>NC_053169.1:94075888-94675888 GCF_016835505.1 Polypterus senegalus | reverse complement strand
TTCACCAACCTGCACTCTGAAACATGGACTTTGGAGATGTGAGGCCAGAATCCAAAGCACCGCTATGCAGACATGCCTCAAAAATGAAAATAAAAGAAGCCCCAAGCAGCCTCATGCAACGGAGATCTGAAAACTCAGTTGGTCGTTGAGAACACCCAACAAACTGAAGCTTCCACCAAAATGACAGAACTTGTGTACAAAATTGCAGCTGGGTGGGTATGCAGGGGCTCTGACTGTGTTCTGTTGCTGGCATATTTTGCCCATTTTTTTAAGGGATGCCTCTCTGAAAAAAAAGTTAACAGTCTAAAAGTCTTTGAAAATCAGCCTGACCTCAGTAATCGATTCCAGCACAAGTCTGTCAGCCAGTCCTGCCCTGAAGGATTCTGCAGACCGGAGAAGTCCGCTGCGTTTTATTTTTCTGCTGCATTCATTTCTGGGCTCCTGTTCTTATTACAGAATTTCCAGCACTTCTGGCAAAATTCTCTAAAACTGTTGTGTGTGTGTTTTTTATAAACTGCTTACACTTAAGGACCAGTGTGAAATGTAAGTATTTACATTTTTACTGATACTATATATTTATCATTTTTTTTTGTTGTAAAAATTAATTTTGATTGATATACAATGTCCTCCATAATGTCTGGGACAAAGACCCCTTTTTCCTTGATTGCTCCACAGTTTAAAATTACAAATCAAGCAATTTCAATGTGATTAAAGTGCACATTGCAGACTGTTATTTAATGGGATTTGCAGACATTTCGGTCACCACACTTTTTATATATACCCCCCATTTCAGGGCACCATAATGTTTGGGATCCGGCAATGGCAGGTCTACAGGAGATAAGGAAGTCCTGGTCTACTTGAAGCCAGGGTCAAATGAGACCAACCACTCCACCTCTCTAGCCCTCGATTGATTATCCTTCAACAGGTTCACCTGCACAAACCTTATTACAACTTTTACTAGTCTGATCATCTTCTTAGAGCTCCACTGAGAGGCCATGATTGACCTCGGCAGGGCCGATCCAAGGAGACTTGTTAACACAATAGAAGCCACTGTGAGAATGAAGTCATTAAACTGCTTCACCGAAGCAGACTGGTAGGCTCCCAGGCCCCGGCGGCCTAAAACAGAGGTAAGGAATGCATTGTGACAATCCTGGCTCATGTGGGGCGAGTAAGAGGACTCATGGGGTTGGGCGAAGGGGAGCAAGGGGAGAGAGGGGAGATCTAGGGCAGGACCAACAGGGGAATATGTGGTCAGGTGGATGTGCCAGCCCTCGATTGATTATCTTTCTACATGTTCACCTGTAGAAACCTTATTACAACTTCTACTTCCTGTGGATAGTCAAGTTTAGTCATCTTCTTGGAGCTCCACTAACAGGACATGACCGACCTTGGCAGGGCTGATGGAAGGAGATGTATAAACACATTAGAAGCCACTGCGAGAATGAAGTCATTAAACCGCTTCACCGAAGCAGACTGGTAGGCTCCCAGGCCCTTGCGGCCTAAAACAGAGGTAGGGAATGCATTGTGACAATCCTGGCTCATGTGGGACAAGTGAGAAGGATTCATGGGGTTGGGCGAGGGGAGTGAGGGGAGATCTAGGGCAGGACCAACAGGGGAAGATGGGGTCAGGTGGATGTGCCAGCCCTCGATCGGTTATCTTTTCTACATGTTCACCTGCAGAAACCTTATTACAACTTCTACTTCCTGTGGATAGTCAAGTTTAGTCATCATCATCCAGCTCCACTAACAGGCCATGAGCGACCTCGGCAGGGCCGATCCAAGGAGACTTGGTAACACAATAGAAGCCACAGTGAGAATGAAGTCATTAAAGCCCTTCACTGAAGTAGACTGGTAGGCTCCAGGCCCTGGCAGCCTAAAACAGAAGCAGGGAATGCATTGTGACAATTCTGACTCATGTGGGAAGTCAAAGACTCATGGGGTTGGGCGAGGGGAGCGAGGGGAGATCTAGGGCAGGACCAACAGGGGAAGATGGGGTCAGGTGAATGTGCCAGACCTTCACTCTAGGCCTCGATTGGTTATCCTTCTACATGTTCACTTGCAGAAACCTTATTACAACTTCTACATCCAGTGGATAGCCAAGTTCTTGGAGCTCCACTAAGAGGCTATGAGAGACCTCAGCAGGGCTGATCCAAGAATTTCACTAAATCATCCAATGGATGGTTATGACCCACAATTACTGGGAATTCCTGGTTCGCGGGGAACAATTGAAAATCATGGTCCTCATGATGAAGGGGAATACCAGGTAGACACACATCAATCCATTTGGCATAGTGCGTGTGCCACCACAGACATCTAAGAATATCACAGACCTGTTATTGCTCAATCTCACACGTCACCTCTCAGAATTTCTCTTCTACTGCACATGGCTGCAAATTGGCGGGTGTCACAAAATGAGTTAACACTTTTATTATATTGAATAAGTGGATCTGTGGGAATGGAATTCGCAGATAGTGACAATTTACAGTATGTACTTTAGTTTCATGGGTGACATTAAATACGCAAGTGAGAGCCAAAATAGACTGAAACCCCACCATGGTTTGACACTGAAGTGCTTACTGTAAAAAGACAAAGCACAAATGAGAATTAAAGTGCACATTGCAGACTTTTATTTAAGGGGATTTGCATACATTTCAATACCCACACTTTTTCTACATGGCCCACCCCATAATATTTGGCATACAGTAATGGCAGGTCAATGGCAGGTTGGGAAGTCCTGGTCTACTTGAAACCAGGGTCAAATGAGACCAATGGTGTCTGCAATGGATAGAAGGTGATGCAATTTAAAATGTTTGCAATGGGTTATGGGTAGATGGAACACATACATGGAGCAGTGCTCTGTTGTTAGTCTAGTTAAATCAGTACAGAAGGCCTTGGACAGCAGACAGGCTTGGGCAGACTGAATACACAATGGGAGGTCGGAAAATCAAGAGTCCACCTTAGGAGAAGGATTTAGGAGTTGTAGTTGACTCTAAGCTATCGACTTCCAGACAGTGTTCAGAAGCCATTAAGAAGGCTAACAGAATGTCAGGTTATATAGCGCCTTGATGTGTGCAGTGCAAGTCATAGAAGGTTCTGCTCAAATTTTATAACATATTGGCGAGGCCTCATGTGGAGTACTGGGTGCAGTTTTGATCTCCAGGCTACAAAAACGACATAGCAGCACAAGAAAAGGTCCAGAGAAGAGCGACTAGGCTGATTCATGGCTACAGAGGATGAGTTATGAGGAAAGATGAAAAGAGCTGAGCCTTCACAGCTTAAATAAAAGAAGATTAAGAGGTGACATAACTGAAGTGTTTAAAATTATGATGGGAATTAGTACAGTGGATCGAGATGGTGACTTTAAAACGAATTCAAGAACACGGGGGCACAGCTGCAAATTTGTTGAGGTTACATTTTGCACAAACATTAGGAAGTTTTTCTTTACACAGAGAACGACAGACACTCGGAATAACTGACCAAGTAGTGTGGTGTTCATGTTTTTTTTGGAAAAAAATAAGTGGATAGGACTGGTGAGCTTTGTTGGGCTGAATGGCCTGTTCTCGTCCAGATTGTGCTAATGTACTGATGTTCTAGTTGAAGTCAAGGTCAAATGAAGATGCGAGCCTGCACCATTTGTTGAGCATCACACCATTCTTTGGGCACAGGGAGCGAAACCTGCTGGAATTCACTGAATGAAGTTTGCTCAGTATGGAAGTGAAAAGGACAGGACTCAAAGAATAAATGTATGAATGGGTAGAAAAGTTTAAAGCAGGAAGAACAAGTGTAGCTGACGAAGCTCGAGCTGGTAGGCCATGAACATCACGCACATAAGCCCATGTCGACATGGCGAACGGAGATGACTGACGGATTACGTTGTCCGCTGTGGCTGCACATTTGGATATCAGCGATGGACCTGTTTATGATGACTAGGGATGCCTTAAAGTTTGCACAAGATGGCTAACTGAGCTGCAGAAGTTAACATCCTAGACCTTCCAGTAGGTGGGTGCATTAGTAAGACGCTTACATATATGGAGGAGAATCTTATTTTGCATCAATATTAAGAAGAAACTCACCCCTCAAACTCTCATCTCAAAGCAGTCTGATCCATCTTTTAATGGTAGAAGCAGACCGCATCTCCATCACAGTCACGACTCTAAAGCTCAGAATGAGTAGGAAAGCCCCTCTTTGCTAGCGCTGCCACCTATTGGTCACCAAACAGCACTGCAGTAAAACACATTGAAAGGACAGGTTGGGAGGCTCCTTTGTTTTTGTCCATTTGCAGACCCCTGTTGAGCTAACAGACTCCATTAGCACGAATGCAGCCTAAGGGGGGTTGCGGGTGGCCTATAGGGGGGCTGGAGGTTACCAATTGCAGGCATCCACCGAGTTTTTTTCTTTTTTCCCTTAACGCGTTTCTGTTTGCTCAGCCTTTTACACGGCCACAAATCATTTGGCATCATGTTAAATTGTTTAATGCTTGGGGCTTTTTTGAATTTTCATAGAGTGCTAAGTTTCTAATTAACTGAAGGCGAGCCTGAGGACTGTGTATTGTTCAAAGGGCTCTTTAAAAAAAAAAAAAAATTAAAAATAAAAAAAAAACATCCATTTTAATAAGACTTTTTAAGGAAACTGAAAAGAAGGAAGTACAATTCTGAAATCAGGTAAGCGTTGGCCTCTCCGGGCTCCAGTTAAACTCCTTAACTCCGACAATACTGTTAATATACTTTCTATGCAAACCCCAAGGATATTCTGTAATAGTCTTAGAATAATCATAATTTAAATTGCAAGACAGAATCAGACATTAGTGACCTAATATTGTTTCAGAAACCCAGGCTGATTGTTAATTAAAGTTATATTTAAAAAAAATTACTTAAAGTCATCTCACCGACCAAATGTCTCAGAGGTTCTCTCCATCCATCCATCCATTTTCAGACCCCCGCTACTCCCAAGCAGATTAACAGAAAGCAGTGGCCTAACTAGAATTTGATGAGCCCCTTGTGAAAAAAAAAATTAGAATCCCCCCATATAAAAAAAGCAGTACTTTGTAACTCGTACTGACTTGTGTCTGTGTGCTGATCGTGTGTTCTCCCTTTGTTTCCAAGTACAGGCAGTCCCCAGGTTACGTACGAAATAGGGACTATAGGTTTGTTCTTAAGTTGAATTTGTATGTAAGTCAGAACAGGTACATTATTTTAATAAATGCTATTGTTGACTGAATGTAACCACGTGCTCTGCCAAGTGCTCTCTGACCTTTTTATTATTTCTACTTTATTTTCCATGGTGAACGTTTTTCTCTTCTTTACTGTATCATCAGATTTGTGTTCCAGAGACATTGGTGAAGGGTGAAGACAAAAGGTTAAGATGAGCTCTTCTGCACAGCCCTGCACACGCTATCACAGCAGGAAGGCACCCGTCGTCAACACGTCTGATATACTGAACGAGAGATAACTTCCTGCTAGGTACGTAACGGTACAAGCAAGGCTTGCTATTGAGAATGAATGGGGGGGCGAGGGGCGATTCACCACCCGCCCACCACACAGTCACCTCCACTTGCGTACAGAATACTGCCTGCAGCGTCAGCCCACCGAGAGCGAACAGTGGCGGGCAAAGGCGGGTAGTGAATTGCCCACCACCACCCCCATTCAACAGGCAGCCACCCGAGGCACACTACAATGCTGCCCCCCACCGCCCCATTCAACCTCAATGGCTTCCATTCAGCCACAACCGGATCACTGCTTGCAGCATCACCAGCCACCCACCGAGAACGAACGGGGCAGCCGTTCCAGGGACATTGCAAGGCTGTGTGGTGGGCTGGCAGTGAAACGCACCATCAAGCCTTCATCCTGGACACAAGTTGTAGCTGTGGCCCTGGTGACTATGGACCCCTGGACAAACTGGTGAGGAAGGCAGGCTCTATTGTAGGCACAGAACAGGGACAGTTTGACATCCGTGGCAGAGTGACGGGCGCTGAGCAGACTCCTGTCAATCATGGAGAATCCACTGCATCCACTGAACAGGATCATCTCCAGACAGAGGAGCAGCTTCAGTAACAGACTGCTGTCACCGTCCTGCTGCACTGACAGACTGAGGAGACCCCACACTATGCGACTCTTCAATTCCACCCGAGGGGGTAAACGTTAACATTATTCAAAGTTATTGTCTGTTATACATGCATTGTTATCACTCTTTAATTCAATATTGTTTTTTATCAGTATGCTGCTGCTGGAGTATGGGAATTTCCCCTTGGGATTAATAAAGTATCTATCTATCTATCTATCTATCTATCTATCTATCTATCTATCTATCTATCTATCTATCTATCTATCTATCTATCTATCTATCCTCTGCAATTTGTTGAAGGCTTTTTTTGTGGCAATACTGTACTTTAGTAACCGCAGAGGAAAAGGTGGCTTGGGATGGTGAAAGTAGCCAATCCAAGAGCATTATTCACTTCTCCTTGCTGCTGATTGGCTGCTGCCCTGTGACACATCTCCGGCAGATGCAGCCCAGCATTCCCGCATCATAATAGTTTACTGCGTGTAGCTCTCTCAAGTGTTTCGCTGAGTGTTCTTGTGTTTTTCGTTTTGTTCTTCTTAATGCCCTAAGATGCCGCCCAAATGCCCTGCACCTCCTAAGGCTTCTGGCAATGGACCTAAGCGCCAGAAGAAGTTTAAGACACTCCAGGAGAAGGTTGAACTACTAGATTTGCTCCAGGAACTAAAAAGTTATGCCACAGTAGCCACCCGAGGAGCTGTAAATCCTCTGTTTTGCTGTGTAGTTGTTATCTTCATTACATACCTTCATCGTACTGCACAGCTAATTCATCATCATCATCATCTTCAATCAATTTCATTCATTATTGGTGAGTACCCGTACATTTGACCATATTTTTATTAAGTTAAATTAAATTATTTCTTATTTATTCTACTTATACCAAAGAAAACGCGCTTGCTTGAATTCCAGTACATATAGCGGTAACATCGGTATTTTACATTCTAGCACTGTGGGAGACATAGCAGTACAGTACTGTACAGTAGACAGTTTACCTTTACATTCTTTTTTTTTAGGGTAATGTATTAAGCCAAGTTTGAAATTAAATTAAAGTGTTTTGGGGGGCATATTTAGGGTTTAAATTATAAAAATAGGCATTTCTAGGCATTTTTTTGACCACATCCAAAATTTGCGGTTTTTCACATGTAACCCCCATGAATTTTGGGGGTTGTCTGTACAATAATTCTCTTTCTCCTCCAAACTTCCTAGCAAGCTTTGTCCACCTCCACCAGACTCTAGCTCACCTGCTGGGTCTTTAGCACTCCTTTAAATAGTCCTTGGCCCAGAAGTGCGTCTGTTCTTCCTTCCATGTGACTTGCTAGCATTGCCAGGTCAGATGGAGAACTCAAGTTCTTTGGTCAGCCCCGAAGTACTTCAGGGCTTCCTTCCTTGTGACTTTGTACTTCCAGGTTCTCTTGCAGCGTCCCCTGGCGGAACCCACGGTACCCAGCAGGGCTGTGGTATAAAACTACATGTCCCATGGTGCCCTGCGGGAATCCGGGGCACCACTACACTGCAGGGAAGCTGCCAACTAACATCTTGGGGAAGCAGCGTCCCAACGAGGTTGCCTTCCCCTATCCTTGATCCTTGCACTCCGTGGGTGTCCCGGCCGGGTTGAGCTGCCGGCCATCTATCACACGAGGCTTTCGATGGGAGCGGCAATGATGTGAGGATTGCCCAGGATTGGAAACATTGGTCTTAAGAATTACTCACAACTCCATAGCAAAAGTACGCCATTCAAATGCAGCTTTTTTAATAAGCATTTAACCAAAGAAACTTTAAACAGCCTGCTGCAATCATCATGAATCAAACTACCATACAGGTGTAATGCAATTTGAAGAACTTTAATTATTGTCTTTGACTTTAATAGAGAATGTTTTAGTTTTCCCCCAGATTTAATTACAATCAATAAACCTTAAACATATTTGCACATGACAAACACTGAGTAGCAAAGTGCACTGTAATCCCATGAGCAGAGCAGCTCTGGTGTTGGCAGGAGTGGCAGTGCCAGCTAGTTTGCCCCGAGCAGTCCTCTATCCTGTCCCAGCAGTGTATCTTTCATTCATTTAAGTAAACCAATCCATAATGTAATTAAAATGTAATTTTACTCACAATTATGATCATAACATCTGTGACCATGACCATACCTTGGCCTGTGTAGTGAAGTAGTTAGTCGCTTGTTTTATTTAATTCATGAAATTTGGGCACAGATTTTAGACTAAATTTCATAACACTTTGGCTCATTGTGACTGCTTTGATACGACTGGAAAAAATGTTAAATATTGCAGCTAATGTACTTTTTATTTTTTAGAATTTACTGATAATTGTCAGGACAGTGGATTAGATGAGATTAGACAGGATCCCCGTGGACTGTGATGTTTGCTGATGACATTGTGATCTGCAGCGATAGTAGGGAGCAGGTTGAGGAGACCCTGGAGAGGTGGAGATATGAGGAGGAGAGGAGAGAAATGAAGGTCAGTAGGACCACCAGGACAGAATACATGTGCGTGAATGAGAGGGAGGTCAGTGGAATGGTGAGGATGCAGAGAGTGGAGTTGGTGAAGGTGGATGAGTTTAAATACTTGGGATCAACAGTGCAGAGTAATGAGGAGTGTGGAAGAGAAGTGAAGAAGAGAGTGCTGGCAGGGTGGAATGGGTGGAGAAGAGTGTCAGGAGTGATCTGTGACAGACGGGTATCAGCAAGAGTGAAAGGGAAGGTCTACAGGACGGTAGTGAGACCAGCTATGTTATATGGCCTGGAGACGGTGACACTGACCAGAAAGCAGGAGACACAGCTGGAGGTGGCAGAGTTAAAGATGCTGAGATTTGCATTGGGTGTGACAAGGATGGACAGGATTAGAAATGAGGACATTAGAGGATCAGCTCAGGTGGGCCAGTTGGAAGACAAAGTCAGAGAAGCGAGATTACATTGGTTTGGACATGTGCAGAGGAGAGATGCTGGGCATATTGGGAGAAGGGTACTAAAGATAGAGCTGCCAGGCAAGAGGAGAAGAGGAAGGCCTAAGAGAAGGTTTATGGATGTGGTGAGAGAGAACATGCAGGTGATGGGTGTGACAGAACAAGATGGAGAGGACAGAAACATATGGAAGAAGATGATGCGCTGTGGTGGAAGAAGAAGAAGAAGAGGACTGATAATAGTTAGGACAGTGGAACAATTTTGAGTGCTCTTCCATTACAGCCCCAGAAAACTGGATTTGAATTCCAGCCAAGCTACTGCATGGGTTTTGCGTGTAATCTTCATGTTCTGTGGGTGTACTCCTGTGACCCTGCACTACTGCAACATTTAAGTCAAATCAAACTTTATCTGTCACCTATAAATATACACACAGGATATAAAGATACACAAAACACAATGTGTAGTGAGATGCCTTGTGAGTGAACTCCTGGACTGTGCATTAGAAGAAGAATGCAGATGATAATAAACAATAAAAAAAGAATATTTATATTGATAACATAAATGATGAGACGATTGACAATAAGGTATCATGTAGCTCTAGGCACTGTCCTCAGTTAGGATGTGGATGGTCAGAGGCTCCTCCTTAGTGTAGCAGTAGAGTTTACCTGACCGTAACACAGAGACGAGGCTGCTGTGGAGATGGCTGGTGTCTCTGGTCCTGTCCTTAAGACCTGGCCTGACATCACTTGGTGTAGATGTCCTGGTGACATTGGAGAGTGCATACCCAGCGATGCTTTCAGCTCACCGCACCACTCTCTGCAGAGCCTTGCAGTTTCCAAACCAGGAGGTAATACTTCCTGTCAGGATACACTACTTTCAATGGTGGATGTGTAGAAGTTCTTTAGTAATTATGAGTTCAGCCTAAAAATCCTTGAAGCATCTGAGGTTGGTAAAGATGTTGCTACATCCTCTTCACAAACGTGTCAATGTGGTTGGACTCAATTACTTGCAAACTACTTGATCCTTGATCTTAGTCTTAACCGAAAGCTTATGATGTGATATTACTGGTTAAGCAAGAAATTTGAGGGAGCGTCAGCCTCGGCAAAGTGTGCTGGATCTGTGTGTTTCTTACAGCAAACTGATACAGAAGGTGAATTGGCAGAAAGGAAAAGAAGAGGAAAGACATCTGCTGAGCATGAAAGAAATTGAACAAATCAAATATGTGATACGAAGAAGATATAGAAGAACAACATCAACATCTGTTGAGTGTCAAGCACATAACGATGTGGCAATCTGCTGGTACTGACAAATTACTGGGACTAGAACCTTGACCTTGGTCTTAATCGAAGGCTTATAATCTGATAAATTCTGGGACTTCATAAAAATATATTGATGTTGCAGTACCCTCAAAAAAGTAAAATGATTGACAGAAAGAAGAGCGGTGCCATTTGCTTAGCGTCTTACAGGTGGGCAGAAGAGTTTACTGAATTAAAACCTCAATTCTCGCAAGCCCATCTATTGATAATTCTCCCTGGAATTACCAATAGGTGGGCTTATCGTTGGAACACTACAAATGTCTTCCGAATTCATAATCAACTCTAAACATTCTGTTTATTGATCATCCACCATGATGAAGAACTCTGCAACAAGGGGGGAAGAAGAGCATCACAAGCATTATGGAAGGCGCCTAATATAGGATACAGAATTCAAGAATGAGAATGAGAGAGAAATGCACGCCAAGAAACGAGTTACATACCAATGTGGTCACTATGAAGTTGTACTTTTTCTCATGGTGGAAACAAAACACAAAATGGAAAAACTTCAGATTGCCCTGTGGGAATTGCCTTTATTTGAGGACCAGAGGTTCCAGTGGTAAAACAATTAAAGAGAAAATAATGCAATCATCAATAAAATTCTGTTAATAGATATTCCCAAATGTGAATTCATGGCATATGCTGTTTCATTTTTGTTTTACTGCATACTTAAGTCCAGGTCAATATGGCTGCACTTTCTCTTTGCAACTGTTGTTCTCTTTCTATTTATTTCTGTTGCCTCTTTGTAAGATTACAGCAGATGCAATCAGCAGGTTCTCCACACGTCCCACACCTTATTTGATCTACTTGGGCCCATGGAGAAACGCGGTTCTGTTTGTCCTGCTCACCCAAGGCAGAATATTGATGAGCGAACGATCAGTAAATTCAAGAACATACTTTTCATTTTCCCTTTTGACATATGCAACTCTCGCCGGTTAGATGCTTTTAGTGATCCTGCATTTATGACTCAGTCTTGAGTTGACTGTAATGATCACTGAGTAAACTTGCATCCATAACGCATTAATGTGGTTTACTACGGGAGGATGAAGAGGAGCAGTGAATTATTACAGCCTTTAGCCCCTGGCCTGGGCTGCTGTGCTCAAGTATCATAGTAAATGCCACATTTGTGACATATTACATTTTCTCTCTATCCTTTAGGCAGCGCTTATGTTTTAATCTGTAAGAAATATCTTGTGTCACTGTACCCAGATGATTACAGAGCAGAAATTGCCATCTTCAGCGAAGCTACAACAGGCCTGGCCATAAATGTACTATTGGGCTGGTGAGGAGGACGATTTGCGAAACCTTACAGACTATGAAGATGCAGAGCATTGAGGACACAAAATTAGGTCAACGTACAAAGCACATTTAAATCATTTAATTGTATTTTTACTAAAGTGTAACAAAAATAAGTGTTACTTTAAAAAATAGTGCAGAACATGACATTGCCTGGCCAGTTCTATCCAATAGTGCTTTTCTATTTATCTATCTGTTATATACCAGCCTTTCACCATCTGTCCATCTGCATATCAATCTAGCTGTCTATCTGTCATATTGTGCCACTTATTTCTATCTGTTGGTCTGTCTATAAATGTTTTATATATACAGTATATACATACAGTGGGATGCAAAAGTTTGGGCAACCTTGTTAATAGTCATTATTTTCCTGTATAAATCGTTGGTTGTTACGATAAAAAATGTCAGTTAAATATATCATATAGGAGACACACACAGTGATATTTGAGAAGTGAAATGAAGTTTATTGGATTTACAGAAAGTGTGCAATAATTGTTCAAACAAAATCAGGCAGGTGCATAAATTTGGGCACCACAAAAAAGAAATGAAATCAATATTTAGTAGATCCGCCTTTTGCAGAAATTCCAGCCTCTAAACGCTTCCTGTAGGTTCCAATGAGAGTCTGGATTGTGGTTGAAGGTATTTTGGACCATTCCTCTTTACAAAACATCTCGAGTTCATTCAGGTTTGATGGCTTCCGAGCATGGACAGCTCTCTTTAACTCACACCACAGATTTTCAATTCTATTCAGGTCTGGGGACTGAGATGGCCATTCCAGAACGTTGTACTTGTTCCTCTGCATGAATGCCTTAGTGGATTTTGAGCAGTGTTTCGGGTCGTTGTCTTGTTGAAAGATCCAGCCCCGGTGGGCGCAGCTTCAGCTTTGTCACTGCTTCCTGGACATTGGTCTCCAGAATCTGCTGATACTGAGTGGAATCCATGCGTCCCTCAACTTTGACAAGATTCCCAGTCCCTGCACTGGCCACACAGCCCCACAGCATGATGGGACCACCACCATATTTGACTGTAGGTAGCAGGTGTTTTTCTTGGAATGCTGTGTTCTTTTTCCTCCATGCATAACGCCCCTTGTTATGCCCAAATAACTCCATTTTAGTTTCCTCAGTCCACAGCACCTTATTCCAAAATGAAGCTGGCTTGTCCAAATGTGCTTGAGCAGACCTCAAGCGGCTCTGTTTGTGCTGTGGGTGGAGAAAATCTCACTGTGTGTGTCTCCTATATGATATATTTAACTGACATTTGTTATCGTAACAACCAACGATTTATACAGGAAAATAATGACTATTAACAAGGTTGCCCAAACTTTTGCATCCCACTGTATATATATATATATATATATATATATATATGGAAGAGAAGGTCTGTGATACGGTTTAAATATTTGCAGCTGGAGATCCACAAAGGGAGGAAAATGAATCACGTATCAAAAGTAGTTTTTATTCCTGAGCTTTCAACCCCTATATATATATATATATAGTGCCCACTCTAAATCTTAAAATTAATGATATATATCTATTTATCTATGTTGTGCCTTTCACTTCTATCAATTGATCTATAAAAATAAAATATATAATGCTGCTGACTACACTATCTATCGATCGATTGATCGATCTATCTAATCCTGCCGACTACACTATCTATCTATCTTTCACTGCCAACTACACTATCTATCTATCTATCTATCTATCTATCTATCCATTCCTGCCAACTACACTATCTCTCTATCTAAGTAAAATCTAAAAAACCTGAGAGATTCACTAATGTATTTTACAAGAGCTTGCTGTTATGTTAGCAAGAAAAAGAAATCACAAGGAGTCATTAATTAGCGACCCTTTAAATATTTAAGAGGCTTATAGCACATCACAGCAATGCAGCATAAATATTGACAGATGGAGCAAATGGCATGAGTGCAGGTTTAAGATAAACAGAATCAGAGCCTTTTCTTCTTTAATTAAAATTGTTTCTGTAGGGTCCGTGACCTATTGCAGTCATTCTGGCACAGTGATAGTCTGAAAAGAAAAGAGTTGCGTGGGTTTAAATGACAAACTAAAGAACAGATTGTCTAAATTAGGACCCACGAATACTTGGAAATCACCGAAATAAACAAATGTGAACCTCACCATAGGATTCTTAAGCCTGTTTAATCTGACACTGAAGTCGATCCCTAAACAATTAAATGTTTAAGATTATACTGTCAAGGAGTGGTCAGAAATATGTAGTTTTGTACCTTATTTATTTATTAGCTACACTTATCTTTTGAAGGATAGGTTATAGAATAAATGTAAAGATATTTGATGTCATATAATTAATGTACCATATGTAAAAAAATTAAATTCATAATTTTTGTAAATTTAATTAGATTATTAAATGGGTAATATGGATACTTAGTAAAATTTTAACAAAAACGTGAATAATTCTGCTTTTCTTTATTGTCTTTATGGAACAACATTATCAAATACGCTATGCATGGCTGCTTCCACATCAGACTAATCCGTGTATAACTGTAACATAAAAGACACCCTCATCTACTGCTACCACATCCCCTAACCTGTCCTACTCCTAACTCTTCAGGGCCTCTCCATGCACTTTGTTCCTTCTACTTCTACTCTCCTTGCCAGTTACCCTCACCTTCACATCTTCTCATCTCTTGGCTCTCGACAGAGCTATGTGTGTATAGCAGGCCATGTGCAAACACTGGCCAAGGGAGGTCTATGCCCATCTTTAATAATGTCTGTCTCGGTATTCTCTGGGGTCTCAGTCTCTCTTGCTGTATGGGTACCGTCAGCATTCCCTTCGGTATCTTCACGTGTCTCAAACTCTCCTTCCCGATATTCCACCCTCCTACACCTCTTCTCAGCATCCTTGTGTATCTCGGCCTCTATGGCTCTTGGTGTACCCTAAGGGTTTTTCCTGCCCGCTCTTCTTGGTATTTTCTTGTGCCTCATCCTCACTTACCCTACATGTACCCTGAGCGGTCCTACTCTTCTGTATTCTTCTACACAGCATGTACTTATTTATATACAGTATACTTATATGTTTAGATTAAATTATAATTACAGATAATAAAATTATCTGTTTTTTTGTCTTCCTTCGATCTTTGACATGTTTTTTGTTTTGGTCACTCAAAATGGTGGCCGTCCCAATCTATGATTTTGGAAATCTGGCAACCCTGTTGCAGTTGCGGCTTACGAAGAATCCAAATCTGTAACGGATGAACTAAGGAGATTTCATATTAATTTGTATCGGCAAGAATGAATTGATTCTTATAATATGATTTTAAAAGGGGTTCAAGATTTCAATCAACTATTAGTGCGAAGTACATGTTTATTGAATCAAAATATCGAAAAGATTGAGACAGTTTGTAGAGTATACCAGCATTCAGCACAACGCCAGCTGGTTGCATTAAATATTTTGGGACTAACCATTTACTGAACAATTCATCAAGATTAATCATTTCACCTGTATAAAATACAAATAGTGCGTACCTTTATTAGGAATAATTTACCTGTGCAACTCCAATTTTCACGGTGGCGCAGTTGGCTGCTGTTCTCCCCGTGTCTGTGTGGGTTTCCTCCCACAGTCCAAAGACATGCAGGTTAGGTACTTTGGCGATCCTAAATTGTCCCTAGTGTGTGCTTGGTGTGTGGGTATGTGTGTGCCCTACGGTGGGTTGGCACCCTGCCCTGGGTTTGTTTCCTGCCCTGCGCCCTGTGTTGGCTGGAATTGGCTCCAGCAGACACCTGTGACCCTGTCGTTAGGATACAGCGGGTTGGATAATGGATGGAACTCAAATTTATTTACTGTTTATTGTTTTGTTGAATGAAAACCAGGATATACTGGTGGAGCTCATAAAAAAAAAACATTGCTTTTAAAAATCAACATAATTTACAATGAGGTAAATAAACTGCGTGGATTTAATTCTTATTTGACTATCACTTACCTGGTGGCATGAGTCATGTGACTAAGTTAAGTGTCCATTCATACTATCCCTTCAGAAACCATCACATCCTTATGCCACACGCGTTACAAAGATATGTGTTTATTTCTGACAATTTTGAACGATAATTGTTTTATTAACAAGTAGCTGTGCCCCGCAGCTGTGCCCATGCAGTAGTGAAACAGGACCAAAAAAAACCAAAAAGAAATGTGATTCTGGCCAAGCAGAAGGTAGGTAGGTTACCAGTGTAGCTGATCGTGTTCAGCTCTGATGGGAGAGTGTTCCCTGTGTGGGTAGACAAACATGTGGCCAATTAGCAGCTACCCTCTTAAACACACGTAGCCCTGATCTCTCTCTCCCTCAAAAATATCAAACTCTTTAACAATCTGTAGATGATAATGTCTGCTGAACAATCAGGCATCGCTAGCTAAGCGGAGGCGAGGTGCACTCCAACACGTGGTGAGAGGTAGAGCGACTCGAACGGAGGCTGGTGAGTGAATGAGGAGGGCCCTGCCTAGCTTCCCACTCCTGAGGTCCAGCCTCCTCCTTTCCTCGGCCTGCTGTGTCTCTCTCGGATTCTTGCAAATGAATCAGTGCCGCAAGCGAACTATGATGGTTAGTGCAATGAGAGAAGTTGCGAAATCAATTGGAATGTCCAAGCAAATTATAGAAAAGAAACTGATCTAAATCCGTTAAGTAGTTCTCTCGTGAAAAGAAGACAGATGGACAGACGTTGGATTTTATGTATATATATATATATATATATGTATAGATATAGATATAGGGTGGCACGGTTGCGCAGTGGTAGCGCTGCTGCCTCGCAGTTAGGAGACCTGGGTTTGCTTCCCGGGTCCTCTCTGCGTGGAGTTTGCATGTTCTCCCCGTGTCTGCGTGGGTTTCCTCCGGGCTCTCCAGTTTCCTCCCGCAGTCCAAAGACATGCCAGTTAGGTGGATTGGTGATTCTAACTTGGCCCTAGTGTGTGCTTGGTGTGTAAGTGTGTGTGTCCTGCGGTGGGCTGGCGCCCTGCCCAGGATTGGTTCCTGCCTTGCGCCCTGTGTTGGCTGGGATTGGCTCCAGCAGACCCCCGTGACCCTGTGTTCGGATTCAGCGGGTTGGACAATGGATGGATGGATGGATATAGATATATTTACTTTCCACTTTTTTCTTTTAGCAATATTTATATGAGAAATACCTTGAATGGAAACAAAAACCTTTGCTGTTGTTTATTATTCGGCCACGTTCGGCTCTGCTGTCACTATGGTCATACTCCTCTTTATGGGTCCCAGCATGTTGCCGATTTTCTCATTTGGATTGTTCGATTCCAAGGTTGAAGAACTCTTGGTTTAATGTATAAACACGATGTTTTAATGTTATACTAATCCATTTAAAAGGCTCTGTCGTAACCTATATCTCATTAGAGTCAACATGGCTCTGGTGCCAACATACGCCTGATTTTTTGATAAGATTGTGAAGGTGAATTTCATGTTTCAAATTGTTCTTCTGGTTTGTTAGGGTGTGTCATGTAAAAGCAGCTGGTTTGGCACAGGCTTTACTGTGCTCAGCTACGTTCCCACAGTTTATTTTCGGCAGATAATTGCAAAAGGAGAGTGCGTTTTTTATTTCAATGAGTGGCTTCTAACATAATTAAAAAATTACCCCAAAAGTTAGCTGAACATTTAAAGAAAGAAAAAGAAAAAAAAATCAAATTTAAAAGTATAAAGAAATTGATGGCCCTGATCGGGACTGGTGCCCTGTGCTAAGGTTGGCTCTTGGCTAATACTCAGCGCTGTTGGGATAAACACGAACCGCAACTCTCCAGAGTTGGACAAAGTGGGTTTGAGAATGGCTGGCTATGGTATAAAGATGAGAGGTGAAGAAGAGAGTGCAGGCTGGGTGGAGAAGAGTGGCAAGAGTGATTTGTGATAGAAGATTACCTGCAAAAAAGAAAGGGGAGGTCAATGAAATGGTAGCGAGACCAGCCATGCTGTATGGTTGAGCTGGAAGTGGCAGAGTTGAAAATGCAACGATTTTTGCTCCGAATAATGAGAGTAGACAGGATTAGGAATAAGAATATTAGAGGGACAACACAGGTAGGACAGTATGGTGATCAAGTGAGATGATTTGGGCTTGTACAGAGGAGAGATGAAGGGTACATCCGGAAAACAAGGTGGATGGAACCACCAGGTGAGAGGAAAAGAGGAAGGCCAAAGAAGAGGTTTATGGATTTGGTGAGGGAGGACTCGAAGGCAGTCGGTGTGGTAGGAAATAATGAACATGACAGGGATAGTTGGAGAGAGATGATTCGCTGTGGTGAGCCCCTAAATGGGAGCAGCTGAAAGAAGAAGAAGAAGAAGAAGAAGAAGGTATGATATACAACAATTGAAACAGAAGCAAGGTTACTCAATGTTGTCAGCTGAAAATGCTCAAAATTTTAAAAGAGCTCAAAACGCAGGTCCAAGCAAACAGTACAGGCCTCTCCCATGCAGCCTAGCCCTTAATTCAAGTTGCAGGCACAGTGATGGTGCTTTAAAGTCAGACTATACTGATTCATGAAAGACAACTAAAAAAGAAATGAAAATGCCCGGGAGAATCAAAAGTCAAAAAAGGGGACAAACCCAAAACCAGGAGATGAGGAGATGTTGTCATCAAAGCCAGAACACAATCAAAAATATCAGAGACAAGAAACAATGGCTGGGAATCGAAAAGCAAGGAAGGACTAAATAAAGATCTTTTGATGCAGCAAGGCAATGCTTATCCATAAAGCTCAGATACTTCAGAAAAACCTGGGACAATCTGTTTATCAATGCAAAACCCAAGTCACAAACGAGCACACTCTTGGGAATTCTGGGAAAGATATACATGGAGATGGCAGAAACAGGAATCCAATACAGAGGCACCCAAACGGGATACAAAATTGGCGTTGCCATAGAATGTGATTAAATGAATACGTTTTTCAGGACAGATTATAGAAAAGAATTAAACCCCAAATTTGAATTCCTTGAGTCTCAAAACCTTATGTATATACAGAATGATAAGAACTGCACGGGAATTTACACAAAAATGTATAAAATTAGGAGATCATAATGCATAAGAAAAGTTAGATTGAGATGGTTTGAGCACACAGAGAGGAGGAGTACATTGGGGAGAAGAATACTGAGGATGGAACTGCCAGAGAGGAGGAAAAGGGAAGGCCAAAGAGGAGGTTTATGGATGTGGTGAGGAAGGACATGAAGGCAGAAAATAATGTAAAATATGGGTAGTTGGAGACAGATGAATCGCTGTGGTGACCCCCTAAATGGGAGCAGCTGAAAAAAGAAGAAGAAGAAGGTAGGGTATAAAGCAATTGAAACAGAAACAAGCTAACACAATGTTGTCGGCTCACAATGCTCAAAATATTAAAAGGGCTCAAAACAACTCCGAGCAAAACGTTTAGGCCTCTCCCATGCAGCCTAGCCCTTAACTTAAGTTGCAGGCACAGTGGTGGTGCTTTACAGTCAGACTAAACTGCAATTGCTCCATCCTGGGTATGACGTTAATCTGCATCCAGCCCTACATGTAGCCCCTCCAACCTGCAGGGAAAAATCTGGGGCTCCAGCCACCATAAAAAACATCACACTGTTTCATTTCATCTGAACATGTGTTGTTCTGAGGTGTCACCCGTTGCAGGGCTGCACCCGGGTCTTAATCTGGGATCCTGAGTTGGTTTGTCATGTGGTGGGTGCGGCAATGCGCTCTATCAGAATGATAAGAACTGCGCGAGAATTTACACCAAAATGTATAAAATTTGGAGATCATAATGCATAAGAGAGGCTAGATTGAGATGGTTTGAGAACATAAAGAGGAGAAATGAGGGGTGCATTGGGGAGAAGAATACTGGGGATGGAACTGCCAGGGAGGAGGAAAAGAGGAAGGCCAAAGAGGAGGTTAATGGATGTGGTGAGGGAGGACATGATGGCAGTTGATGTGATAGAAATGATGTAAAATAAAGGGACAGAGACGGATGATCCACTGTGGCAACCCCTAAATGGAATTAGTAGAAAGAAAGAGAAGAAGAAGAAGAAGAATGTATATAATCCACAACAGGAGAGAGGAAAACCATAAAAACCTTCGGTCCCAAAAACCAAACAAAAGAAAATGTTTAAAGGTTTATTAGGATGTCAAAAGTTATATAAGGAGAACACAAGCAAGAGTAAAAACATAAAACCTGAAAGTGAGGAAATGCAAAACTAAATACAAATCTATATTACCTTTAAACAAAAGCAAGAAGGTGAAAAACCAGGGAATCCAATCACAAAAGGCAAAACTGAAAACCAAAGAGCAGAAGATAAAGACAACGCTGAAGCAGTCATTCCATAGGCCGCTGGCTCCCTCGAGTATGTCTGCACATGCAGTGACAGGTGGACCTGACCCTTTGACCACAACATCATTTTTATCATAATCTCAAAGACTAGGCAGAACAGTACTAACATCTCTCTCTCTATATATAAAATCCAACGTCTGCCTGTCTGTTCGTTTTTCACGAGAGAACTACTGAACGGATTTAGATCGGGTGTTTTTTCTAAAATTGGCTTGAGCATTCTAGTTAATGTTGTGACTTCTCTCATTGCGCTAAATATCATAGTTCACTTGCGTGATTCTGAGAGAGAGGCTGTGGGCCGAGGGGAGAAGGAGGCGGGATTTGGGCGGGGCCTTCCTCATTCATGTGCCAGCCTCCGTTTGAGTCGCTCTACCTCTTGCCACGTGTTGGAGTGCCCCTCGCCTCTGCTTAGCTAGCGATACCAGTTTGTTCAACAGACATCATCATCTAGAGATTGTTAAGGAGTAACGTTTGACATTTTTGAGAGAGAGATCAGAGCTTTGTGTGTGTTTGACGGTAGCTGCTCATTGGCAGAGATATCAGATACAGTGCCAGCGTTTGACGTTGGAGTGTTTCTTCCTTCCACTTGGCCAGAGATACCTTGCCAAATTTTTGGCAGAGATCACAGCTACATTCTCGCCCCGATAGCAAACCAAAAATATTGTATATTAAGAGGCCCTCGGATACGAAAGCTATCAATATAAATTCTTCTCAATACAAATTATCCATCCATCCATTATCCAACCCACTATATCCTAACTACAGGGTCATGGGGGTCTGCTGGAGCCAATCCCGGGCAGGTCACCAGCCCACCGCAAATGCCACACTATTGAGATCTTTCATTTTTATTTGTAAGAGAATACAAAGTATAATATGCCAGGTGTCTTGATTATTTTCTTCACAAGTATAAGTGTAAAAATGTAAAGCTTGCTTTCTCACCGTTTATTCAGTTTTTTCATTGAATTCTGGGAGTGTTAGTACAGTGTCCTGTCCCATAATGTTTGAGATGAAGACACGTTTTTCCTTGACTTACCCCTCTGCTCAAACTTACAAATCAATGCACCTCCTAATGCATCCCACGATAGCAGTGTCGTCAGCGAACGTTTGCACGTGGCAGGACTCCGAGTTGTATTGGATTTCTAAAGTATATAGGCTGTGATTAAAGTGCACATTGCAGGCTTTCATTTAAGGGGATTTGCTGACATTTTGGTCACACAACTCTTTTTCAACTCAGGACACCATAATGTTTGGTACAATTGGCATCACAGGTGTTTGTGATTCCTCAGGTGGGTTTCATGGCTTCATAAGCCTCCTCAGCCTGCATCTCCCCTTTGGAGTCTGTATGTGCCATTGTACAACAAGGCATTAGGAGGGTGAAAAACAGGAATAAAACCATTGGAGACATCGGAATAACGTTAGTATGACCAAAATAAACTGTCTGGAATATCGTGAAGAAGGAAGAACACACTGGTGAGCTCAATAATCACAAAGGGACTGGTAGGCCAAGGAAGACCTACACAACCTGACGACAGAAGAATCCTCACTATGGTCAAGAAAAAGCCCCCAAATGCCTGTCTGACAGATCAGAAACAGCCTTCAGGGGGCCGATGTGGATGTGTCAGAGAAGGCTTCATGAACAGAAACACAGAGGAGGCCACACTGCAAGATGCAAACCACTAAAACAGGATGGTCAGATTACAGTTTGGGAAAAAGGACTTTAGAGAGCCTGCAGAATTCTGGGAAAATTCACCCTCAATGACCTCCGTTCAGCCACAACCGGATCACCGCTTGCAGCATCACCAGCTGCCCACCGAGAACGAACGGGGCAGTCGTTCGAGGGACACTACAAGGCTGTGTGGTGAGCGAGCAGTGAAATGCACCATCAAGTCTCCGTCCTGCACACGAGCGGTAGCTGTGGATCTGGTGACTATGGACCCCGGGTCATCGCTTGCGGACCACTGAAAATCAATGCATGAGCAACGAAATCACCCCCCTCCAGCCTCCATCCAGCCACCACTTGCAGCATCCCCAGGCCGAAGATAACGGAGCGGCAGTTACTGAGGAGCCTGCGTCGCGTCCCCCAGACAGATGAAGGAGCAGCTGTTCGTATGTCGGATGTCCGTAACTTGGGGACTATCTGTAATAATAACATCTTATAATAATAATAGCATTTTATAATAATAATGCCACATTTTATTAGTATAACACCATTCCCCTGCTCAAGGCACTATATAAATAAATTAATGTGTGTTTTGTACAAGTACTGCAGCCCTGAGGCGTCCATTATGAATGCGTGAAGGACGCACCTCAGTGTACACATTTACAGCTTTGACTTGGTCTGGCTTTTTGAATTCGTTATTTCCTTTTTGTTCACCTCATTTTGACAGTCGGAGGGATCAAAAGAGGGCACTGGTCAGTTTTACCTCACACAAACTTCATTCCCTTTTTAAAAGTCCATTTACTGTTTGACGTCTTTCTTCTCCTTTCTTCTGTGAATCATCAGCCATAACAGATGGGTGGCGTCTTTGATTCTGGATTTCCTGTAGTTGCCCTCCACCACATCTTTTTGCCTCGTTCCCCTTTCATTATGTTATTTACAACTTTGTGTGTCGTACGTTTTTTCTGTTCCGCCTGTTACTAATTACACTCCAGACTGTACCTCTGCATCCTTTGAGATCTCCAACTCCTTGCTAGCACAAGCCATACCACGCTTACCTACAATTCAGTGGCTGGATGAAAGATAAAAATGACCTCCCAAGGAGAAGTGAAGGCCTGGCATGGGATGATAACATGAGCATGCACCTTACTGACAGAGTTTTGTGATATAAGCATCTTTAATCTTTAGTCGCAAGTGTGATTATAAGGGCTCAGCTACAGGGAAACATTTAAGTGGGACAAGGACAGCGGCAGAGTCATCAAACCGAGATCTTAGTTCGGTGGCTGTGCTTTCACCAACAAAACTCATGCTATTTGGACGTCTAGCGGCGACCCTCTTGTTTCACAAAAGGTACCATTGGACTTGTCACAGAAGTTGAAGAAAGACCTCAATGAGAGAGGGCAAGATTAACCGAATCATCCTAGACATGGACCTGCAGGACTGTCTCTTCTGGCGAAATTAACTGCAATTGAAAAGGAGCCCCCCGTGAGTTGTAGGACCACTGAAACCCGCCCAAATGGGATATGATCAATAAAAAAACAAGAGATCTGACCCTGACTATGTTCATGACACTTTATAACTAAGTGATATCTGCATTGACCTGCAAGAGACAATCCAAGAAAAATGAATAAGCAGCAAACAGGGCAAGGGTCAAACATGGATGTGAACACAATCGAGCGTAAAAGCCAAAAGAAGAACCCAAAATCGAAGACCAAATAAAAAAAATAAAAAAACAAATCAAAAACCAAGAAAAAACAAAAAAGGAGGTCAAAAGCTGAACACTAAGGCCTACTTGAAATGAACCGAACTAATGCTAAAGTTCTTCAAAGATTCTTTTCATGTATCCACCAAGGCATAGCAAGTAATATGAATGCTGCCATGTTTATACTGTCATTGACGCTTTATTAATAAAAAACAAACTTAAAATTCAAATCGAAATAAAAAACAAACTACAAAAACAGAATTTTTGAAGTAAAAATCATGATCAGACTAAACTTCTATGCTGAATACTTTCCACAACGCAATAATATGTGGAGAAAATGAAGGCCTCTCAAGCCACTTTTGAATCCACGATACGCATAAAAAGCCCAAATACTACACCACGATACACTTTATTGGAATATGAGAGGTAAGAAATGCTATTGTGGTGCCTCCTGCAAGGAAACTTCATAATGGAAACAATTTTTTCATATCAGGTTCTGTATAGAAGACATTGAATAAGCTCCAATTTTATGATGCAAACGGGAAACATCTTAAAAACCTGTAACTTTGTGTTTAATGCCCACCATCTTATAAAGTGTCGACAATTATAATTTAATAGGTGCCATTTCCTGAATTGTTTTCAGTGTATCCTATTGTAGCAGCGCTACGTTAAAAGGTACTACACATCCCAGTGTCCCTGGTGGTATAACACTATTGGACAGTTTCGGAGGGCGCAGGGGCTGCTGGGAAGATCGAGCCTCTGGGCCCTTTAAAAAAGAAACCCAGGAAGATGCTGAGGAATCACGATCATCCGTCTGTCTGCTCATACGCTGTTCACCCGCTTGGATTACCCGTTGTTTATCTTAGATTACTGTTCCCGTTTTAATGTGGGATCTGTCTTGTACTTGCCTTTTCGTTTATACAAATTTATACGAGTTTATACAGATTGGGAGCGTTCCCCCCGATGAAGACATATCCAATGACCTCATCCCACACCGCATCAGGAATCCTGTAGGACACACTTTACATCGCTTACAGTGAACCGTTGACAGGATTTTTCACTCGCCTCTACGGCCTCTACTACATTATATTGGTTCAGACATTGGTTATTATTTTTTGTGTTGTCTTTGGATTTATTATCGCCATCGGTGGAACTTGGGGGGTAGGCTGATGCATTTGTGTTTTTGTTATTTTGCATCTTTTTTTCTATATTTGATTAATATATTTTCTTACTATTTATCAATTCATTGGGTTACTAATTGTGTCTCTGTGAGTGAGTGTGTAACATGCCGGGTCAAGGCCTCTGCCATAAAAAAAAATAAATCACCGTCTTTCTGATGGTGTGAATCTTAGCTTCACTGCAACTGCGACACTAAGGTAAAAGTTATTAAAGGTGAAAAAAATCAAATTATAAAAGATACCGAGGTCTGATTAATGATTATATTTCACCTGACAGCCAAACTAGGGCACGCTGTATGCCAAATCTCCTTTATGTAATTCACTTCAGCTCCCCAAAGTATGTACAAATATCCACCCAGAAATTCTTGGTATCTTAAGAGTGTTCCAGTGATGTGCATTGCTGACATTCTAGAAAAGATAAAGCCATAAGCATTTAAAGAAAACGCGTCCCTTGAATTGTGACGACATGTGTGCTCACAACCACAGTCCAAAATAACACTGAGACGGCAGACAGATGGTTCAGCAAATGGGTCCTTGTGGCCCGGGGGTGGGGGTCAAATTGTTTTCAGTAATTTTTTTCAGAGCTTTATGATGTATTATATCTACAAAACACTGATGTGTGAAAATGTAAGTGCACCCCACAAAAAGTGTTTCTTTTTTTTGGCATATGTGGTGTAAGAACAATAAGAAGGGTCGGGGAAGTTGTGGGCAAGCCTTGTAAAACTGAATGTCAAAAATAAACAAAACACGATTCAGTAACATCTTTACACACGGGAGGCCGATCTTGAACTGACTCAAAGTTGTTTTCTGGGAATGAAGATGGCAGCCCTGCTCTTTATTTGCACTAGAAAAGAGTAGCAAACAGTGATGGGCGTTTTATGGGCTGAAGGAGGTTTAAGGGCCGAGATCCATAGACTTTCTGTACAATGTGGAGTGTGGAAGAAAAATTATATTTAGGGGTAATATAGTTATTGCACATCACGTGTTTTGGTATGCTTTCCATGGAATCTATCTTAGAAGTAATATTAAAGGGATAATAAAGGTCAGAAATGTGTTCAAGTATTTCAGGAATCCAGGTAAAGGCCAAGTGAACAACAAAGAACAAGAAGGTTGTGGGTGATGTTTCAAGACGTTGGCTGACTATCATGTACCCCCAGTAAGACTTGACAGATATCACGAATACAGGAACTCAAGAAGTATTAAAAAGTACTTAGAAGGCTGGCGTCTTTCAACATCTGCAATAAGATGCTGCAGATATTCTATCAGACAGTTGTGGCGAGCGCCCTCTTCTATGTGGTGGTGTACTGGGGAGGCAGCATAAAGAAGATGGACGCCTCACACTTGGACAAACTGGTGAGGAAGGCAGGCTCTATTGTAGGCACAGAACTGGACAGTTTAACATCCGTGGCAGAGTGACGGGCGCTGAGCAGACTCCTGTCCATCATGGAGAATTCACTGAACAGGATCATCTCCAGACAGAGGAGCAGCTTCAGCGACAGACTGCTGTCACCGTCCTGCTCCACTGACAGACTGAGGAGACCCCACACTATGCGACTCTTCAATTCCACCGGGAGGGTAAACGTTAACATTATACAAAGTTATTGTCTGTTATACCTGAATTTTAATCACTCTTTAATATTGTTTATCATCAGTATGCTGCTGCTGAAGTATGTGAATATACCCTTGGGATTAATAAAGTATCTATCTATCTATCTATCTATCTATCTATCTATCTATCTATCTATCTATCTAAAAGTATTGTAAGGACCACGAATGTAGTAGAAATACGACTTTTATTCTGGGTATGTTAGCTGGTTAATACTCTCTGCTAAAACACCTTTTAACCAATCAGAGTAAATGTTCAGTTGATACAAGCGCATAAACCAATCAGAGTAAATGTCAGGATTAATTCATGTAAATTCAATTGTCTTTAAATATGAGCCTTGACCATTCCATTACAGGCTGCTCTGATGAAGTGTATCCCTTTTGGTGAAGAGAAACAAAAGACGTAACGGACAAGCTTCCTCCTGCCTGGTTGTTCAGGCTGATTATGACTAGATAGATATATTTAAGGTAATGATTTCTTCCACAGGAGACAGTGTTTTACCACAGTGACATGTTTGCGAATGGATTCTGAAGTTCAAAAAAATAGTTGGATAAATGTTAAGAACGAAGAAAGAGCGGGGCACTCGCCCCCACAGTCACACATTCACTACTTTGTTAGAACAATTAGAAAGTCTACACAAAGTGATGAAATGGATTTTGGTCCCAGTACACCTTCAGTCCATAAAAAGTGAAAAACTGCTCGCTGATCGCCTTTGCTGCCAACGTAGAGCAGATCAGTCACTTGTGTCCAAGAAACTGTTGTTACCAGAAATCGTTACCAAAAACGAAGGACTAAAAACTGTAAACTGTGTCACAATGAGAACAACCAGAAGTTGATCACCAAATAAATCTTCATCACAAAACCTTAAAACCATGAGTGGGGTTGAAAGGTGGACCACCATGAGTCAAAAATCAAAAGACGTGCCATCACTATAAACTATGAGGGCAAGTCAATAATGATCTGCACTTTTGTGATAATTTGGCCTGAGTTGGTGTTCACAGTTTTCGGCATTTTGTCATCCGAGTTTGTGGATTCAGAACATCCTTTAGTCAGTTGTTGGTGTTTCTCTAAAATCTACTGTATTATCTTGAATATTTTTCTCATTTTGACTCGTGCTTAACTTTTTTGACTTTCGATTTGGCATTGGTAACACGGTGGTAAGAGGTCATGGTTTTCAGCGTTTTTTATTGACGTCTGACTATCTTGTTATATAATACACTACCATGGTTGTTCGTTTGGCTGTCCAGGATTTTAAATCACCTGTAGCTCACAAACCGTTTGACCTATTGACCTGAAATTTGGTACACATATACTATGTGACGTCTACGATCCACTTTCAGGTGATGAGTTTTATTACTCTTTTTAATTTAATTTTATTTTATTATAGAATCAACTCTCAGCAGCGAGCAGCAGGGCGTTGCATGCATACGGGCGCCGTTTTCATTCCTACCACCTTCGCTGTCACGTTCCCTACCTGTTCATATCTTAAATCATTCTTGAGGCAGATTGAGTACTTAAGTGCCAGCTTAAGTGAACAATTAAGAAAAATGTACGAAGTAATTGCAACACAAAAATGGACTTAATCAGTTTTAACACGAAAAGATGCCGACAGAAGAAGAGAAGAAGCGGGCAGCTAGAGTGGAGAAAACAAGAGCTGCTCAGGAAGCATCAAGCACATCAACCTCTGAGCAAACAAATGAATATGAAAACTAGAAGTCAAGTGTATTCACTGCATGTTATTGTGCAGTCCGCCGTTTCTGGTGACAGAATATTCTTGCTAGGGCTTTTAGAATTATAACATCATAGCTGTGACCCTAACCCATCTCCACCCTCTCGGCAAATTTTAAAATGTTCCCCATCCATTTTGGCCATTTTTCTTTGGACCACATGGTAAGTAAACTCTGATTTGATCTACCACATGTGAGAGAAATCCAACTGGATCAGTAAACCGTCCAATATGATATCATTTGTTTTTTTTTCTTGTCGACTGGTTATTTCAGTTTCCTTACAAAATTACCAGGAATCATGCAGATTAGGTGAATTGGTGATGCTAAGTTGGCCGTAGTGTGTGGTCGGTGTGTGGATGTGTTGTGTTTATTCTGCGGTGGACTGGCACCCTTTCCAGGGTTTGTTCCTGCCTTGCACCCAAATACTCACTGGGGTGGACTCCAGCCATCTGCGTGACCCTGGTGTGGATTAAGCGGTTTAGAAAATGACATGAATGTGACGGTCCAGGTTGGCGCCATGCTCCCTATTCACTTCTGGAGGCCTCTTCAACCTGAAGACGGAGATGAGCCGGGCAAATGAGGACACACACATCTAGCAAAGGGTAGGTGCAAAAGTTTTCAATTGCTTTTTAAAAAAAACAGTGTCTAAATAAACAGTGTAGTGTAAAATCTTCTTAAATAAATAAATATTACATAAAACTGGAGCAGACCTCAGGGGTTTAAAATATCCAAAAAAACCGAAGTTAAAATCCACGACATGCGAGAAGAAACTCTCCAAAACGTGCAGATAAAATCTTAAAGATACGCAAACCCTGGTGAATCCTTCTAAAAACAGATGTCTCCCCGACTTACCCTCTGTGGATCCATCAGTGCGAGGAGACGTCCCGCCGACCGGCAAGGCCACCCCTCAATCCCGGCTTAGGTCCCTACATGTGACAGGCACCTAGCAGGGCTCCCACTCTGAGCTTTGCCTTGCTCCAGTAGTCTCCCACTGCCTCTCCCCAGAGTTACGTGGAATCCTGCTGCGAGGATTGGGTCACTTCAGCTACCAAAAATGTGCAACTGGAGTTGATCCATCCTACGCTCCCGTTGGGACTCATCTCATTCCTTCTTTCAACCTCCGTCCTTTGCTGTTGCTCCATCATCATCTCTCGTTCGTTCATTCCTATTTGTAGCCCGTCTCCACCGTACTGGCTCCTTATATTGCCTTGATTGGGTGCAGGTGTGACACGCCGCTCCCTCCGAGGTAAGCGTGAATCCCCTGACTGATCTGCTCGCATTCGCTCGTGTATGTGTGATCAGCCAGGTACCCCAACCATCCTTGGGGCGAACACCCACACCTGCACTTCCCGGGGTCACAATTATTTATTTTACATCCGCTCTACGCCACGGACCACTCATCACAATGACACAACAACTACCATGCCTTGTCTGCATGAGGCCCTTACTTGAATGACGTCCCCAAGTCTGTGGCGGCTGGGTTTGGCTTCCTCCTCCCAAGATCTCTGCTGAATATAATGAATGCTTCACCATTATTCACTCAAGACTTTTCCCCTACAGAGGAGCCGACATTGCAGTCCCAAAGTAGGGCAGGTTAAGCAAATACTATCTTCATGTGTGTCATCAGCATTTGTACGCCGCTTCGTTTTACGCATGTCTCTTATTTTTATTCTTTTACGGAAGGGGGACAAAACTCCTTAGACGATCAATTTAAGAGCAGCATTATGCCACTTAGAGCTAAATGTTAAAATCACCATAAATGCTAATATTTTTTTTTTTTTCTGAGCTGGAAAACCTGTCGGTTATGTAAGCTTTTCAGGAGTGCATTAGGCTACTTTTTTTTTTTTTCCTGAATAAACAAATTCTTTCCCCTGTGCAAACATGAATTATCAAATAAATTCTGAAATTTGTGCCCACGCCTTTGAGAGAAAAAACCTGTTCAGCAGCAGCAGCAACAGCGGTGGCAAGCGGCAGTTAACAGTGTTTTGTAGAATTAAGGTTCAAAAGAAATTAAAAAATAACAACAAAACACTGCAGGCAAAATAAAAATTAATCAGATGAGTTTGCCTTGGTTGTGCTCTCGGTTTTTATTCATCAGGACATGATGACTGGGCAGCTTTACTCCGGGCGTTTTTCATGATTCGAGTTTCATTTTGTCCTGTCTTGACCTGAGATGAAGACTGAACTCCTTCAATAATGTGTCTCCATGGAGAATCCTTGGGTACTGCTGGTTTGACTTTGTGTTGCTCACAGAATCCCAAATGAGGCACATTACCTGCATTGTGGGGTCAGTTACGGCACCATGGCCTCGTGGTGAGATTCCCAGAGGGTGATCCGGTTATGACAACAACAACAACAACATTTATTTCTAGAGTGCATTTTCATACAAATGATGGAGCTCAGAGTGCTTTACATGATGAAGAAAGAGAAAAAAGACCAAATAAATAAGAAAATAGAATTAGGGAACACTAATTAACATAGGGGGTGGCACGGTGGCACAGTGGTAGTGCTGAGTTTCCTCTCGCAGTCCAAAGACATGCAGGTTAGGTGCATTGGCAATTCTAAATTGTCCCTAGTGTGTGCTTGGTGTGTGTGTGTGTGTGTGTGTACGTCCTGCCCAGGGTTTGTTCCTGCCTTGTGCCCTGTGCTGGCTGGGATTGGCTCCAGCAGACCCCCATGACCCTGTGTTAGAATATAGCGCGTTGGAAAATGACTGACTGCCTGACTGACTAATTAACACAGGGGGTGGCACGGTGGCACAGTGGTAGTGCTGAGTTTCCTCCCACAGTCCAAAGACATGCAGGTTAGGTGCATTGGCAATTCTAAATTGTCCCTAGTGTGTGCTTGGTGTGTGTGTGTGTGTGTGTATGTGTGCGCCCTGCAGTGGGCTGGCGGCTTGCCCGGGGTTTGTTCCTGCCTTGCGCCCTGTGTTGGCTGGGATTGGCTCCAGCAGACCCCCATGACCCTGTGTTAGAATATAACGGGTTGGACAATGACTGACTGACTGACTGACTAATTAGCATAGGGGGTGGCAGGGTGGCACAGTGGTAGTGCTGGGTTTCCTCGCACAGTCCAAAGACATGGGATCCTAAAAGTTTTCCCTAGTGTGTGCTTGGTGTGTGAGTGTGAGTGTGTGCCCTGCGGTGGGCTGGCGCCTTGCCCGGGGTTTGTTCCTGCCTTGCGCCCTGTGTTAGCTGGGATTGGCTCCAGCAGACCCCAGTGACCCTGTGTTAGGATATAGTGGGTTGGATAATGACTGACTGACTAATTAACATAGAATAAAAGTAAGATCCAATGGCCAGGGAGGACAGAAAAAAAAAAAATCTGCAGGGGTTCCTAGGCCACGAGACCACCCAACCCCTTCTAGGCATTCTACCTAACATAAATGACCTCACAATCAGTCCTCGTTGTATTCAGGGTTCACATGGAAGAACTTGATTATGATGGTCATGTGGTTATCCTCATTGTTGAGGACCAGAGTGGCTGCACCAGGCCAAGGGGATGCCCACGTAACACCTGGCTGCGGGAGATAGATTGTAATTTCCGGAGGGTGGGACTGGACTGCGTGTCTGCCCTGGGGGAGGATCCCAAGCTGTTTTGTCATGTGGTTTACCAGTGCATGCTCCCCAACCTGATCTGACCTACAACAACATAGGTGTCCACAAAGTGTAGAAAGTGTTTGAAGTGCTCAGTGGGAAGCAGCATGGGGGGCTTTATTCCTTTCCTCTGGCAATATTTGCACATTTTCCACATCCCAGGTGGGGATGGGTTGGGAAAGGCTGCTTCTCTTTTAATCCTGGTGGGCTGCTATCATTTTTTTCTTTTGTATCAGTCGGCCAATGCAGTTAAGAGGCTGAGTCAAAGTTGTAATTTTTAAACCAAGATCCTGTTACCTTCTAGTTTGATCTCACACGATTCCTGAGCCGCTTAGCCACCCTTTTTTTGTTCTAAATCATTTAAGCAAGTTGTAACGATTGTAACCGCTACGCGTTGCAGGTCCACCCCAAACTGCCTTCAGCCCCTTCCCACGGCGCATAAAGATGACTTACAATAATAAAAGCGATTTTTACAAAACCACTCAGAGAAAAGATGCAACAAACAAAATGTAATTAATACCTTTTCTACAATCCCCCAAACTCCCCCTCTTCCAATATATACAGTAAACAAAAGGCATAAAATTATATACCCAAGAATATTCCCCACCGTCCATTCGATTTAGTCTTTTTTATCCGATTATCCTATTTCCCCATAGTTCCGTTTCTTAGACACGCCAATCCCAGAATAAAAGATTTACGGCTCGCACTGCTTCCGATCCCTTTTACGGTAAAGTACACTTCCCTCAGGGTATCCGGAATCTTCGAGGTGGCCACCCCAGACTGCGTTGAACTTGTGGTGCTCCCTGAAAACAATCTTTCTCCTGGACTCAGATGGGTCATATCTTTTTTCCTCCACCATAAAAACTTGGGCTGCCTTTTCTTCCTGTTCTTCCTGCCTTTTAAATAGTGCGTCCATTTCCATGGCACTCCTGTAAATCACAATGACAGCCCCGTACCTCCCAAAAGGTCCTCCCTATCCAACCTGCCCATCTTATGCTAAAGTAACGGGATTTTACATAGAGAGACAAAAAAAAATAATAAAAAAACTATATACAAATTTATGTGGCAATGCCACAAAGTTGTGAAACCAAACTATCTCCACGGTCAACAGGCAATGGAAAACTCTTGGACTGGCCTGGAGGAATTTCCTGAACGCTCGGTAGGTTGATTGTTAGATCTGATGCGTTATTGGATGAAGCAGAAGTTCTGGGGCGGGGTCACAGCTCAGCAGAAGGAGTGGCTTATTGCAGAACAGAGGCCTCATGTATAAAGGTTTGCGTGGTTTCAAATGTGAAAATATGTGCAGGCTACAAAAACAAAATCAGATTTGTAAAACGTGGCGTATGCAGACTTCTACACCATTTTCCCGTCTATAAACCACAATCATTTACGTGAGTGTACCTCGAAGGCCACTCCCGCCGAAACATCCTGTCACACATGCATGTCGGAGGACCTCCTTATGGGCTCGACTGAGGTATGTGATTACCTGCTGGGGTGAGAGGGGGCGCTGCCATAAATGTTCTCTTGTCCTTCTCTCCCTGCAGCTCAAAGAAACAACCCTTAGCCATGCCCCTTTCAGCATGCAGTATAAAGAAGGCCGGCTGCCAGGAAAGTGTTGTCATTCTCTCCTGAGAGTGAAACGCTGGATGGATCTCCAAAGATCTGCCTTTTTTTCTAGTGAAGCCAAAGTGAAGTGAAGACCGTCGGGCACGATGGTGGGCCTTACAGTGACACTGATTGCACTCTGTCTTCCATCTGTTATGGTGCTGCTAAAATAGTCCATCAGATCTCATGATTTATCTGCAACAGTTAGCTACCTATATACCCTCCAAGACTAAGGGGAGGCTTTTGTTGGGCCTAACTTGTCAGTACATAGAAGAGCTGAATAATGGACTCGCAGTACATTTTCGTGGTCTGTCTTGGTGACCTCCCATGTTCTGTTTCTGACATTCCTCCTATTTACGCTGTTTTCAGCTTCCCACATTTCACTTGACATTATAGACTTCATTATTGACTACATCAGTCAAACAAAGTCCTGGTGTGTGGCTCCACATCTTCCAGTACAAAACTCGACTTGCCATTACTATACAGTAATCTCTCGCTATATCGCGCTTCGATTTTTGTGGCTTCACTCTATCGCATATTTTATATGTAAGCATATCTAAATATATATTGTGGATTTTTCGCTGGTTCGCGGATTTCTGCGGACAATGGGTCTTTTTATTTCTGGTACATGCTTCCTCAGTTGGTTTGCCCAGTTGATTTCATACAAGGGACACTATTGTCGGATGGCCGAGAAGCTACCCAATCAGAGCATGTGGGTGCTGATTGGCTCAGTGATGGAGAGTAGCATTCGATTCCGCGTTGCGTTAGCCAGCATCTCGCCTCGCTCATTCAGCATCAACGTGTTCCGCTGCATAAAGAGTTACCTTTTGTGCTTTTTTGTGTTTATCTTTGTGTGTAGTCAAGCCCTTCGTTATGTCTCCAAAACGATCTGCTCCTGCTACTGCATCCGGGGTCGAACCCAAGAGCCAACAGAAGATGCTAACGATTGTCACAAAGGTAAAAGTTTTGGATATGTTAAAGGAAGGGAACAGCTACACCGCTGTAGGACGCCATTACGGCATCAATGAGTCCACGGTATTACGTATTAAATAAAACTCCTCAATGATATACGATACGTATGTTTGTGCATAGTATATAAACAGCGTGTTTACATACATAATTTCAACAAATCTTACCTAATATCTAAGAGAATATAAAAGGTTTATGCTGTATAACTGTGTGGGAAATGTTAATTATAGGAGTGTGGGAGAGTTTATAAGGGCTTAAAATATATAAAAATAACCATATAAACATATGGTTTTTACTTCAAGGATTTTCACCTTTCACCTATCGAGGAGGGGTTACTGTAGTAGATCTTCTCTGATGATCTTCAGATCTGGTACATTAGCATCAAGGACACAATGGAACCTTAACGTCTATGGTCACCTAATTCAAAGCAAATCAATGCCCTACTAAACATAGCGTTGCCTGGCATAGATCACTTACACCTCACAAATTCAATCAAGACACTCTGTTATCCACCACAGACATAATCATTCAATACTCACATTACAATTCATCCAGAAAAAATGGAGACTTTTTCCAAAGCACACCATTACTCCACATTAACTTCACATTCATTCAAAGCTCACCCACCATACCTCTACCTGGACACTTCACTGAAAACACACTGGCACCCCATATGGAATCAGGTCACACCACTACCTCTCAAGGACGCTTCTGTTATGCTTTGCAGAGAATCACCCACAATCAGAACAGAAATGGAACGACCAGGAAATGTACGCAGAAGCAAAGCAGATGGGGCTGTGGTGAAAAGCAGGCTAGTGTCAATACTGTGAGGTGAAAGAACTGAGAGGACATAACAAGAGACGACAACCGAAGACAAAATCAAAAGGAACAGAGACAGAAGAGTCATAACGCTGAAATGTTCTTGCAAGTGCCTTCCACTAACACTAAAAAAAGGAGCTGAAGAATTAAATGGAGCAAATACATGGATACCTCAGGCTGTGCACCGCCATCTTATATAGGCAGAACAATAATGATGTAATATATCATGACCAACAATGGACAAAATATGGCTGTGTAAATACAAAGGCCCAACGTGTTAGAGACCATTCAAAACATGGAAAACATAAAGGCATAATGACACAATAATTAAAAAATAAATGACATATATACAAATGATACAAAAATGAGTAGATGAGATTCAAAAAAACTCACAAATTCAGTGAAAATGCATAAATATCATATAGAGTCTTAAAGACCGAAATTGTTCCATCCACCCCTTTTCTGGCTGCTTTATGCAACTAATGGAGATTATTTTTTAATAAATTGGATATACTTTGTTAATCCCAGAGGGGAAATCGTCTTTTCACCAATGTGGGTCAGAGCGCGGTGTCAGCCATTGTAGAGCACCCCTGGAGCAATTTTCAGGATAAGGGCCAACGAAGTAGGATCTCTTCTGGCAGTAACGGGATTTGAACCGGCAACCTTCAATATAGCAGCGCAGACAGATGTTGCTGTAAATCAGTACTTCTGTCTGGTATGCCACCCATTTAATGTATTTCAAGACAGGACAGACAGGACACTACTCCACTGCAATGTACTCTCACACTCGTGAGTTCAGTCCACCATACCCAAAGGTCTGAGAAGACTGGAGGACTTGAAGAAAAATCTGCATAGCCAGAGAACATTCCAACCAACATCTATCAACCAACAAACATGAATATCGGCAGAGTTTCTTTGCAGTCTTTGTCAATTTTTGTAAAGCGTTCAACTCAGTTGATCGAGCTGCCATGTGGGACATCCTGAGGGTTCGCGGGATCCACTTGAGGTTGCTGGATATCATGGCCGGCCTGTACACTGGTACTGTGAATGCTGTGCTGTGTTTTTCCCAGCTGATTTTGGGGTGCGTCAGGGGTGTGTTGTGGTCCTACTCTGTTCAGTGCTTGTATGGGCTGGGTGTTGGGCAAGGTTGTGGGGTCCAGCGGCTGTGGGGAATGTGTCGGTGAAGAAAGATTCACAGATCTTGACTTTGCTAACAATGCTGTGATCTTCATGGAGTCAATGGAGGCTCTGATCGGGGCGCTCGAGAGACTGAGTGAGGAGTGTCTGGGCTTGCGAGGGTCCGGATAAAAACCAAGAGCTAGGCCTTTAATGACCTCTCGGGCACGGCCATCAGCAGTGTGTCTGTCTGCGGAGAGAGTGTCGACCTCATTGAGAGGTTTACTGACCTCGGCAGTGACATTCATGTCTCTGGTGACTCTTCCTATGAAGTCAGTAGATGGAGTGGGAGAGCATGGGGGGTCATGAGGTCTCTGGAAAGGGGTGTGTGGTGCTCCCGATATCTGTGCAAAAGGACGAAGGTCCAAGTCTTTAGAGTCCTGGTGCTTCCTGTCTTGCTATGGTTGTGAGACATGGATGCTATCCAGTGACCTGAGATGAAGACTGGACTCCTTCAGTACTGTGTCTCTCCTTGGGTACCACTGGTTTGACTTTGTGTTGCTCATGGAGTCCCTAATGAGGCACATGACCTGCATTGTGAGGGAGCATCGGTTACGGCACTACAGCCATGTGGCGCGATTACTCGAGGGCGATCCAGCTTGTAAGATCCTCATTGTTGGGGACCTGAGTGGCTGGACCAGGCCAAGGGGACGGCAACATAACACCTGGCTGTGGCAGACAGAAGGTCATTTCCGAGGGTGGGACTGAACCACGTGTCTGCCTGGGGTGTTGCCAACCGGGATCCCAAGTTGTTTTGTTGTGTAGTGGGTGTGGCAACGCTCTGTACCAGTGCAGGCTACCCAACTTGACTTGACTTGACGTGATCAGGGGTGTCCAGTTCTAGTCCTGGAGGGCCACAGCGGCTGCAGGTTTTCATTCTAAACCTTTTCTTAATTAGTGACCAATTTTATGTTGCTAATTAATGTCTTTCTCCATTCATTTTAATTGACTTTCTGTTTCAGACTTAGAACCCCAAGTTGTTTCTTTTTTCCCTAATTAACAGCCAAACAATAATGAGAAACAAAATGAGTTGAACACATGAGCAGCTAACCTGTGTCCATTGTATAATATCTAAAAATAAAGAAAAGTGAAGGGATCAGCAACGTTTATCTCTTCGGGTAAACAAAATATGTTGATGGTGGTCTTAGAAAGAAGAACATCAACACTTTTGAAAATGTCTGGTTTGGCAAAATGAGAGCACCAGCAAGATGTGAAATTAATAACTGGTTTAATTAACAACAAGACTCGGCTGCTAATTAAGAAACTAATTGGAGTGGAACTGTTTGGTGTTTGAGGCCACGCCATATCTGGTCATCTGCTGGCTCACTAATTCACATCTCATTTTTATTTGGCTACCATTTAAGGAAAACAGGAGCAACTCAGAAGACTGAATCTTAAAAATCAAGACCACCAAAATGAAGGGAAAAGAAGTGAATTAACAGCAGAAATCGGTCACTGATTAAGAACGTGGCTGGAAGGAACTATCTATCTATCTAATCCTGCCAACTATGCTATCTATCTATCTATCTATCTATCTATCTATCTATCTATCTATCTATCTATCTATCTATCTATCTATCTATCTATCTATCTATCTATCTATCTATCTATCTATTGATGTAATCCTGTTATCTATCTATCTATCTATCTATTATATAGTGTCTTTCATTATCTATCTATCTATCTATTGATGTAATCCTGCCAACTATCTATCTATCTATCTATCTATCTATCTATCTATCTATCTATCTATACATTAACAAACATTTCTAAAATCCTGTTTTTGCCTTTTCATTGTGGGGGCATCGAGTGTTGCTTGATGAGGGAAAAAACAAATTTAAATGATTTTAACACAAGGCTGCAAACACAACAAAATGTGAAAGTACTGAAGGGGTCTGAAGACGTGTTGAAGGCACAGTAGATAAACTGGTGGTCCAAAGCTTCACCTTCCAACATGACAGTGACCCTTAGCACAGATCAAAAACAACACAGAAGAAGCTTTGGGACAACTGTGGGAATGTCATTATGTCCTTGTGTTCCCTCTAAGAGCCCAGACCTGAACTCAACTAATCATCCACCCTGGTTTCCTCAAATCCTGTTTTCACTTTGTCATTCTGGGGTTTTGATTGTTGCTTGATGAGGGAAAAATGAATTGATTTTTAGCACAAGACAGCAACATAACAAAATGTGAAAGAAGTGAAGGGGTCTGAAGACTTTCTGAAGGTGCTGCACACTTACTTTCTGTTGTCTGTTGCTACAAACGCCGTCCTCACAAAGCTGCGCTCGTGTATAACATCACTTGTTTTACAAACTGCAATAATAAATCTTAAAGTTGACAGCAACAGTCTAATTTGGGCCGAGCGCGCAGTCCGCCCCGAACAAGGTGTAGAATTTAGACACAAACAGCTGGTCAATATTTAACAGCCCAGCGCTACATGAAGTCACCAGGACTGCAGTAACATCGGGCTGTCAGCTATGCTGCCTCAGAGGTTTAGAAGCCAAATTTATTTTTGATTTTTATCCCAAGAACTCCATATTGAAATAAAGTCAGGGAGGTAAAATCATCTTTTTCTCCAACAGTTTTTGGTCTGTGGAGGGCTAAGCATCCCAATATAGAGATAGCATTCCTCTGTAATATAATCCCTGTTGTGAGTCTGAGTTCAGCCCGGCAGGAAACCAACTAATGAGCTACTAAATAAAATGCCACATGCTCAGAAGCTCGGTCACTGACCCAGACCTTGCAATAACGCTCCTCGTTTTGGATGTAAGCACGCAGAACTTTAAGTGGACCCTTCAATGGCTCACTCTGACCTGAGAAGCATTCTGCTGCCCTGAACTCTCTTCTTCTAATCTCTGAGTCTCTTCCAAAGGACTGATTTACCAAAACGTGGTTCAGAGTTGATAAACTGTGTAGTAAATAACAGGTCTGAGTAAACAGTTAAAGTCAAAGTCTGTCCAATATACAGCACTCTGAAGAACCTGCTCCAGATTTGGGTGGTTAGTCTATCACAGAGCACACTTTCAAGGGGTCTTACCCTGACCGGCATGTCTTTCAGATGTGTAATGTGTAAAGAGAACAAAGAGAAAGTGTTTTGGGGCACCTGGTATAATTAAACAAGAAAAATGAAAAATAAAGAAGAGAGTGCACGTTGAGTCGCTCAGTTCAGGCCGACTTCAGAAGATGGCATTTCCTTGATTTATGAGGGATTCTGGGAGGAAGAAGAGGCCCCCAGATGATGGACCCTGGAAGTGCCGTTATAGATGGGATGGTGGTGTCAATCTTCCTTTCTGCAGAGAGGAGAGAGATTGTTCTTATGCAGTGCCACCTCATGTCTCAGTGTTGAATTACAGTCACTCAAACTGGAGGAAGCTCACATGGACACAGGGAGAATGGGAATGTCCCCACAGTGACCAGATTTATAAAACTTACATTTACTTATTTTGTTGTTTATCCAACATTTACAATACAATTGGTTACATTTTCTTTTTGCTTTCCTAACTGGGGCACAGGCAGGTCAAGTGACTTGCTCAGGGTCACACAGTGGTGTCAGTAGTGGGATTTGAACCCACAACATCAAGGTGTGAAGTCTGTCACACACATGTGCTTGGGAGACAGTCTACAGAGTTGATAGAATCAACGTATTTCTCCACCCCACCAGAGGTTGTCATTCTGTTCTAACACTTTCTCCTCCATCCCTCAGGAGAAAATCTGAAGGACCAGCTTCCTAGAAAACATCATTTCTGTCTCTGGTCTCCATGAACCCCCCTCTCAAAGACGTCATTTTCACCTCTGGTCTTGTTGAACCCTCCTCTTCCTGTCTGCCAGTGATATAACGGCCATCTCACCTCTCATGCCTCAATTATGTTTTGGATTTGTGTCTGCTATGTTTTTCTCAGCTTTGCCAATGCTGCCAGTCGAGTATGTTAGCAAAACAAAACCTCAGAAGAAAGACAACGTCGCTTAGCCACTAATAACACAAGCGAAGCGAAGACGTCAGCAACATGAAACCTCCGAAGAAAGACAAAGTCGCTTAGCCGCTAATAACACAAGCGAGGCGAGCACGTCGAAAAAACGAAACCTCGGAAGAAAGACAAAGTCGCTTAGCCGCTGATACACAAGCGAGGTGAGCACATCGAAAAAATGAAACCTCGGAACAAAGACAAAGTCGCTTAGCCACTAATAATACAAGTGAGGCGAGCACGTCGGCAAAATGAATCCTCCTAGAAGAGAGACGTCCAGAGTAGTTCCTTTCAATTACCTAACATCTCTACATTTCAAAAGTTTCTAGGGCCCTGGGCTTACTCAGCTAGTGCTTTATAAGATGCTCGACATGTGCGCATATAGCTTTCCATGCAAAACTCAGGATTTTACGAAACGGAAGAACATTTGTATATTCACAGCATCTCTGCCCCATTTGTACGCCACAATTTAGAGAAAAGGGGAATATCTTCAGTGTTGTCCCATGAAAAGATATAATAAAATATTTACAAAAATGTGAGGGGTGTACTCACTTTTATGAGATACTGTATGTGATTCACTCCCAGCGCTAACTTTCACGCTTTATAGCGTATCCATTGCCTAATGGTTTGACACAACACAGCTTGTTTGGCGCTGCTTGAAGACTATGTGAATGGTCATAAACAACAAAAACAAGCTTTTAGTGACCGGTTGGACTTTTTTGTCCATGATGATGACTGGCTGTGATGGTCCAGGTCGGCCCCTCACTCCCTGATTGCTTTCAATAGCCACTTGAACCCAAATCTACTGATAACGCACCCGAGCTGGGCAAAAGAGAACAGACACGCATGGTCAGCAAAGTCTCTGGTGCTCTGATTTAAAACAAACAAACAGCGTCCAAAAAGTGCAGTGTTTTGCTTCTGAAATAAATAATGGGTAAAATGACGCGCTAGATGGAGGTTAAAATACTTAGTAAATAAATTTAACGAAAATAACGCTAAATCCCTCAGGCAGATTCTTCCTTAAAAACACGAGCCTCATTGCCTGTCCTCAGCTGATCCCATCAGGAACCGTGCAGCATGAGGATGTCCAGGGTTTGTTCCTGCCTTGCGCCCTGTGTTAGCTGGGACAGGCTCCAGCATTTCACTGTAAATATTTTTCACCAATAACTGGATTCTATTAAAAATAAGCTATTGTGGAATAAAAAAATCTGCCATTATTTTTTGTACCTTTTCCTCTCTTGTTGCCCCCCTCAGTCCCAAGCCGGTCCTGAACTACTAGCAGGCCGTCTGCTCCAGTACTGTCGCTTCTTGTGACAGTCTCTCCTTGTAACTCAGTGGGTTTGAGGGTGTTTTTCCCCTCTGGTGGGCATTTTTGAAAGTGATTTTTGGGATTTGCATGCTTTGGGACTCCAAAGTCGCAGCACAGAGGACTAATAGGACCTCCTGTCTCCACTGTCGCTCGGTCGATGGCTTGAGAAATGGATTCCTCAGGCAATTAGAGACATTGATTGAAGCTCGACTAACATCACTTACGTTTCAAGGAACTTCCAAATAAAATGGTTAAACATAAATCATTGAAAACAAACATATTAAAAAAATACAAAAAAAAAAACATTGCTAAAGAAAGAGTCAAAAGACCAATAAACAAAAGGGTTAAAAAACCCATCCTAGTATAAAGTTAAAAAAACAAGTAAGCAAATAAAAGTAAGGATAATATCTAACAAGTAATGAATCAAATGAACGGGCTTTATAAAGTGACATTCAAGGTGAAGTGCATTCTAAAATACAAATTGTGTCCTTCACAGAGATGTCTGCCCCACCGGCCCTCAGACATATTAAGCAACGTGCCCGAGGTCACTGCGAGGCGGCCAGGGTGCAGGCTGAGGATTACAGCACTAAAGGCTCAGCGCAGGTCACTTTGTTTATTCACTAATTCACAAAGACATGAAATCAAAGTCACATAAACCTCTTAGAAATACAAGAATTACAATGCAATTAATATAATACATTATACATTAGTAAGTAGGCATCAACACTACTGAACAAAGATAAAAAATGCGCTCAGTGACAATACAATAATAATCACACGTACAAGGTGGGGACACCCAATGGCACGGGAGTTGGGTGTAGTCTTTGATTACACCGCTGGGCATCGTGTGCTGACTGGCGACTGGCAGTGTGCTGAGCTGATCGAGATGCCTATTTCTGACAGTTTTCCTACAATCGTGTGTGTCACTTTGGAGATTTTTTTCTCCAAGCCAAAGTCTGTCATTGTTTTTTATAGTGCCTTACCTATCTAGCTATAATATAATATAATATAATACAGGGTGGCCCACGAAAAAGTAGCCCGCCTCCCTTTCCATAAAGAAAGAACTTGAAATGCAAAAATCTTTACTCACTCTTTACAGAAAGTGCTGAAAATGATTCTTTGTGGAATGGAATACGTCGCTCAGCTCGTACGCACACGTTTGCACTTCGTCTACACAGCTTTCGTGATGAGGGTAGTCAATCGGCACGCCTCTCTGGCAGGAAGGCGGGCTACTTTTTCGTGGGCCACCCTGTATAATATAATATAATATAATATAATATAATATAATATAATATAATATAATATAAAAAGACTTTTTAGCCTGGGACAAGATGTGACTTTTTCAGAGAGATACTTTCACGTCCTGCGAGACGACACTTTGTGCCAAGAGATTTAAACAGGCCTGGGGCCAGAAATAAAAGACAAAGAGTAGATGACAAAGTAGAACGTAGTAAAGAATTCAAAAACGTTGGCACGGTACACACGCAGAGCAGGTTGGAGATAATGGAAGTACGAAAATTCGAAAGTCTCAAAAAAATTATAGTAAAGATCACATTAGTGCAAACAAACGGAAATAACTGAATAGCGAAAAGCGATCGAATATATTGTTCAGATTTAAACTTTAAGTCGGAGACTTGTAGATCATTTAATTTGTGTTGCCATCAGGGAAAAAGTAGTGTTTCTTCCCAATGAAGAGGCATATCTGTGATAATTAAAAGATTTGTTGTTTAGTGAAAATGAAATCCACATACACGAGTGGCAGAGACGGGAAGTGTCAGGCATGTGGTGCAGGCCAGGGGGTTGGCGAACAAAGCGAACATTGGGCAAAGCCCCCTAGTATAATATAATATCATTTTCCATACATTTTCTTAACTTATATTATGTTAGTAGTGAGAAGTCAAGAAAAATGACCCCTTTTATTGGCTAATTAAAAAGATTCAAATATGCAAGCTTTCGAGGCAACTCAGTTCCCTTCTTCAGGTAAGATGTGATCAAATTATATACAGAAGCTCATGAATAAGAGAAATATTACAAGAAACAACCACAACACTCCTCACACATAATATAATATAATCATAGATTTGATAATCCATCCATCCATTTTCTAACCCGCTGAATCCGAATAGGGTCACGGGGGTCTGCTGGAGCCAATCCCAGCCAACACAGGGCACAAGGCAGGAACCAATCCTGGGCAGGGTGCCAACCCACCGCAGTAGATTTGATAATGTTATATTAAATTATATAGTGAAGCTCATGAAATAGAGAAATTTTACAACAAAAAACCACAATACTCCTCAAGTATAATAGAATATAATAAAATATAATATTCATACATTTTCTAAACTTTTATATACAGTATTATATTATATTATATTATATTTGAGGAGAGTTGTGGTTTTTTGTTGTAAAATTTCTCTATTCATGAGCTTCAGTATATAATATAATATAATATAATATAATATAATATAATATAATATAATATAATATCTGGCACAGTGGCGTAGTGGGTAGCGCTGCTGTCTTGCACTAAGGAGACCTGGATTCGCTTCCTGGGTCCTCCCTGCGTGGAGTTTGCATGTTCTCCCCATGTCTTCCTCCGGGTGCTCCGGTTTCCTCCCACAGTCTAAAGACATGCCGGTTTAGGTGCATTGCCAATCCTAAATTGTCCCTAGTGTGTGCTTGGTGTGTGTGTGCCCTGCGGTGGGTTGGCAACCTGCTTGGGGTTTGTTCCCTGCGTTGTGCCCTGTGTTGGCTGGGATTGGCTCCAGCAGACATCTGTGATCCTGTAGTTAGGATATAGTGGGTTGGCTAATGAATGGATGGATGGAATATAATAATATAATATAATATAATATAATATAATATAATATAATATAATATAATATAATATAATATAATATAATATCAATCAATCAATCAATCAATATTTATTTATTTATATAGCACATATTCATACAAAAAAATGTAGCTCAAAGTGCTTTACAAAATGAATAGAAAAATAGAAGACACAATAAAAAATAAACATAAGTCAACATTAATTAACATAGAATAAGAGTAAGGTCCGATGGCCAGGGTGGACAGAAAAAACAAAAAAACTCCAAAGGCTGGAGAAAAAAATAAAATCTGTAGGGGTTCCAGACCAAGAGACCACCCAGTCCCCTCTGGGCAAACTACCTAACATAAAACAAACAGTCCTCTTTGTATTTAGGGTTTTCATGGAAGGACCTGATGATGATGGTCACGTAGACTTCTGGCTTTTAGTCCATCAATGTTGGAGCATCATGATGCTTTGAGTAGGTGGTGGTGGCGCAGGCCGCCACCACAGAGAAACCGGAAAAAGAAACAGAAGAGAGAGTTGGGGTCAGTACGGATTTTAGAGCCACCATGAATAGTTATTGTGATGAATTGAACATTAAGGATTAAGTTAAAGTGAAGTTATAAAAAGGCCATGTTAAAGTAATATAATATAATATAATATAATATAATATAATATATAAAAGTTTAAAAAATGTATTAATATATATTGTATATTTGGATGTGGAAAAAGATGATCCGCTATGGCAGCCCCTAAGAAGAAGAAGGTCATATAATACATTTGTCAACTCTAAGTATGTGTAAGGGTGGTCTTTTTGACCCCATCTCTGCTGCCAGGGCAGGTTTCGGCTCCCATCTCCCCAGCCCTTCATGTTGTAATGTAACATGGTGGTGCGTTCACAGACAGGCAGTGAAGAGGTGGGGTTGCTGGATTATTAAATCCACGGTATCCCATTCAGTGTCTGGTGCCTCTCTTGTTCTTACTTAACAGGGTACTAAATTTGGAAGATTCTGGTCAATACAATACAGACGTTAACATACTGAAAGCTATTCTGTCTCCTTAACCCATCCCCATAACAGAGGGAGCCTCAACGGCTGACCAGTGCACACTTGCAGCTGCACACTGCGTGCTGAACTTTGTAATTTTCAATTTTATTTATAGAACGTCAAACCCTCCATCCTGTCAAACATTAAAGGAAAACAAAATGCCCGTGTTCCACGGTGACAGTAAATTTCTCATTACTGTCGACAACCATGATAGGACCCATTTTAGATTATTCAGACCCCCGCCAGTCCTCTCCACCTTACTCTTTTTTTTTTTTCCTTATGTTTTTTTTGAGGTGGGAGATATCCCCTCGAGTGTCCCCTGTCTCCTGGCTGAGAGCGAGGAAACATCCTGACTCATGGCTGCGGCACGTGACCCAGCACTTCTGCCTTCTCGCATGTCTCCTCGGCTGGCCGGAGATTGTAAACAGAGCCATTCCGAGGGGCTGGGCCGAGGGGGCAGCCTGTGCTCTCCGAGTCGTCCGCTTGCCTTGTGTTTTTGTAAGTGCAGATGACCCCCTTCCCCCCCCACCCATCTTTAAGGAGGAGCAGCCCAGTGGGTCAGCCTGGGCCAGTTGAAACTGGGTTGTGGCCTGTGTCACTAGGCTTGTCCCATCTCTGCCACACAAACAGACGCCATCTCTAATGTATTCTCCCATTAACCCTCCCCGCTCCCCACCAGGAAAGAAAAAAAAAAAAAAACTGTTCACCCAGCTACCAAAGTTAAACAGTAACTTTAGTAAAACACAGTGGCAAGCAGAGAAAGCTTGGGGCTTAGCCATGTGTTACTTATCACAACATTCCAGTTGCTCTCTGTTGTTGCAACCTTTGTTATGTTGACGGTCTGTTGATTTGAGGTCGCTAGTTGCTGTGCCAAGCCCAGGGAAGTTGCATGAGGATAAATAAGTGGAATGTTCCTCTTGAATTCTGCCAACCGATATTGGATATCGAGCAGGCCTAACTACCTCACTCATGTAGCGCCTATCCATGGCTCGTGTTTTGTTTCCCCCAAATGACCCACAATATTTTTTAATTTTTTCCACAGCGATGTGAGTGCGTCGCCAAAAGGTATCAAGAAGAAAGGTCTAGGTGAAAAATGTTTTGTCCGTGCAAACCTATCTCTTCAGTTTCCAAGCATACGGGGGTCTATAAAAAGTCTTCACCCCCTTGAACGCTTTCACATTTGGCTGTTATACAGTGTGAAATGAGTAGACACCTTGACACCAAAAAGAGGTCTCGGGCAGCCACCCGTTTACTCGATTAATGGAGCTTCGGCAACACAGAAGTTGAGCTCCAAACAGAAACTGAGGAACGATGGAGGATGACTGGATTTTAAAACAGGTAAACCGCAAGTGACGTCATTTGGAGCCGGGACCAGAAGTGACATCATCTGTAGCAGGAACTGGAAGTGACGTCATCAGGCCGGAAAAACCACAACTGACCTCATCTGGGGCCGGAACTGGAAGTGACGTTCTTGGAACAGGAAGCAGAAGTAACGTCATCAGGCCGGAAAAAAACGCAAGTGACGTCATCGGAATCGGGCAGAATTTCCAGTGTCTGCTCTGCAGAGATAAAAGAGAATGGTTTATTGCACACTGCCACCCCCTGGCCTGGTGTGGAATGACCTTCTTTTGGTCCTTCTTGATGCCTTCCATGCGCACGTGTGTGACAACAGCCATCCATCCATCCATTATCCAACCCACTGAATTCTAATACAGGGTCACGGGGGTCTGTTGGAGCCAATCCCAGCCAGCACAGGGTGCAAGGCAGGGAACAAATCCCGGGCAGGGCGCCAGGGTCAATTTAGGATCACCAATGCACCTAACCTGCAGACCTTTGGATTGTGGGAGGAAACCGGAGCACCCGGAGGAAACCCACGCAGACACGGGGAGAACTTCACGCAGGGTGGACCCGGAAAGTGAACCCAGGTCTCCTTGCTGCGAGGCAGCAGTGCTACCCACTGTGCCACTGTGCCACCCTGTGTGACAACAGTAAATTATTAAATGACAGGGGAATAAGTTGGACTTTGATGACATCGATCAACAGACAGGCTCAGCTCCTCCAGTCTCTCCTTATACCGCTCAGTCTCAGAATCGACCCTTGTCACCCATCTCTGGAATTTTCCTGGCACTGCTGCACCATTTTTTTTTTGGTAACACGTCCAAGTCCACAATGGAGACTCACTAGTGCCAGCGGTGGGAACTGTCAGAACCTGGAGGGCTGTGGCGGCAGGTTTTTGTTCCAACCCAACATCTTCATGAGAAGTCAGTCATTTCTGATGAAGCACATACGGTGCCCTCCATAATGTTGATCGACTCGTTTTTCCCTTGATTTCTCTGTCTGCTCCACAGTTTAAAATATCCATCCATCCATCCATTAGCCAACCCCGCTATATCCTAACTATAGGGTCACAGAGGTCTGCTGGAGCCAATCCTAGCCAACACAGGGCGCAAGGCAGGAAACAAACCCCGGGCAGGGCGCCAGCTCACTGCAGGGCACACACGCACCAAGCACACATGCGGGACAATTTAGGATCGCCAATGCACCTAACCTGCATGTCTTTGGACTGTGGGAGCAAACCCACGCAGACACAGGGAGAACATGCAAACTCCACACAGGGAGGACCTGGGAAGTAAACTGGGTCTCCTAACTGCGAGGCAGCAGCGCTACCCACTGTGCCACCGTGCCACCCGTTTAAAATATCAAATCAAACAATTCAAAAATTTTAATTAAAGTGCACATTGCAGACTTTCATTTAAGGGGATCTGCAGACATTTCGGTCCCACGTACACACAGTACTGTGCAAAAATAATAATAATAATTCTTTACATTTACGTGGCGCTTCTCTCACTACTCAAAGCGATTTTCATTGGGAGGAAGTGAAGGGCGCAATAGGAGGCCCCTTATAGGGGTGGAGGGGTGAACACAAAATGGAGGGACGCTGATCCTTGTGGTTACACCAGTAGTCTCTTTATGTGCTATAAACACAATGGCCTCCATAATGTTGGGGACAAAAACACATTCTTTCTTTGATTTCCCCCTCTGCTCTTCAGTTTAAACTTATGCATCAAACAATTCAGACATTTTGATTAAAGAACAGATTAAAGACTTTCATCGAAGATTATCTGCAGATATTTCTCTACATGGTCCCCCCATTTCAGGGCACTGTCATGTTTGTCACACGACAATGGCCGGTCTATTAAAGCTGTTGCCGTATTTAGGTCTTTGTTACAAATCCCAGCATGCAATGACTGCTTGACATTTGACATTCATAGACATCAGCAGAAGCTCAGGGTCTTCTCTGGTGATGCTCTCCCAAGCCTCTCATGCAGTCATCTTCAGCTCCTGCTTGTTTTTGGGGTTTTTTTGTCCCCTTAGGTTTGGAGTGAAATCAGGTGACTGATGGCTTGGCCATTCATTTCTTAGCTTTGATAAACTCCTGTGTGTCCTCAGCAGTCTGTTTGGCTCGTTATCTTGTTGGAGGATGAAGTGCCATCCAGTGAGTTTGTCGTCATTTACTGAACTCGAGCAGATCAGATGTTTCAACACACCTCAGAATTCATTGCAGTTCCATCATCAGTGAAGAGAAGTGTGCCAGGACCTGTGCCAGCCATACATGCCCAAGCCATAACACCCCCAGCACTGCCATGTTTAACAGATGAGGAGGTCTGTTTTGGATTTTGGGCAGTTCCTTATCGTCTCCACACTTTGCTCTCGCCATCACTCTGATGAGGTTCATCTTTGTCTCGTTTGTCCACAAGACCTTCTCCCAGAATTCTGCTGGCTCTTTGAAGTCCATTTTCCTAAACTGTAATCTGCCCAACTTGTTTTTGTGGTGTTCATCTTGCAGTGTGGCCTCCTCTGTGTTTCTGTTCATGAAGTCTCTGACTCAACAAAAACTTTATGAATGGGTAGAACGGTTAAAAGCGACTGACAAAGCTTCATCTGGTCGACCATCAACATCGTGTACTCAAACCCACATCCACATGGTGAATGCCTGCATCAGAGATGGCCATTTGGATGTCAGCTATGGATCTGCACTTCACATAGTGCGTGATGACTCGAGGTACTGTTAACGTTTGCACAAGATGGGCACCCAAACAACTTACTGATCTGCAGAAGCCAACCTCCTTTGGTAATCGATAAAGTAGATCCTGTCGAATTCTTTCAACTAAATGGTGAATTGCGTACTCAAGAACAACCAGTAGAAAATAATGGGAAGATAATTTAGGACTGAAGCCAGGAAGCACTTCTTTATACAAAGAGTTGTGGGACTCTGAAAACAAACTACAGAGCCATGGAGTTGAACCAGAAACCTGGACAACCGTTAAAAAGTTTCTGGATCAGATTTTGGGATAGCTTAGGGTCAGATCAGGTTGGGGAGCATGCAGTGGTACAGCGCGTTTCTACACCAACCACACGACGAAACACCTTGGGACCCTGGTTGGCAACCCCCCCAGGTACGCGGTGCAGTCCCACCTTCCAGAAATTACCCTCTATCTGGCCTGGTCCAGCTGCTCGGGTCCCCAACCATAAGGATCCTTTGTACCCCATCACCCTCGGGGAATCGCTTCACATGGCCGTAGTGCCATAACTGACCCCACAATGCAGATAATGTACCTTATTGTTTACTCCGTGAGCAACCGCTCACTCAACACAAAGTCAAGCCAGCGGTACCCCAGAATTCCCTGAAAAGACACAGTACCGAAGGAGACCAGTCTTCTTCTCCATTAGCTAAACAAAGGAGCTTGGTGGGCTGAATGTGCCCCTCTTGTTTGATTCATTCCTTATGTTCTAAGACTGTCTGGGTAGAGGGAGACTCCTAAGTAAAACCATTCTGCGTGAACTTTTAAGAGGGGTCTACTCCTGTGTTCTTAGTGGGAAGTCGGTAGGTAATCGCATTTGTGGGTGGAAATGGATAAACCCATAACTGCCTGAATATGAGAGATCACTAGTACTGAATAGGATGAAATAGATCATTTGGTTAGAGGGAAAGAAAGAGGGAGATGCCAAAATCTGCCTCATTTTGATGGTAAAACGTTTGAGAATGGACTACACCCTTTCCCTGAGGATGCAACAGTACAGAATCGTTTAACCTGAGGGAGCCTGATATGCAAATGCATAGCGACATTTTGAGAGTAGACTCAATGGTAATTAATTGCTTTTGCAGGCAGAAATTAATATACAGGATATAAAACCATGTCCATTTTGAAAAATGAAATATATGGGGGTGGGGGTTTATTCTAGTTAATGGTAGCTTTGGATAGAAGGAAATAGATTTATAAATCCGCTGCCCTTATATTATGTTAAGAGATCATTGGTGCAGTGGTAGGGATGTGTGTCACAGTCTCTGGTGTAGGGGATGCCCTGCTGCCCCCGTAAGGTGAGGAGCACACAAATCCAGCCACAAAAATATTCCTCTATTATTTTTCTTAAGAATAAAGGTGAATATTGGTGCATTTGTAAGGTAAGAAAAACCTTAAGAAACTGGCATGTCATGTTGCATGACGTCACTGGTGGGTGCGGTAATACTTGAAATCTGCATAAGTGAGATAGACAGGACTGTGGTTTGTTTCAGAAGCTCTTTAAATGAATACATTTTCATTGGGGTCTCTCCATTCCTCCCACAGGCTCAAATTCAGTGGCACCTTGCAGAATTGTAACCTTTCCACATGCCATCTTATACAGCGGGCTCAGGCTCTGGCTACTTACATCCTTGTAATGGAATTAGTGGGATTAGCAGAGAGATGGATATCATTAATGGCTGAATACAACTTAAGTGCTATTAACAGGAACAATAAGAACTTAGTGTCTGCCCAGCACCTTTATGTTTGCTGATTCTCCACTGTTGCCTGAATTGTTTTAAACAATGAATACTGATAATCATTACACATATAGGGGCAGCACCGTGGAAGAGCGGTAGTGCTGCTGTCATGCTGGGAGTCATGTCCCTGGTGTTCCCTGCCTGGAGTTTGCATGCTTTCCTGGTGGGTTTCCACAGTGTGCTCCGGTTTCCTTCCAAAGACATGAAGGTTTGGGGATGTAGTGACACTAAAGTGTGTGTGTGTGTGTGTGTGTGTGTGTGCATGTGTTCAGCTTGCGATGAGCTGATGCCCCATCCAGGGATTTTGTTTCTGCCTCACGCTTGATGTTTGCTGGAATGAGCACATCGCTGGATTGATGGATGGAATCTTTAAATCTACAGAATGTCAAGCAGGTGGGCAGCTCCTTAAAATGACCTCACGTAAAAGTGTTCACTGTCAGATAAGTTACTAAACAAGGCTTTCTTTCTTTCTTTCTTTCTTTCTTTCTTTCTTTGTAGTACTGCATATGCTACATTTGATTATAAAAATATTCTAAATGGTACCTTCCATATGCATTCTTTCTTTTGTCCTTTGCATTATATACTATATATCACTACAATAATATATATCCATTTTCCATTTCCTATATAGTGCCTTTTATACTATATGCATTCTTTATTTATATTCTATAGACATTTGATTACACAGAATATCTTTTTTCTTATATAATGCGTTTCATAAACCTTTTCTTTAATTCATTCTTACACGTAATGTCTTTCAGTCAGTCAGTTTCTGACCTGCTTAGCCCTGAACAAGGTGGTGCTTGGGGCTGCTGGACACAAAGACAGATATATTATTATTATTATTATTAATATATTTCATTTTTCACAAGACACAAGGAAGGAATAAACCCAGGACATGGTGCCAGTCCATCGCAGGGCAAACACCCAGGCTAATTTAGCATCACCAATGTCTTGGAGGTGACCCACACAGACACAGGGAGAACATGCAAATGCCATGCCATGAGGATCTGGGACGTGAATCTTGGTCTCCTTACTGGAAGGCAGCAGTGCTACCCCTTCATACTGACTTATTATCTTATACAGTGCCATTAATAAACATTTTAACAAAGAGTTTGTATCCTTCTATTGTATTCTACTTTTGATAATAAGAAGCATTATCAAGCGATTTCCTTTCCTAATACAGTGTCTTTCATAGCCATTTTGCAGTCTTTTTTCTTTCTTTCATACAATATCATGTGTTTATAACTGACTAATAAAATAAAACCTTTTTCCTTTTCCAATATAGTACCTTACATATGATCTTTCTTTCTCTTTCTTTCTTTCTTTCTTTCTTTCTTTCTTTCTTTCTTTCTTTCTTTCTTTCTTTCTTTCTTTCTTTTATACAATAATATCATGCTTTTATAACTGACTAATAAAATAAAACCTTTTTCCTTTTCCAATATAGTACCTTACATATGGATCTTTCTTTCTTTCTTTCTTTCTTTCTTTCTTTCTTTCTTTCTTTCTTTCTTTCTTTCTTTCTTTCTTTCTTTCTTTCTTTCGTTCTTTCTCTTTTAAAAGTTCAGCCATTTATGCCCTGAAATGAATTTCCTGACGTATCCATTTAAAATGAAATCTACACCCCAAATAAAGGGTGCAGAAAGCGAGGGGTTCTGAAGACTTTCTGAAAATCCATTACAGATGAGGTGGCCTTTTCTACTCACCGCTCTTTCAAGGGAAATGCAAACACGCTTCCCCAGTGAGGTAATCTAATCAGCGGCCAGTCAACGATTTTCACAACTTCATTGACTGGCTAACCTAAGTGCAAAAATCAACTTTTGTTCACCCGCTAATGCTCCATTAATAGGTCAGCTGTTGATAAGGGTGGCTTTGTAAAATTGTGAAGGGTGGGTGCAGGATGATCCCCTGGTCCTTATCAGTCCAATGCACTGTCATGAAAGAATGACACCACAGTCTGTCTGTTCTGCTGTTCACAATTGACAGAGTAAAAGTTCACAACTGACGTGCAGTCAGGTGGGCTCAGTGGCCCTACCTCATAAGGTCTCCATTATGCCCTAATCATAGTATCACCTCTGTCTTTTTAATGACGACAGTCAGCAAACAGAACAGAGGGCTTCTGTAACTGATAGCCAGCATCTGCGTTCCACACATATCACTCAGGTGTGGTGGGGAGGGTTGTGCCAGCCGGCCATACAGCCTATCATATCAAAGAGTCACCTGACTCAGGACAATACAGGGAGTCGGCGCAGCTGCTGGTGTTTTGGGAACAATACTGAAAACGCTGATAAGTGTGCAGGCAGTAAATCAGCTATTAATGGGATGCTGTTTTCTTTTTTCTTTTTCTTCTTCTGCTAACTACAAGGTATAAAGGAGCTGCCTTCACATGTTTCCTGGAGCCTAGGTTTGAATCCCAGTACACTCACTGTCTGGTTTGGGGACTGACTATTCAACCTGCATCTGTCAGACTATCTCCAGAATCCACTTATCTCAACAAAGATTATCTCCACAATCTACCAATTGTTCCCACATCCCAACCCAGGCTGTCTCCAGAATCCACTGTTTACTCCCACATTCCAGCCTAAGCTGTTTCCAGAATCCACCATTTGCTCCCACATCCAAACTGAGGTTGTCTCCACAATTCCCAATTTCCTCCCACATCCAAAACCAGGCTATCTTCAGAATCCACCATTTGTTCCCATATCTCAACCCAGGTTGTCTCCACAATTCACCATTTGCTGCCACATCCAACCTGAGGTTGTCTCCACAATTCACCATTTCCTCCCACATCCAAAACCAAGTTGTTTCCAGAATCCACCGTTTGCTCCCATATCCCAACGAAGGTAGACTTCCAGAATCCACCATTTGCTTCCATATCTCAACCCAGGTTGCCTCCACAATCCACCGTTTGCTCCTACAACCCAAACGTGGTTTAAATTAGCTAATAAAATTAAACTAACCCAGATTTAGAGAGGGTACCCTACAAAAGGTCAATGCCCTGTCTAGTAGTAGTCTCTTCACTGAGCCAGGATAGTTTTCAGCTCTCTGTGACTCTCTATGGGAAAGGAGGAGTTCACAAATGAGAAGGAAACACTTCTTATTTTTTTAACTTTCTCATAGGGAAAGTATTTCAATCGTCCAAAAATTCGATTTCGAGATTTTGATGAATCTCGATGTTTTAGTCAGAAAATCAGAAAATACCATATATATATATATGGGTAATGACCTTCAAGCCCCAGATATCTAAACTAGAAAGTACTGGTTGGACACGGGCACATACACACACACACACACGTATGCACTTATGGGTTATAGGGAACACTGCAGGGCCAATTGGTCCTAAGGCAGAAACAGAAGTGCAGCACCCAACATGAGAAGCAACAAGAGAAGGAACTAGATTGAGTATATCATAACATTGGAAAAATTGTGTAAGAAGACAGAGCTGAGTATTAAATATTTTAATAAGAAGTCTGATTAGTTAGGGAAGCTTATTATTTATTTTACACAACATCTGGTGAGGTTGAGCCAGAGTGGCCCTTATTGTAGAAACACCACTGATGTGTTACCCGGCTTTTCTTAAACATCAAGATGGCATTTTGCGTAAGCTATAAATATCACAACCGTCAATATTTACTCCTAAGAGAGCTTGCAGGCTTAGTTTAGTATCACAGCTTTGTAAGGCTTCCATCAAGAAAAAAACATGCATGTTGAGATACAATATTTAGGCGAGACCCCGTACATTTGTCTATTTATAGTTTCAAATCTGGAAATTGCAGATGCCTTCACTAAATTGTATGCTGTCCGGCTCATAGAAAACAACAAGTAATCCACAACGTCCCATGGGCCGGCATCCACTTTGATTGTCCGGTCCGATGCATTGTGATGGCTCTTCTTAGCATTATCTCTAAAGAGGTCTTCTGAACGTCAGCATGCAGGACCAGCCTCGGTTTCCATGGAAGTAAACATCAAACAGACAGTAAACATTGCACGGATTGCTCGTATTTTCCATCTCTCTGTCTCTGTGGCAGACAATGACCATATTTTGCAATAAATATTCTCCTTTGGGTCAAGATGGCGTAGTGGTAGTGCTGCTGCCTTGCAGTTAGGAGACCCAGGTTCGCTTCCCGGGTCCTTCCTGCGTGGAGTTTGCATGTTCTCCCCGTGTCTTCCTGGGTTTCCTCCCACAGTCCAAAGACATGCAGGTTAGGTGCACTGGCGATCCTAAATTGTCCCTACTGGGTGTGCCCTGTGGTGGGTTGGCACACTGCCTGTGTTTTGTTTCCTGCCTTCCGCCCTGTGTGTGCTGGTATTGGCTCAAGCAGACCCCCGTGACCCTGTAGTTAGGATATAGCGGGTTGGATAATGGATGGATGGATGGGTCAAGGGAAAGTGGACCTGCAGCGAAAGTCACCACTTTGAGGAACTCATTTGAAATGCCATAACTGGGCCATACACAGTATTAGACAGCCATAATGCATATGCTACCATGATAGTACCCACTGTGATTGCAGGTTTTCTCCAACCAACATGTTTTTCATCATCTTAATGGTCTATTAAAGAGCCGAATTAACTCCTGAGTTTTAAATATTTATTAGAAAACATTAAGAGTGAGTAAGCTTTAATTGTAATTATGTTGTTAGACTTAAGCACAGCGTTTGACACCATTGACCATTCTATTTTACTGTACAGGCTAGAAAACGATGTTGGCCTTACAGGCCCCGTGCTCGCTTCATTTAGTTCTTATTTATCAAATCGATTCCAATATGTACAGAAATGTGCTGACAGGACTCCATCATTATACACAGAAGTTCAATATGGTGTCCCGCAGGGCTCAGTACTGGGACCTTTACTGTTTTCACTTTACCTGCTTCCACTGGGATCTCTCATTAAGAAACATCATGTTAATTTTCACTCGTATGCAGATGACACCCAGTTATGCTGTTCTTTTAGATCGAGTGAAGTTTCTCCGATGTTGTCTTTAATTAGTTGTGTTAGTGAATTAAAGGGGTGGATGGATGAGATCTACCTATCTTTAAACACCGATAAAACAGAGATGTTAATTGTTGGAGGGAATGACGCTGATCACAACAATATTCTGTCATCATTTAACTCAGTTGGAATCGCCATTAATTTCACTGAATCAGCCCGCAATCTTGGAGTTATCTTTGACTCTAGCAGGTCATTTAAAGCACACATCACATAGTTGTCCAAATCAGGTTTCTTCCATCTTAAAAATGTTGGGAAATGAAAGTGCTTTCTAAATAAACAGGATTCTGAGAAATTAATTCATGCATTTACTTCTAGTAGGATTGACTACTGCAATGCGGTGTTCACTGGCTGTTCAAACTGTTCTTTATTCAGCCTCCAGTTAATCCAAAATGCTGCTTCAAGAATTATTACAAGAACAAGAAAATATGAACACATCACTCCAGTTCTTAAATCCTTACACTGGCTCCCGGTTAAGTTTAGGGCAGATTTCAAAATCCTCCTTTTAACATATAAAGCATTAAATGGCCGAGGTCCGGCTTACTTGTCTGAACTTATCATGACTTACAAATCAGACCGCACATTAAGATTTCAAGATGCTGGTCTGCTTATGTTATTAATAAAATAACAGTGGGACGTCAAGCTTTTAATTACAGGACCCCCATTTAAAATATAAGAAATGCCCCCTCGGTCTTAGCTTTGAAATCCCGGCTGAAGACTCACAACTTCAGTTTAGCACACCCTGACTAGAGCTGCTGATCAACTGTGCAGACTGCATCTCTGTTGTTAGTCATTAGCACTAAAACATAAGTAACATGATAGTTATAATTTGATACTAACCCTCACTTGTTCTGTTTGTCTTCTCGGTACTCAAATGTGGCACTTGGTGCCACGGCCCACCTGCCAAGTTGTTTTGCCTGCCTAATGTAAAGTCATCTCTGATGGAGGATCGCAGGAATTGTGGGGTAGAGGGGTCCTTTCATCGGATTGGCGGGCCCAGTGCTGTCTCAGCCTTGGAATGGCCAATAAGTGAAGGCAACTAGATGGCCGATGTCTCCAGGACTCTAAACAAATCCAAATCATATTATGGGATTTCATCCATTCATCCATTATCCATCCCGCTATATCCTAACTACAGGGTCATGGGGGTCTGTTGGAGCCAATCCCAGCCAACACAGGGTGCAAAGCAGGAACAAATTCCCGGCAGGGTACCAGCCCACCACAGGGCACACACACACCAAGCACACACCAGGGACAATTTAGCATCGCCAATCCACCTAACCTGCATGTCTTTGGACTGTGGGAGGAAACCCAGGCAGACACGGGGAGAACATGCAAACTCCATGCAGGAAGAACCAAGGAAGCAAACCCAGGTTTCCTTACTGCGAGGCAGCAGCGTTACCCACTGTGCCACCGTCCTGTTTGCTTTTAAATTTGTGCTTCTTGTAGTTTAATGTCTACTCTTATATACCTTAAATTTAAGTGCAGGGTTGTCCAGCTCCGATCTCCAACTCCGGTCCTGGTGGGCTGCAGTGGCTGCAGGTTGGAACAGAGGGTCCCCAACCCTTCTTTATTTTCAGATGTTGTATGATGGTCACAGTTTGCAGGTCCTGGTTTGGCTCATTTTATATCTCAGTGTTGTTTGGCTTCTAATCAAGGACAAAGAAACAATTAAGGGGTCTGAGTCTTCAAGAGCAAGTCAATTAAAATGAATTCAAAAGACCTTAATTAGGAGCAAAGACAGGTCACTGATTAAGAAGATGGTGAGAATGAAAGCCTGCTGCCACTGGTGCCGTCCAGGACCAGAGTTGGACAACCCTGGGCTAACAATATCATGGAACAGAGAGTCCCCAACTCCGGTCCTGGTGGGCTGCAGTGGCTGCAGGTTTTCATTCCAACCCTTTTCCTAATCAGTGACCAGTTTTTATGCTAATTAACTCCTTTTCCCTTAATTTTAATAGCCCTCTTTTTAAGGATTCAGTCCTCTGAATCGATTCTTTTCGTCATTAAATGGCAGCCAAACAGAAATGAGATGTGAAACGAGCCAACAGACGACCAGCTACATCCAACCAATTCGATTCTTGCTGTTAATTAAAGCCGTTCTTTAATTCTGTGGCTTGTTGCTGCTCTCATTCTGCCTCAGCACACATTTCCAAAACTGTTGATTTTCTGTTTTTTCTAAGAGCACAAAATGGTTGGGTGAACTGAGCAGATCAGCATTCCTGAGACCTTCATCTTTCTTTATTTTCAGATATTGCGTGGTGGACGTTAAGTGTTGGCTCATTTTGTGTCTCATTATTGTTTGAATCCAGCAATTAAGGTGTCTGAGTCAAGACAATTGAAATGAATGGAAAAGGAGTTAATTAGCAGGAAAAACTGGTCACCGATTAAGAAAAGGGTGAGAATGAAAACCTGCAGCCACCACGGCCCTCCAGGACCAGAGTTGGACAACCCTGGGCTAACGGTATCATAGAGCAGGGGTCCTGGAGGACCACAGTGGCGGAAGGTTTTCATTCTACCCCTTTTCAGTTTTTGCTGCTAATTAACTCCTTTTCCATTTATTTTAATTTACTTGATTTTTTAAGATTTGTTCCTCTGAATTGCTTCATTCCTTTCCTTAAATGGCACCAAACAAAAATGAAATATGAAGCGACTGAGCCAACAGAAGACCAGCTAAGTCAGGGCCTCCAACTCCAACCAGTTTTATTTGTTAATTAACCCCATTCTATAAATCCATGGCCTGTTGCTTCTCTCATTTTACGATGGCATACATTTCTGAAATTGCTGATTTTCTTTGTTCTGTTAAAATGTTTTGGGGAACTGAGCAGATCAGCATACCTGAGACTTTCTTTATTCTCAAATATTTTATGACGGGCACCTTTTGCTGCTCATATTTTGGCTCATTTCATATCTCATTATTGTTTGGCTGCTAATTAAGGAAAAAGAAGCAATTAAGGGGCCTGAGTCTTCAAGAGCAAGTCAAATAAAATGAATTCAAAAGACGTTAATTAGCAGCAAACACAGGTCACCAATTAAGAAGATGGTCAGAATGAAAACCTGCAGCCATTGTAGTCCTCCAGGACCGGAGCTGGACAACCCTGGGCTAACGGTATCATAGAGCAGAGGGTCCCCAACTCTGGTCCTGGGGGGCCACAGTGGCTGCACCTTTTCATTCTAACCCTTTTCTTAATTAGTGACCAGTTTTTGTTGCTAATTAACTCCGTTTCCATTCATTTTAATTGACTTGTTTTTTAAAGATTTGCTTCCCTGAATTTCGTTCCTCTGAATTGCTTCATTTGTTTCTTTAAACAGAAATGAAATGTGAAGCAAGTGAGCGAAGAGAAGACCAACTAAGTCAGGGCCTCCAACTCCAACCAGTTCCTTAATGAGGCGCAGAGGCTCGTCGTTAATTAAACCCGTTCTTTAACTCCATGGCCTGTTGCTGCTCTCATTCTGCAGTCACATGCATTTCTGAAATTGTTGATTTTCTCTTTTCTGTTAAAATGTTTTGTGGAAGTTGTATGATGGTCACAGTTTGCTGGCCCTGTTTTGGCTCATTTTATATCTCAGTGTTGTTTGGCTTCTAATCAAGGACAAAGAAACAATTAAGGGGTCTGAGTCTTCAAGAGCAAGTCAATTAAAATGAATTCAAAAGACATTAATTAGGAACAAAGACAGGTCACTGATTAAGAAGATGGTGAGAATGAAAACCTGTAGCCACTGGTGCCCTCCAGGACCGGAGTTGGACAACCCTGGGCTAACGGTATCATAGAGCAGAGGGTCCCCAACTCCGGTCCTGGAGGGCTGCAGTGGCTGCAGGTTTTCATTCTAACCCTTTTCTTAATCAGTGACCAGTTTTTGTGGCTAATTAACTCCTTTTACATTCCTTTTAATTGACTTGTTTGTTTAATATTTGTTCCTCTAAATTGCTTCATTTCTTTCCTTAAATGGCACCCAAACAGAAGCGAAATGTGAAGTGAGTGAGCCAACAGAAGACCACCTAAGTCAGGGCCTCAAACTCCAACCAGTTGCTTAATTAGGCGCAGAGTCTCGTCGTTAATTAAACCCGTTCTTTAACTCCTTGGCCTGTTGCTGCTCTCATTGTCGCAGTCACATACATTTCTGAAATTCTTGATTTTCTCTTTTCAGCTAAAATGTTTTGTGGACCTGAGCAGATCAGCATTGCTGAGACCTTCTTTATTTTCAGATGTTGTATGATGGACACAGTCCTTTTTTGGCTCATTTTTTTTTGGATCTCATTATTGTTTGGCTGCTAATTAAGGAAAAAGAAACAATTAAGGAGTCTGAGTCTTCAAGAGCAAATCAAATAAAACAAATTCAAAAGACGTTAATTAGGAGCAAAGACAGGTCACTGATTAAGAAAAGGGTTAGAATGAAAACCTGCAGGCATTGAGGCCCTCTAGGACCGGAGTTTGAAACCCCGATCTGAGGCATCCATTGGTTTGCTCCATTGTACATTAACAATAAAGGCGTATCTTGCACCTCACGTCTCACCTGTGCAACTGTGTGTGTGTGTGACGAATAAAACTCTTGAATAAGCGGACTTCACCTCACGAGGAGTGGATTATTTTATTTGTGACTGTCGGTGAGTTAAACCCCTTCACTGAATTAGTGCCCACCCCACCCAGACTGTAACTTCCCAGAGGTCCACTGGTCGGGATAGCGGATTAGTGACAACATTTAAAAGCCGTCATTACTGCAGATATTGGCACTGGCGCTCAATGGAAACATTTCTACATAAACAGTGCTTATGCCTGGTGCCCAGTGGCAGGTTTTATTTCTTTTTCTTTTTTTTAAATCTATTTACATTACTTCCAGAAAGTGCCTCAAACAGCTGTTTAGTTAATCTGCAGACCTGGCAGATTTTGTCCCATTTTTCTTTCCTCAGCATTAACAAGAAATATTTTGTTATTTTGCTCGTCTCGCTCTCACTGACTGAAGTGCGGGAGGTAAACTGCTGGTTTTGTCTTTTTTCAGATGGCATTAACAGTGGCGAGCTGACACGGCAACTCGAAATGTATTTGTATGCATTTGATCACGTAACCTGTTATGTCTTAATAAAATGGATTTTTTTAATTTTTATTTTTTGTGGGCCTCTTGTATCAGTCCGTGGCTTCCAAAAGTCAATTAACAGTCCGCTAAAAGCAAGTCCACAACGTTACCCCTCTCTGACCTTGTAGACTTGCATTCCCATAGGACGCCAGTATGCGGGGCTCACGTGGGCACATTCCAGAACATTCCAGTCCCCTTTATTGTCTCTAAATGTCCCTGTGCCCGCAGACCCTCACTCAATTCCCAATGATCTGTAAGAGACCCTGAAATGAGGCATAAAGTAGCCCTCCAAGGCAGATGGCTACAGCAACAAAGCCTTGTGGGAAACGTCACTGGATTGTGACCATTTTTTTTTAAGTGTAAATTGTATTTTTTCTTAAACCTGATATATATATATTATGCATAGTCTGTAGTTTAAATTATACATTAGATAAAATGAATAAATCATCCATTAAAACAAATAAGTCTTATTTACTATGCAATAAATACATTTCAAGAGATACATATTCTAAAAGCATCGTACTTAAATCTGATTCTCGATTCATAAATCAATTACAGTTACATTTACAGGCCACTTCTACATATCACAGACTCTGATGGATGGCAGGACTTCAAGGGTAGCTCCCAAGAGGGGAACGGGCATGAAACAGCTGAAGGATGCCAGTGATAGTAAATATACATTGTTTATGATGTGCCATCTGTTGGAATGACAAACGCAATGCATATGAGTATGTGTCTGTTATATGCTATTTGGTATAGGATTCGTAAAAGCAGAGTTAATATTTGTGATGTGCCATCTCACTCACACACACCCACACGCACACACACACTCACAACACTCACTCACACACTCGCACACACACATACACACACGCTCACTCACACACACACATGCTCACTCACACACACACATACACACACACTCATGCTCACACACACTCACACACACACTCTCACTCACACACATACACTCATGCATGCACACACACTTTCACTCACACATGTGCACACACACGCTTACATGCACACGCACACTCACTAACACAAACTCACATGCACACACACATGCACATGCTCACGCTCACTTGCACACACTCACTTACACACACTCACTCACACACTCTCACTCACACACTCACACACACACATGCTCACGCACACACACTTGCACCCACACTCACACACACACGCACACACACATGCATTCACACACACTCACACATGTGCACACACACACGCCCACGCTCGCACTCATTTGCACACACTCACACACACACACTCTTACTCACACACTCACACACACACACTCACACACTTGCACACACATGCACTCACACTCGTACACAAATACACACGCTCACTCACACAGTCACACACACACACTCACACATGCGCACACACACACACGCACACGCTCGCGCTCACTTGCACACACTCACTCACACACACTCACTCACACACTCTCACTCACACACTCCTGCACACACACAAATTGCCACCTAGTAATACAACCTCCAGATAAGCAGAAACAGATTGAAGGTCCCCAGCCTCATCAAAGCTGTCACTTCCTGCACTTTTTACTTCCCTTATGGCCAATAGACACTAAAAGGTTTGTTGTATTTTTAATTTTTTTGTACATTTTTGTTGTTTTCTGAGCTTTATTCAAACTTGAGGTTTTGGAAACAAATCTGCTGTAATTGTGCTGGTTTTTACAGAATTTACTTTTAAGCCAAATTTCACTCATTAGCAGCAGTGTTGACAGCATTTTATTTGATCATTCGAGCTTCTTGCTGTTGCTTCATCAAAAACAGATGCTGTGATGATAAATCTATAAGCTAATCGAGGTAATAGGAATTTTTTTTTCAGCATCCATTTTACCTGGAACAGCTTTCTCTGCCTTTCATGTAAGGATAATTACAGCATTGTAATTTTATTTTCCTGTGTGTTGCACAGAAGTGATATTTGTTACATTTTCGCAGGTTCGCTGCCTCGCTTATTTATACGTTCAACACGTGGGATTAATTACCTCTCCAGTTTCTGCTGGTTCAGATTTCTCAAGTGAAGAAAACAATAACTTGTGGAGGATTACAGGCTGGTAATGTATACTTTGAGTGAAGCGGGCATCGCACCCTATTGCCACATCCCCTAGAAACAATAAAGCTGGCTTTGTTAACTTAGTAGTCCACAAGTGTGCCCATCCATTAAAATGGAGCCTCAGAAAGTAGTAAGACCCCTTGCTTCCTGTACACTTTATTGTGTGTTCTAGATTTAATTCTAAAGTGGTCATGCTAGGAGGTTTGGAATCTAAATAATCAACACAGACCTCAGTGCTAACAAATCCAGTGAACCATGCAATAGATTTGTCCCTGTTATGTGCAATTTGATATGGGATTCATAAAAGCAGAGTTAATGTTTGTGATGCGACATCTGTTAGAATAAAAAATGCAGGGCATGTGTCTCTGTAATATGTCATTTGGTATGGGATTTGTAAAAGCAGCATTAATGTGTGTGATGTGCCTTCTGTTAGAATGACAAATGCAGTGTGTATCTCTCTGTTATGTGTCATTTGGTATGTGATTCGTAAAAGGAGAGTTGATGTTTGTAAGGTGCCATCTGTTGGAATGGAAAAAGCAATGCATATGTCTCTGTTATATGCCATTTGGTATGGGGTTTGTAAAGGCAGCATTAATGTCTGTGATGTGCCTTCTGTTAGAATGACAAATGCAGTGCAAATCTTTCTGTTATGTGTCATTTGGTATGGGATTTGTAAAAAGAGAGTTAATGTTTGTGAGGTGCCATCTGTTGGAATGAAAAAAGCAATGCAGGTCTCTGTTATATGCCATTTGGTATGGGGTTTGTAAAGGCAGCATTAATGTTTGTGACATGCCTTCTGTTAGAACGACAAATGCAGTGCGTATCTTTCTGTTATGTGTCATTATGTGTCACTTGAATGAGCCCCACGCCTTCATTCAGGGTATCATATACCGGGCTTCAACAATGCAAGGTTGTTTTGTTTGACATTAAAACCATCAAAATTACTTCAGAATGGGAAATGGACACAGAGGCCTGAGGAAAATAATTACAGGATAATTTAGAGTACGGACTGCAGCCACACATTGACTGTGCGTAAACACCGACTGAGCCAATTCAATTTGAACAGTTTTGTGTTTTCTTTCTGAGCATAAAAAGCTTCTGTCATTAATAAACATGGTATCTGGCACTTAAATGTGGGGAAAGCATCTGCCTCTGAAAATTTCACCATCTTACGATGCCGGCTTTAAAACCCAATCATCTGTTAAATGTTTGCGCCTGGGGCAGGATACGTCTTTCCAGAGAAACGCCCTGCTTTCTTGTTTATCACAGGGTGGTGGATTAATTGTCTCACCAAAAGCCTTCACGTCGCTAGCTATCGAAAAAAAAATAAAATAAAAATCCAAACTCTTATCAAATACAAAGCAAGCTGTGAAGTTGTCATGTTGGAACAAGTAGGCTGATTTCACGGTACTGCTTGCTCTACCCTGGGCGGTTTACCGACACCAAAAATAATTTCAGTTTTGAAAACAAATAAATAAATAGATTATATATATATATATATATATATATATATATATATATATATATATATATATATATATATATATATATGTGTGTGTTTGCACCTCTTTATGTGTATTTACTTATTTTAAGTGTCTACCTACACACATATTTTTTTTAATTCCACGGTATGGAAAGACGATTCCTGCAGTTACTCAATCGAGTGTATTATTTAGCTGAACTCAATGTTTATAGAAGCTAAAGAAGAAGATAGCTATAGAAGATAGCCAACCCGCTATATCCTAACTACAGGGTCACGGGGGTCTGCTGGAGCCAATCCCAGCCAACACAGGGCGCAAGGCAGGAAAAAAACCCCGGGCAGAGCACCAGCCCACCGCAGTAGAAGCTAACATGAAAATTAATATTCTACCAGTAATCAAAATGTGTCAGATAAGTCGCTGAAGGTCAGAGCCACCGGGCTATTTTAAGGAAAAAACACACACACACACAATAAACATTTCTGTTAACAACAGCTGTGCTCTTCATTTTTATTGTATTTAACAGGGACCTTGATCAAATGTTAATTGTGTCCGTTCAATTGTTTTGCAGATACAAAAAGAAAAAAAATGATGTCTTAAAACAATGCACAGTGAGTGCTGAACGTTTAGAATGACCGGCACCTTCAGTGGAAAACACGTGGCAGTGCTGGAGTGAGCTGTGGTTACACCGTACATGACTGTGAGCAGCCGGCAGAAAATGAACTTGTTAATGCTCTTTAATTACGTGACTTGCATAGGGAAAGACATTCATTACACAGAATTACAGTCAGCTTCTTTTTTTTCATGAATGCCGAGTGGTGCAGATGCTTATCTTGTGACTTGTGACTTTAGAGTCAGATTTTTGTGTGTGCGTGACGCTATAATTAGATCAGGGTTAGAGATACCATCTGACTGTTAGCTTCTGCACATACACAGAGAAAGAGAGACATGCAAGGGTTAAAGAAAGAGAGAGAAATAGATAGATAGATAGATAGATAGATAGATAGATAGATAGATAGATAGATAACAAATGAAAGGCACTATATGATAGATAGATAGATAGATAGATAGATAGATAGATAGATAGATAGATAGATAGATAGATAGATAGATATATAGATAGATAGATAGATAGATAGATAGATAGATAGATAGATATGAAAGGCACTATATAATAGATAGATAGATAGATAGATAGATATGAAAGATAGATAGAGAGATAGATAGATAGATAGATAGATAACAAATGAAAGGCACTATATGATAGATAGATAGATAGATAGATAGATAGATAGATAGATAGATAGATAGATAGATAACAAATGAAAGGCACTATATGATAGATAGATAGATAGATAGATAGATAGATAGATAGATAAATAGATGTGAAAGACACTATATAATAGTTAATAATAATAACTTTATTTACACATCACCTTATCATACATTTTCATTCAACTCAAGGTGCTTTCCACCAGAACAATAATAAAGATATACCACATTTACTTGTATTATTATAATTAATTGATACTATGATAATTTCTAATAGATGTAAGTATACTAAATACAAAATCAGCCCGGTATTGTTAAGCAAAATATTACCATTATCATGCAAAAAAAACCTTTATTCTTATCAGAAAAAGGCTTTCTAATTAAAATATTTTTACTTTAAGGTTGACAATAGGACATCCAGGTCTAATGAATATATATATATATATATGTATATATGTATATTGTGAGCTCAGCTCCGAACACCATCAGGCTAACACCAGCACTTTGTCCAAACACATTTTATTGTACATAAATAAAGTCCCACACATCACACAGTGCCCCCAGCACCAATCACCCTCTCCACGGGTCACTCATCCAAATGTCCGCCTTTCTTCTCCTCCTGGGAGCTTCGTCCTGCTCCTACTCCTGACTCTAGCTCTCTGGTTGGAGTGAACCGACCCCTTTTATTCCCACCCAGATGTGCTCCATGTTTCCTGATGACACTCTTCTGGCAGCACTTCCTTTTGTGGCGGAAGTGTTGCCTTTGCACCCGGAAGCACTCCGGTGTCGCTGGAAGGATCTTCCCCCACTTTCCCAGGTATGGCGGAAGTGTCAATCTCCTGGACTCCATGACGTTTGGGGCGCCCCCTGGTGGTGGCCACGGGCCCCTTTGGGCTTGAACCTCCTTGCTCCTTCCACATGGTCCCCTCAACATCCAGGGTGGTTGCTCCCTCGTGGCCTGGGGGACGTAAAGACCACCTCCTGGTCCTTCCAGGCGTCCCGGCTGTGTCTGACCCCCAGCCTCTTGTTACAATATATATATATATATACAGTAAATAATATATATACAGTATATACCTATCACTTTAGACCTCAGCATTATCGTCTGCAGTTCACCATCCATTGAAATACAATTTGTAATTCATGGAGTAAAAAAAAATGCACTGTACTTTTCATTCCAACAAATGGCGCATCGCAATTAATAAAATGCATTAAGAGAAAAGTTTGTGATGCACCATTTGTAGGAATGACAAATGCAAAACATACATCGCTGTTATATGCTAATTGGTATGGGGTTTGTGAAAACAGTTGCAATGAGCACCCCAGCTATAAAACAGGGCAAAAACAGGATCTTTATTAAAAAAAAGGTTTGTTTTTAACAAAATGCTCAGTAACACGAAAAGCTCCAAGGAACACAAATAGGAATTGCTGGAAAAGGCAAGGCAGTCCTAGGTAAACACAAAAGTCAAAAACAGCACAGGTTCAAAAATGCAGAGATTCACAAACTGGCACAGCAGAACGCAATATGCCCACTCACTGAAGTCTGGGCAACTCTGCGGATTCATAGGGCAGAGGGGAACTCCTGCTGGGGATTGGCACGTAGTGCCACCTCTTGGGGGAACCACCCACAATACACACGGGACGTAATCAATGTGTTGATACATAGTAAAAAAATAAAAATAAAAAACAGACAATACAAATAATTAATGCAAGCAATGGTAATTTAAACAAAAAAAAAAATCAAAATTGAAGAATTGAACCCCAGCCAAAGCAGTAACAGTGCAAAAAATCTAAGCAAGTATTTATATCATGACATTAAAATCGTTTTTTCCTTATTGTAAGAATTATTGACTCAAAAAAATTGTATTTGTAATTACTTAGCTAACTTTAAGAAATCTTGTCAAGTAAATTTTGCTTATCCCATTGGCAGACTTTTTTTCCTAAAAAAAGGCAATACAACTCCCATTAAAAATTGGGATGCGCCATCTGTTAGAATGACAAATGCAAGATATATTATTACTACAGATGTTTTGTACGAGGGGTGTTCCAAAACTTTTCTGCTCTTTTATATTTTCGTTGGAAACGGTGAAGGCGGGAGGAGTAGTGATTGGTCGTGTCTGAGAGTGTCACGTGACTGGGAAAACTGCATCGCAAAGGAAGGTGACTGTGTAGAAAAGTGATGTCATTTGGTTTTGAAATTCTTAATAAACGGAGTTAAAAAAAGTTTTGAACGTCCCTCGTATAACTTGTACTTCTCTCTTTCGGCTAGATATGCAGTTGCTGTCAGATCAGACACAGGACATCAGGCTCCTCCAATGTGGCGATGAAAAGGGCAGCGGTTCAGTGAAAGTCCAGAGTACTGCAGCCAGGCCATTTCCTAAGATAATAGGACTAATGCAGAGGGAACGACTTAATCAAATTAAAAGAGCCTATAAAGATGACATTCAGGTTAGGAAATGAGAGAAGGTTTTAAATATGCTATGCTTTATATCTAATAGATGGAAGGGATTGATGGAAGAATTGATACATGTTGGATGACTGCGAGCGATTCTCAGAGTTCACTTCTTTATTTCTGCATGTCTAATGATGAGAGGCAATCAAACAATTAGCTGCAACCATTTGGACAAAAAACTCTTTTCCCTAATTGAATTACTGTTATATACTTGAGTCATTATATAATAATGTCAGCGGCGCTTTAATATATCAAAGAGCACACAGTCATCTCTCTGAAGGAGTAACTCCTGCTTATGTAAGTGCATCTAAAGACGCAGCCAAATAATCACACGGAGGACGCAACATTTTGAGCGACCTGAAAAAATGGGGGACCACGTAGAAGGACAAGGATTTTTTTTAAATTTTAGCATAATGTGCTTCTCCGAGTACAGGCTCTGAGTGCTTTCATGAGCTTCACAGAAAAGCAATTAAAACAAATAACATTTACATCAGGAAGGTGGACGACTCGAAGTAACCGTGGCTCAGGCCTGTGCCTCTTCTACCTCATCAGCCCTCTCCAATGTGGAGTTTGCATGTTCTCTCCATGTCAGTGGGGGGTCTCCACCGGGTGCTCTGGTTTCCTTCCACATTCCAAGGACATGTTGGTAAGGCACATTGGCATTGTGTGTGTGTGTGTATGTATGTATATAATATATATATATTATGAGTGTAATAGAAGACAGAAGGACATCCCCTTCTGCATGACTGCATGCCCTTCTATCAAGATGGAAGTTGCCAGAAGATGGACAAACAGAAGCCAGAGGCTAGGAGCAGCATCCCCCATACATTAAGTGGCAGTGGTCTGCTAAAGGTGTCCTAGCTTGGACACCCACAGGGGTTCATGGGAACTGGAGTCCAGGAAGTGCCTCCCTGTCTGTGTCCCTTCTAGGGAAATCCCGCCCGGCACTGGGGCAGCCAACGATGTCACTTCCGGCTCCGGTCCTGATGACATCACTTCCCATACTGGTCTTTAAAACTGCCATCTTGTTTCTAGTGAATCAGTTCTGTTTTGGACTCTGTTGTGTGAACATGTCTGTTCTTTTCCATCTATTTTGCAGCTGGGATAATAAATTATATAGGTGGCTGCCCCAACCCTTCTCAATGTCTTGTTGTCATTTTTGTGACTACAGTATACAAACCGGATTCCAAAAAAAGTTGGGACACTATACAAATCATGAATAAAAACTGAATGCAATGATGTGGAGATGCCAACTTCTAATATTTTATTCAGAATAGGACATAAATCACGGAACAAAAGTTTAAACTGAGAAAATGTATCATTTTTCTGCCATGATGTTGTGATTGATGCAGAATGTGGTCTGGCATTATCTTGTTGAAAAATGCAGGGTCTTCCCTGAAAGAGATGACGTCTGGATGGGAGCATATGTTCTAGAACCTGAATATATTTTTCTGCATTGATGGTGCCTTTCCAGACATGCAAGCTGCCCATGCCACACGCACTCCTGCAACCCCATACCATCAGAGATGCAGGCTTCTGAACTGAGCGTTGATAACAACTTGGGTTGTCCTTGTCCTCTTTGGTCCGGATGACATGGCGTCCCAGATTTCCAAAAACTTCGAATCGTGACTCGTCTGACCACAGAACAGTCTTCCATTTTGCCACACTCCATTTTAAATGATCCCTGGCCCAGTGACAACGCCTGAGCTTGTGGATCTTGCTTAGAAATGGCTTCTTCTTTGCACTGTAGAGTTTCAGCTGGCAACGGCGGATGGCACGGTGGATTGTGTTCACTGACAATGGTTTCTGGAAGTATTCCTGAGCCCATTCTGTGATCTCCTTTACAGTAGCATTCCTGTTTGTGGTGCAGTGTCGTTTAAGGGCCCGGAGATCACGGGCATCCAGTATGGTTTTACGGCCTTGACCCTCACGCACAGAGATTGTTCCAGATTCTCTGAATCTTCGGATGATGTTATGCACAGTTGATGATGATAGATGCAAAGTCTTGGCAATTTTTCGCTGGGTAACACCTTTCTGATATTGCTCCACTATCTTTCTGCGCAACATTGTGGGAATTGGTGATCCTCTACCCATCTTGGCTTCTGAGAGACACTGCCACTCTGAGAAGCTCTTTTTATACCCAATCATGTTGCCAATTGACCTAATTAGTGTTTATTGGTATTCCAGCTCTTCGTTATGCTCAAATTTACTTTTTCCAGCCTCTTATTGCTACTTGTCCCAACTTTTTTGGGGATTTGTTGACACCGTGAAATTTTGATTTTTCCTTTAAAATGATACATTTACTCGGATTAAATGTTTGATCTGTCATCTACGTTCTATTACAAATAAAATATTGACATTTGCCATCTCCACATCATTGCATTCAGTTTTTATTCACAATTTGTTTAGCGTCCCAACTTTTTTGGAATCCGGTTTGTAGATAGATAGATATATATATAGATATATATTGTCACGCACGCGCGAGTAGGAGGCCGCGGATTGATTCGATAGCACCTGGGAAACCATTCGCCGCCAGGGAATGGCGGGGTATTAACTTTCTCCCTCTGCTTCCTCATAGAAAGAAAGACCTTCCTGCACCATAGGCCTGGATTGACCGCAGTGCGATACTGCCGCCCTTCCTCCGCCATCTTGCCCTGACGTCATCCTTCCCATCCTCCCTTGCGGTCCTTCCCGGCAACCCTCCACTTCCGCTCCTCCCCAATAAAATGGCCGCGACGCCAGGAGTCGGCGTCGCGCATTATGAACTGTTTGTTTATAATTTTTGACCAGTTTTTTTGTTGTAATTTACAATATACGGGGCCGGAAAACCCCAACCCTTGCTACTGTCTCCTCGGTCCTTTACAATATATATATATATATATATATATATATAGATATATATATATATATATATATATACATACATATGCACACACACACAAACAAATACATACATACATACACACACACAAATATATATATTTGTACACGGTGCCCTCTTTCAGCTGCGAGAAGCAGATCATAGAATGGTTGAATAGTGCGTTACCTGGTAGTTAAATAACCACCCATACAATCAGATTGTGATTCAGACTGCGAATGCCATGAATGTAATTACCCCGATCTACATACTGTCAAATTAATGAACCACACGCCGTGGCACAATGCAAGAGGCTTTGCCTCTAGCGCTGATGTCCGAGGTTCAATTCCCCAAGAGGGGTACAGTGAGTGTGTATGCCTGAGCCCAGAATTAGGGCGAAACATGTGTCGCTTACTCTTTGCATTATTTGACAGTAAAACTATTCAACCAATCTATGATCTGCTTTTCACAACTGAAAGAGGGCACCGTGCCGGATGTTTGCCGACTTGCTGACCAACCACAAGCGTTTTATATATATATATATGAAAACAAATAGCAACAAAGGCAGAAAATGAGGATTGGAGTCCAAAGGGAGTCCCCACTTATCGAAAGTATTCATGGGAAAAAGAAAAAAAATGAAGACACAAGCAGAATCGCGCTACAATTGCCTTGGTGTTTTGACGACTTTATAAAAAAACAAAACCTCCAGAAGCTCAGAGCTCCGCATCACTCCAAAGGTGGTCCGTGACTGAATGATGACTTGCGTTGAAAACTTGCAGTTATATATCATGTGGATCCAGAAGGGGTGTTGTTTTGACCTGTGTGGATGACGTTAGGCATCCTCTCGGGTTTTCTTCTTTTGTAGTCTAACAAGGCAGATGGAACAAAATTTGAGCAATGGTTCCTTCCTGATATTTGCCCAACATAAGCCCATAAAATGCTCCCTATGCCCATGTGTTTGACAGTCTACAGTATATGCAGAATATTTTTAAATGTTGTCACACATGCGTGTCAGGACACCTTCAGGGCTCACCTAAGTTACCTAAGCTCCCCTAAGGCAGGGAGGAGTGCTGCCCCTAATAGCCAGTCAGTCATTATCCAACCCGCTATATCCTAACAACAGGGTCACAGGGGTCTGCTGGAGCCAATCCCAGCCAACACAGGGCGCAAGGCAGGAAACAAACCCCGGGCAGGGTGCCAGCCCACCGCAGGGCACAAACACACCCACCAAGCACACACACACGGGACAATTTAGGATCGCCAATACACGTAACCTGCATGTCTTTGGACTGTAGGAGGAACCCACGCAGACATGGGGAGAACATGCAAACTCCACGCAGGGAGGACCCGTGAAGCGAACCCGGGTCTCCTAACTGCGAGGCAGCAGTGCTACCCGCCGCACCATTGTGCCCCTAATAGTGCTGTCTTTTTTTATCCTCCTCAGCAGCACGAAAATGCCCCTTAAGGGCAATCTAAGCCCACCTTGTCTGACCTGAGAACTATAAGAACCCGACACTCACGAATGTCACCGTCTCATTTGGAGCCAGACAGCATTGAGGACAGGAGCTCTGACACTGTGACCCACTCATAAGATCTACTTTCGTAATTCTGGAAAAGCTATTTATGTTCTATTTCACTCCCTCGAGTGCCTGTTTAGTTTATTGTTTACCACCAAAATTAAAATGGGCGACCCAGCTGACACTCCAACACTTCATATGGGCAATATTATATTCTTCCACCTATCCAATATATATATATATATATATATATATATATATATATATATATATATATATATATATATATATATATATATATATAGTACTAGGGTGTTGTGCTGTGTTAGCCATTATGAATATAAAGAAAAGCCAAGCAAACTGACACCTTTTATTGGCTAACTAAAAACAATACAATATGCAAGATTACATCTTGCCTGAGAAGGGGCCTGAGTTGCCTCGAAAGCTTGCATATTGTAATCTTTTTAGTTAGCCAATAAAAATGTGTCATTTTGCTTGGCTTTTCTCTTTATATATATAGTAAAAAAAAAACAGAAAACAAAGGTTTGGGTGTCTGCCCCGTATATTGTAACAATGCAAAATAGCAAAATAATAATCATAAAGGGCCGAGTCAAAGTGTGACTAAATTGGAAAGTGGAATGTGGTTGGACCTTATAGTGGTGCTGGGCAGGAAGAGGTGGGTCCTAGCCTTCTAGCCAGAAGTGAGGTCTGTAGGAGGGCGTGGTCTGGCAGCAGAAGTGGGTGGAGCTCTAGCTGGGCTTCCCTTCTGGTGGTCTGTGGAAAAGGGAGAAAAGGCATCAACCCCCAACTCTGTGTCATATCCTCAGCTTTTAACCTCCGTTAAGCCCTTAGACTGCCTCCCATGTGTGTGTGACTATATACAGTATATATATATATATATATATATATATATATATATAGTGACAGTGTGAGCCACTGTCTTGCACCCTAAAACATCAGGCCGAGTCTCAGTACTTTAGCAAAACCAGCTTTATACTGCTTGAAACAGGACCTGCATGCTTATTTATTGCAGCAGGAGCTACCACTCTCCTATACTCAGACACAGAAAATGGGCAGAGTTGTGGCCAGGTCAGTGGCCAGGTCAATGGCCAAGTAATCCTGTTCCCTGCATTTATAATGTCCCTTGCATCACCCATCAGTGGCAGGTGCATATAGTGCGATCTCGGTGGGCTTGTAGTTATTTTCGTGGCACTATGCTGCTGCGCTGCGAACCTGCATTTGCCTTGGCAAAAGACCAGTGGCATAGCAAGATCTGGTGGCACTTGGTGAGGAGTTAAAACTTGTCACCCCCATGTCCACCAAAATATAAAATGAAATTTATTGAGAAAGCAATGTTTTTATTTAATTGGTAAAGTAAAAAGGGCATAATGATAATTATTTTGTAAACAATTTTTTATGAATAAAAAAAAAAAGTAGAATGCCTTTTTATTAAGAAGCCAGTTTAATGTAAAATGTAAGAAATCTTTTTTCATAATGATAGTACCTAGTACATAACTTTATTATTATTATAATACAATTTAATGAAAACTTGTTTACAAGTTTCGTTCTCTAGGCTCTAATCCAACAAACTGTACTTTAACATGATGCTGTACTTAGAATCTCTTCTTTCTAACTTTTTGTTCTGCAAAATTTGAAATTGCGTCATCATAATCGATACCTTCAGCTACACTATTTTCAATTGACAAACTGGCTAAACTAGAGAGTTGTGCTTGGTTCATAGTGGATCTGAGATAGTTCTTAATTAGTTTGAGTTTCGAAAAACTCCTCTCACGTGATGCAACAGAAACACATAAAGTTAAGAAAAATCTTAATGCTAAAGTGAGATTGAGAACAGAGTCTAAAAGTTCCCATTCAACCACAAACTCTAAGAATCGTAAGGAAGTCCAACCAAGAGACTCTCCTTTTGGAACTTTGGCGGCTTTTAGAAATCTTCTTAGGCGTGGAATTTCTGTAAGGATACCATCTGCAGAAAGCTCATTGTAATTTTCAGCCAAACTTTGTACAAACTTGGGAAGTTCAGTTTTTCGTGGTTTCGATCAGATTGCTGGGCTCTAAGACTGCAAACCGATCTGATATACATTCCATGCCTTCGCAACGTGTATCGATTTCTTGTTGAAACCTATCAATGCACTCTAGCATTGTCCTTTTCAGTTCTTGGTCCAAAGTCAGCGGCTCGTCTGCAGCCTTCTCTCAGGGCATAATTTTCTTCCTCCTGGCAGTTCTTCTTTTTACTACAGGAATGCCCCTCTCTTCACATGTGTCTTTTCCAACAAGGTCATTTCCAGCGTCTTTTAAAAAGACCTTTAGACTGCTCATTTTGATAACAGACTTCTCGAAGCTTATTCCAAGAATCTGCAAATACTTTTGAACGTGGTTGACTTCTTTTAAGACATTATTCCATAAACACAAAATGCACAAAAAACGAGAAATCGCACATTGCAGGTAATCGAGTTTGAGCTGCTCCTCTGGTTTCGATCGTTTCCGAAGCATCACACAGTTCCTCAATGGCATCGACAATCTTCTTAAAGCACTTAAACACAGGCTTAACAGCTTCGTAGTGAGCACTCCATCTTGTTTCTGAAAGTCGCTTAACTGTAACTTCAACATTTGTCAGAAGGATCGTATAATTTAATTTTTAATTTTAAAAATTTCAATTCTATTTTTAATATATTATTTGCACATCATGTTGTTACACTGTGGACCCTGAGCTTCGCAATTTCGTCTATCTGTATACTTGTATATGGTTGAGATGACAATCAAGTTCACTTTGACTTTGACTTGACTCATTTTCATGGTCTAAAACGTTTTGCGGCGACTATATTATTATGATGTCCGGTCTTGTTGCGCAGAACGACTTGGGGCGATGATATATTTGTGGCAGGGATGAGACGATGAGTCACGGGACCGGTTGTTTGTTTACTGGAGCACCTGCCCCTCCCCCCACGCACCACACAATAATCCTAAATCATTACAGCATCACATCGTTCACCCGCAATTTGCTGCAATTAGGGATTGTTAAAGCCCATGTAAATTATTTGGCATGTTATTTTATGTAACAAAAAGGCGCATTAATACAAAACCGTTTGTCACCCCCTCAGAGCTGGTACCCGGTGCGGGCCGCACCCACCGCACCCGCCTTCCTACGCCACTGCAATAGACGTGGCAGTCCTGTTGGGGGTGGGTCCTAACAGAGAAACCTTACTATATACAGGGTGGGCCGTTTATATGGATACACCTTAATAAAATGGGAATGGTTGGTGATATTAACTTCCTGTTTGTGGCACATTAGTATATGTGAGGGGGAAAACTTTTCAAGATGGGTGGTGACCATGGTGGCCATTTTGAAGTCGGCCATTTTGGATCCAACTTTTGTTTTTTCAATAGGAAGAGGGTCATGTGACACATCAAACTTATTGGGAATTTCACAAGAAAAACAATGGTGTGCTTGGTTTTAACGTAACTTTATTCTTTCCCGAGTTATTTACAAGTTTCTGACCACTTATAAAATGTGTTCAATGTGCTGCCCATTGTGTTGGATTGTCAATGCAACCCTCTTCTCCCACTCTTCACACACTGATAGCAACACCGCAGGAGAAATGCTAGCACAGGCTTCCAGTATCCGTAGTTTCAGGTGCTGCACATCTCGTATCTTCACAGCATAGACAATTGCCTTCAGATGACCCCAAAGATAAAAGTCTAAGGGCGTCAGATCGGGAGACCTTGGGGGCCATTCAACTGGCCCATGACGACCAATCCACTTTCCAGGAAACTGTTCATCTAGGAATGCTCGGACCTGACACCCATAATGTGGTGGTGTACCATCTTGCTGGAAAAACTCAGGGAACGTGCCAGCTTCAGTGCATAAAGAGGGAAACACATCATCATGTAGCAATTTCGCATATCCAGTGGCCTTGAGGTTTCCATTGATGAAGAATGGCCCCACTATCTTTGTACCCCATATACCACACCATACCATCAATTTATTTGTTCCAACAGTCTTGGAGGGATCTATCCAATGTGGGTTAGTGTCAGACCAATAGCGGTGGTTTTGTTTGTTAACTTCACCATTCACATAAAAGTTTGCCTCATCACTGAACAAAATCTGGAAGCCTGTGCTAGCATTTCTCCTGCGGTGTTGCTATCAGTGTGTGAAGAGTGGGAGAAGAGGGTTGCATTGACAATCCAAACACAATGGTCAGCACATTGAACACATTTTATAAGTGGTCAGAAACTTGTAAATAACTCATGAAAGAATAAAGTTATGTTAAAACCAAGCACACTATTGTTTTTCTTGTGGAATTCTCAATAAGTTTGATGTGTCACATGACCCTCTTCCTATTTTAAAAACAAAAGTTGGATCCAAAATGACCGACTTCAAAATGGCCACCATGGTCACCACCCATCTTGAATAGTTTTCCCCATCACATATACTAATGTGCCACAAACAGGAAGTTAATATCACCAAACATTCCCATTTCATTAAGGTGTATCCATATAAATGGCCCACCCTGTATATATATATATATATATATATATATATATATATATATAAAAAAAAATATATATATATATATATAGTAAGACGGGGCTTTGTAGTTGGACAAGGCAGATAGACAGTAAAAAGTTTGAGGTATCACCCCGGTAGCCCCGTTTAATCAAATAACTGAAAAGATAAGCCAATAATGGCTCAAAAAAAAATGATTGTGGATCAATGGCAGCTATTTGAGTAAATCGCAGGAGCTCTGTCCTCCGTTTCTGTCAGGTTAGCACCTGGCGCTACACGCTATTCTTATACTCTGAGTACTAGAAGGGGTGTGGCATCTCAGGCGGGAGGCGGGATCACTTGTCCCATTGGTCATTTTTTTCTTGGCTGTGGGAAGAAAGGAGAGGATAGCGTTAGTGGCAGTGCCCTCTCTCGTCCCGGGGTGGTATTGCTTACCACATCAGAACCAGGAAGGTGGTCCCCAGTCACACATGCGTAACTATATTATATATATGCATGTATGTATATATATATGCACACTCTGATCAGGCCCAACATTAAAACCACTGACAGCTGAAGTGACTAACGTTGATTATCTCATGACAACGGCACCCATCAGGGGGTGGGATAAATTAGGAAGCAAGTGAACAATCAGCCCCTTGAAGGAGAAGGTTCAGAAGCAGCACCCAACCTTACTTACCTTACTTCATCTGAGACGCTCGTGACCCTGGCCTGGTTTCAAAAACGTTATGCTGCAGAGCTCATGTTAACAATCTTACCATTTTATATAAGAGACAGAGTTGATCTTACACAGTGAGGACCACAGCCCCCCCAAAGATGTCATGTAGCTTCACTCTTTGTGAAGTCTCAGTTGTGCTACCAGTTTAGACAATAGGAGATCAGGGAAAAAAAAATAAAAGACTAAAGCACACATACATACAGGCAAAGCTTGAAAACACATTCCGATAGCAGAACAAAGGAATTAAGGAGCTCTTAGTAAAGCATTATTAGGTTTACTGAAGCTCTTAAAAAATCCTGATACACACAATGCTTTGACCTCTTTGTCTTTGGTGCTGCTCATTCTGTAAGACCTCAGCTGGACTTTAATGGCCTTCATAACTCCACTTTATCTGTGGATGAGCAGATTATGAGCCCCACTTAAACTTTCTTTTGAAGGGAACAACTAACAGTAATTGACCTTTCCTAATAACCCGGCAAGCTAAGCAAAACCAACACTGCAGCCAGCAGACAGGCAGCGCGTTTGTGTCTTCTGTTTCATGTTTGATTTAAAACGAGTAAATCCTGACTCTATCAAAGCCTGTTTCCGAGCACAAGAAGACATGCATGACTAATTACTATCTCCACAGGTCAACTAACAGGCGTCATTTAGTGTGTTAAATGCCACTCAGACATTTTATAAAACATGCTGCATTGACTTTTTCTTAGGGAAAAAAAAAAAAAACCCACCAGAGTTTGTTGTCACTCTGTGGAGAAGACCCCGGCTCACTCCATCAGTCCGGACGACTTCTTAATTGTAGAAAAGGTTTGGCCTCATTTGACTTCCTGTATGGTGCTAACCACTCGTTACCCTACTTATTGCATGCATTGCTACAGCCGACTCAGAAAGCATTCAGACCCCTTCACGTTCCACGCGCCTGATTGAGTTGTAGGTTTCGTTTGAAATGGAGATGTTTGCCATTTTTGCCCTTCAGTCCATACTCAATATCCCATAATAACAAATGTGGCACTCCACATTGTGGTCACATGCAGCCTGTTTGCTTTCTTTCTCTGTGATTGGCTGGAGTCCACCTGTGGTCAACTAAATTGAACGTTGCTTAGAAAGGCACATGCCGTTAATGAACATCCCACAATTCATAGCGCACCTCAGGACAAAAACCAAGCTGTGACTTCCAGGGAACTCTCTGTAAGTGAGACAAAGATCAAGGCCAGGGGATCAAAACATTTCTAAAGCATCAAGTGTATCCTTGGAGCACCGTGGACCCGGTCATTGAGAAACAGAAAAAGTTTGGAAAAACTAGGACTATTTCTAGAGTTGGCCGTTCAGCCAAACTGTGTAACCGGGCCAGAACGGCTTTGATCAGGGAGGTGACCGAGAAGCCAATGGTCACTCTAACAGAGCTTTAGAAGTCCTCTGCTGAGACGAAAGAACCTGCCAGAAGGAAGGACAACCGTCACGGCAAAACAATCAGGCGTTTAGGGTAGACTACCTAGATGGAAGCCTGGGAGTTTACTAAATGGCATTTATGGGACTCTGAGAGCATGCGGAAAAGGATTATCTGGTCTGATGAGACACAAATTGAAGTCTTTGGGTATCTGTCTGTCTGTCTGTCTGTCTATTGTTGCCTTTATTTCTATGTGCTTATTATATAGAGACTTTCACTCTGTCCGCCTAACTGTTATATGGGGCTTCCACTATCTATTTATTGTATACTGTTCAATTAAACTACCCTGCCTATTTATCCATGCAATTAATAGTCTATTTGTCTTTTATATCAATCATGGCAAATATCTATCTATCTATCTATCTATCTATCTATCTATCTATCTATCTATCTATCTATCTATCTATCTATCTATCTATCTATTATATAGTGCCTTTCATTTCTATCTATCTATCTATCTATCTATCTATCTATCTATCTATCTATCTATCTATCTATCTATCTATCTATCTATCTATCATATAGTGCCTTATCTATCTATCTATCTATCTATCTATCTATCTATCTATCTATCTATCTATCTATCTATCTATCTATCTATCTATCTATCTATCTATCATATAGTGCCTTATCTATCTATCTATCTATCTATCTATCTATCTATCTATCTATCTATCTATCTATCTATCTATCTATCTATCTATCATATAGCACCTTTCATTTCTATCTATCTATCTATCTATCTATCTATCTATCTATCTATCTATCTATCTATCTATCTATCTATTATATAGTGCCTTATCTATCTATCTATCTATCTATCTATCTATCTATCTATCTATCTATCTAGCTATTATATAGTGCCTTTCATATCTATCTATCTATCTATCTATCTATCTATCTATCTATCTATCTATCAATCATATAGTTCCTTTCCTATCTATCTATCTATCTATCTATCTATCTATCTATCTATCTATCTATCATATAGTGCCTTATCTATCTATCTATCTATCTATCTATCTATCTATCTATCTATCTATCTATCTATCTATCTATCTATCTATCTATCTATCTATCTATCAATCATATAGTTCCTTTCCTATCTATCTATCTATCTATCTATCTATCTATCTATCTATCTATCTATCTATCTATTATATAGCGCCTTTCATTTCTATCTATCTATCTATCTATCTATCTATCTATCTATCTATCTATCTATCTATCTATCTATCTATCATATAGTGCCTTTCACATATATTTATCTACATTGCAGACTCCATGTGAAGGTCACAAGCCCCCTGGCCCACCAAGTGTGCCCACTCCCCACCGTTGTAAACATGGACTCTTCAGTGTGCTCGCCTGAATGTTGGGCGCCATTCGTCTACCGCAATGTGCATAGTGATGAATGTTTACTTTTAATCATGCTGAATAAAATAAAGGCTTACCTACGGGGAACGCTGGCATTGTTTTGCTACCCCTTTTGTCTGAGATGTCATTTGATTTATCAACTTACATGGATGAATTGCAACTAGTTTACATCTTAATTAGTTGTAAATTACGTTAGGGTGAAAATGTATTAGCTTTAATAATGAATTTCTAACTAATGCCAAACCTCCAGACTCCTGCCAGATAATTTATGCTGCAGTGAGATTTAATAATATTAATGAGGACAGAAGAAAATTAAAAATTTAAACAAATACAAGTTGTGGTCGATGGAGATAAAATGAAAGCGTATGATTCATGAAGCAACAAACAAAATGGGGGCCTTCCACTTGCAAACAATCATAAAGCACCAACATCCTTTGTAAGGTACTCAGAAGTTTAAATGACAATGACATGTCCCCCTGCCAGCACTGCTGAGTACAGTCATGTCAGAGGTACCAGGAGAGCTTTAAAATGTTATTATTCATTACTACAAATAAATAAGTCCTATTTCTAGAGCAGTGACGAAAAGCATGAGTCATTAAGTAACTCATCCGTAGTCCGCCGTTTCTATCGTAGTCACCCACACAGCCAGGCTTCTCTTTGTGCTCTAAAACTCTCAATGATTTACGTGTAAAACAGATTTTTGTTGCTTGCAGTTCTCTCTGAAGAGTGCAGACTATTAATATTATGGCTTAGTTAAGTTACTTTATATTACTGATTTTAATGTAGGTTGGAAAAAAAAAGATATTTATAATGTATAATTTAATTAATTATATTCTGTATGTATTTTCAGAGTTGGCCCCACTTCCTTTGAGGCACAGGGGGATCCTAAAGGGAAACTACAGAAGACACCGGAAATGTTCAAGTGAAAGCAGACCGAGTAGGGTCAATAGGAATAGCCAAGTGGAGTAGATTCATACTAACTGTGTAAACTGTAAAAAGCATGAGCTCCTAGAAACTATTGAAATCATCAGAAACAAAATTGAAATGCAGAGTCGCCAGGTTTGTTTTGCGGATGTGCCCGTTGTCTATCAGTGGCTAAGTGAGTTTCTCTCTCATTTGTCTTTCCTCGGCAGTTTCACTTTGTCAACGGAGTCGCTTTCTTTCAGCTTCATGCTGTAGCCTCGCACTTCTGGGCTGGACAGACAGACACACACACACTCCCACAATTAGACGTTTATATATAAGACTAGTCGTTCCTGGCGGCTCTGCCCGCATAGTAGTGAAACGGGACAAACTTTAAAAACCAATAAACAAAAAGGAATCGCTAGCTAAGCGGCACGCTCCAAAACACTCCTAAGGCACTCCTAACGCCACACTTCCTCCTCCCCTCAGCCTCTGTGTCTCGGATTATCACAAACATATCGCTACTGCAAGCGAACTAGGATTCTTATCGCGATGAGAGAAGTCGCAAATTCAACCGGAATGTTCAAGCAAATTCTAGAAAAACCCCAATCTAAATCCGCTAAGAAGTTCTCTCGGTCGCTAGCTAAGCAGAGGTAAGGAACACGTCCTGAGGCTGGCACGTGAGTGAGGAGGGTCCCGTCCTGAGGCCTGCAGCACCTCTCTCTCGGATTCGTGCAAATAAATCGGTACTGCAAGTGAACTACGATACTTAGCATGATGAGAGAAGTTACAAAATCAACCGGAATGTTCAAGCAAATTCTAGAAAAAAAACCCGATCTAAACCTGTGAAGTAGTGACAAGCGGACAGACAGACAGACACACACACACTCCCACAATTAGACGTTTATATCTAAGACTAGTCGTTGCCCTCAGCCTCTGTGTCTCGGATTATCACGAACATATCGCTCCTGCAAGCGAACTAGGATTTTTAGTGCGATGAGAGAAGTCGCAAAATCAACCGGAATGTTCAAGCAAAGTCTAGAAAAAAAACCCGATCTAAACCTGTTAAGTAGTGACAAGCGGACAGACAGACAGATGTTGGATTTTAAATATATATATTATTTTCCATGCATCCATCCATTATCCAACCTGCTATATCCAATATTCCGGATTTGAATTGTTTTGTATTCTTGAGATTAATATACTGTGTATCATGAACCTCCATTGATACTATTTTTATTATTGTCAGTCAGTCAATCATTATCCAACCACTATATCCTAATGCAGGGTCACGAGGGTCTGCTGGAGCCAATCCCAGCCAACACAGGGTGCAAGGCAGGAAACAAACCTCAGACAGGCCGCCCGCCTACCGCAGGGGACACACACCCGTACACACTTGGGACAATTTAGAATCGCCAATGCGCCTAACCTGCATGTCTTTGGACTGTTAGAGGAAACCCACGCAGACACGGGGAGAACATGGAGACCCGGGTCTCCTAACTGCGAGGCAGCAGCGCTACCCACTGCGCCACCGTGCCGCCCATATATATTATTTTATATATTATAATGTCATCCCAATAATTCCATTTTTACATTTAAAGCCGTTCCCGCCATGGCAGACTTCATTATCTTTATTTGTTTGATTTATTTCTGTTGCGTGTTGATCACTGACCCTGCTTTGTATCTCTATGTGAATTCAAATTTAACCTCACATCTCATTGATTTGACCGCCAGGCTTCTGCCATCAATCAATTAGCTTCTTGGTAGCTGAAAGAGTGAGACGGATTGAATGGCCTCCTCTGACGAGCGAACTTGCCGATTGCTCTAATGAAGACTGTAATGTTACAAGTTGTCCTGAAGCTGGCGAACAGGAATTCCTTCTCTCTCTCTTCTCTCTGTCTCTGAGTCATGGAGGTGATGAGCTCAAGGCTGGAGCAGAGTATTAGAGCACCAAAATAAATATGGCTTATTTACGCTGGGGGGCGGGCGGACAAGCAAATCTGCAAACAGCGGCATAAGAAACATGCCAACAAACTCCAACCCCGGAAAAACAAAACGGTAAGATGCAGCTGAGGTCGTGCGAAGCTCGAAGAGACTTCCCCTTGCCCTGCGGCTGAAATGCATGTGGAGTAAAATAAAAGTGAGACTTGCCGTTCATTTGAAAGTGTAGTGGGTGAAGACAGTAATTGCAGGAATTGAGCATTTAAATAAAAATCCCGTTTAATCATTTTGCTCAGTCAGGGAGGGTTACCCAGTGGCATAGCTGGGGGGGGCAAGGAGGGCATCTGCCCCCGGGCGCAGCATCCAGAGGGCGCCAAATTGATGTTACGAAATTTTAGAATGAAATGTTTTCCATTCTTAAATGCACTAAAAAGTAAATAAAAAACATTTGCATACTCAGTCCGTCACTCCATCAGTATGAGGAGATCTTTTTCCTGTGCTGTTTGACTCTTTCTGATTTCGAAGCACGTATTAGTTCTGTATACCCAACAGATAATAATTTATCCCCTCCACTACTCTAACATGCTTGACTCCCACCCAGAAACATTTTTGACGTTATTAAAAAGGTCGCACGACTGACATGAGGCATTAGTGTATCGTTGTCTAAGTTGTGCCAAGTGATTTGTGTTTATGTGTTTGATAGAAAATTGATTGGGCTGTGGTGAAGTATTCTAGTAGATGGCTGCAAGTCTAGACGTTTCCCCCATCATATTTTCCTATGAATAAATTGTAAGTAATGCAGTTTTTATAAATATATAATTATTTTGCTTTATAATTTGCTATATACTTCCTTTAAAATCATTTTTAAATGCGGAAAACACATTTTTTCTTACAAAAACTAATGACGGATTTAGATTTTAAAGAACACGAAGTGGCGTTATCATTTTTGGAGACTTATATGAAATTTATTTCTTAAAATACTATTATTTTTTAAAAATTTTCTTTCCCTTCTCCATTAAATTTTGGCAAACAGGAGGGGCGTAGAAAACCCAAGCTATGCCTCTGGCGTTACCTAACTGCATTATTTCAGCTTTCCTCATTGTTCACTCTGATTGTTAAACGTGTAATGCACCGTGCGGATAAGCGTAGGGGCTCTGGTGATTGTAATTCCCCGCTGCTCCAGGGGGTGACGCTGTGTTCTAATGCCTTCTCGCTTCCTCTCTCTGCAGACCAGATGATTGACAGCTGTAACATCACTGACGTCACTTCCGGCGCCCGTCCGCTTGGACCCGCCTCTTCCTCCCAGAAGTTTGGCCATTTTGAAATGAGTTCACTTTGGAACTCCTGTCTGACAAGACGTGTTTTGCAATTACTGCTTGTCGTCTTTGTTCAATTAAATTTCAATTATATGGGGTCGCTGGGTTTATCGTACTCTGTCTAATCTCTTACAACGGTCTGTTATCCGTATGTGTACGGTGCGAGTAAAGGCAGAAGAGATTATTTTACAGTGTGGCTTGAAGACAGGAGTGACACATGAAAACTTACTGTACTGCCGCAGAGAAGATGAGGCGGATTTTGTTGTGAGTTGTTTCTGTATTAATTGAAGACACAACCCTTGACCAATGAATGAGAGGCAAAGGTGGGACTTCAATTCAAGCAGTCCTTCCCATGAGGTTTTAGGTTTCCTGTTTTAGAAGTGTGGTGATAATATTGGGAGGACCTTTTTAATGATATTTTAGCAATAAAAGCATTCATTTTTCATGTTTTGAGCATACAACTGGATAACGGACAAGTGGATTATGCAGCACAAGTAAAGCAAGATTGTTTTTATCTTTTTTCCCTTGGCCGTTTTTCACACTTTTTGTCGTTATACAACACGTCTTAAGCTTCTTTCTCTCTGTTTAGCAGGAAATCATGAGATTATTTCTTTTTTCTCACCTACCACTATAATGTACTTGGGGTAAATAACATGTAAAATAGTATCATTTTTGGGCAGGGTATTCCTTTCAAAGTTTGCTACTGAAATGCATTCTCAATCCGAGAAACTTGCCGGTTCCTGATTTTTATTTTTTGACTGGGATTTCTCGTCTTGCCTTTTGGCTTACATTTATTTTTTGTATTGTTGCTGTTTTTTAATTATTACTTTTCATATTTTATGTTTTTTTACCCTGTTACTTCTGTTTATTTGTTGTTTTGTTGCAGTGTTTTAATTATTACTTTTCATATTTTGTTTTTTTCCCGTGGTTTGTCCATCCATCCATCCTCTTCCGCTTATCCGGGGACGGGTCACGGTGGCAGCAGCTTAAGCAGAGATTCCCAGATTTCCCCTCTACCCGGCCACTTCTTCCAGCTCTTCCGGAGAATCCCAAAGGCGTTCCCAGGCCAGCCAGGAGACATAGTCCCTCCAGCGTGTCCTGGGTCTTCCCCGAGGCCTCCTCTCATTTGGACGTGCCTGGAAAACCTCACCAGGGAGGCGTCCAGGAGGCATCCTGATCAGATGCCCGAGCCACCTCATCTGACTCCTCTCTACTCTGAGCCCCTCCCGGATGACTGAGCTTCTCACCCTATCTTTAAGGGAAAGCCCAGACACCCTGCGGAGGAAACTCATTTCAGCCGCTTGTATTCGAGATCTCGTTCTTTCGGTCACTACCCATAGCTCATGACCATAGGTAAGGGTAGGAGCGTAGATCGACTGGTAAATTGAGAGCTTTGCCTTACGGCTCAGCTCTTTTTTCACCACGACAGACCGATGCAGAGCCCATCACGCGGATGCCGCACCGATCCGCCTGTCGATCTCACGCTCCATTCTTCCCTCACTCGTGAACAAGACTCCGAGATACTTGAACTCCTCCACTTGGGGCAGGATCTCTCCCCCAACCCTGAGAGGGCACTCCACCCTTTTACGGCTGAGGACCATGCTCGGATTTGGAGGTGCTGATTCTCATCCCAGCCGCTTCACATTCAGCTGCGAACCGATCCAGAGAGAGCTGAAGATCACGGCCTGATGAAGCAAACAGGACAACATCATCTGCAAAAGCAGTGACCCAATCCTGAGTCCACCAAACCGACCCCTTCAACACCCTGGCTGCGCCTAGAAATTCTGTCCATAAAAGTTATGAACAGAATCGGTGACAAAGGGCAGCCCTGGCGGAGTCCAACTCTCACTGGAAACGGGCTCGACTTACTGCCGGCAATGCGGACCAAGCTCTGACACCGGTTGTACAGGACCGAACAGCTCTTATCAGGGGTCCGTACCCCATACTCCCGAGCACCCCCACAGGATTCCCGAGGGACACGGTTGCCTTTTCCAAGTCCACAAAACACATGTAGACCGGTGGGCAAACTCCCATGCACCCTCCAGGACTCTGCTAAGGGTGAAGAGCTGGTCCACTGTTCCAGCGACCAGGACCAAAACCACACTGTTCCTCCTGAATCCGAGGTTGACTATCCGACGGACCCTCCTCTCCAGAACCCCGAATAGACTTTTCCAGGGAGGCTGAGGAGTGTGATCCCTCTATAGTTGGAACACACCCTCCGTCCCCTTTTAAAGAGGGGACCACCACCCCGGTCTGCCAATCCAGAGGCACTGTCCCGATGTCCATGCGATGTTGCAGAGACGTGTCAACCAAGACAGTCCTACAACATCCAGAGCCTTAAGGAACTCCGGCGATCTCATCCACCCGGGGCCCTGCCACCAAGGAGTTTTTGACCACCTCGGTGACTTCAGTCCCAGAGATGGGAGAGCCCACCTCAGAGTCCCCAGGCTCTGCTTCCTCATTGGAAGGCATGTTAGTGGGATTGAGGAGGTCTTGAAGTACTCCTCCCACCGACCCAACGCGTCGAGTGAGGTCAGCAGCGCACCATCCCCACCATATACGGTGTTGACACTGCACTGCTTCCCCCTCCTGAGACGCCGGACGGTGGACCAGAATCTCCTCGAAGCCGTCCAAAGTCGCTCTCCATGGCCTCTCCAAACTCCTCCCATGCCCGAAGTTTTGCCTCAGCAACAACCGGCCGTTCGCTTGGCCTGCCGGTACCTATCAGCTGCCTCCAGAGACCCACAGGACAAAAAGTCCTATAGGACTCCTTCTTCAGCTTGACGGCATCCCTCACGCCGTGTCCACCAACGGGTTCGGGATTGCCGCCACGACAGGCACCGACCACCTTGCGGCCACAGCTCCGTCAGCGCCTCAACAATAGAGGCACGGAACATGGCCCATTCGACTCAATGTCCCCACCTCCCTCGGGACGGGTTGAAGTTCTGCCGGAGGTGGGAGTTGAAGCTACTTCTGACAGGGGACTCTGCCAGCCGTTCCCAGCAGACCCTCACAACACGCTTGGGCCTACCAGGTCTGACCGCATCTTCCCCACCATCAAGCCAACTCACCACCAGGTGGTGATCAGTTGACAGCTCCGCCCCCTCTTCACCCGAAAGTGTCCAAGACATATGGCGCAAGTCCGGCGACACGACCACAAAGTCGATCATCGACCTGAGGCCTAGGGTGTCCTGGTGCCAAGTGCACATATGAACACCCTTATGCTTGAACATGGTGTTCGTTATGGACAATCCGTGATGAGCACAGAAGTCCAATACCAAAACACCGCCGGTTCAGATCGGGGCCATTCCTCCCAATCACGCCCTTCCAGGTCTCACTGTCATTGCCCACGTGAGCATTGAAGTCTCCCAGCAAAACGAGGGAATCCCAGAAGGTATGCCCTCTAGCACCCCCTCCAGGGACTCCAAAAAGGGTGGATACTCCAAACTGCTGTTCAGCGCATACACACAAACAACAGTCAGGACCCTTCCCCACCCAAAGGGGAGGGAGGCCACCCACTTGTCCACCGGGGTAAGCCCCAATGCACAGGCTCCAAGTCGGGGGGCAATAAGTATGCCCACACCTGCTCGGCACCTCTCACCGGGGGCAACTCCAGAGTGGTAGAGAGTCCAGCCCCTCTCAAGGAAGATTGGTTCCAGAGTCCAAGCTGTGCATCAAAGTGAGTCCGACTATATCTAGCCGAACCTCTCGACCTCGCAAAACTAGCTCAGGCTCCTTCCCCTTCAGAGAGGTGACATTCCATGTCCCAAGAACCAGTTTCTGTAGCCGAGGATCAGAACGCCTTGGCCCCTCCCATAGGTGGTGAGCCCATGGGGAGGAGGACCCAAGTTACCTCTTCGGGCTGTGCCCGGCCAAGCCCCATGGGTGCAGGCCCAGCCACCAGGCGCTCTCCATCGAGCCCCACCTCCAGGCCTGGCTCCAGAGGGGGGCCCTGGTGACCCGCATCCGGGCAATGGAAAACGTCGTCCAAAGTTTTCTTTCATCATTAGAGGTTTGTTGAAGCCGTGGTGGAGGGGTTTGCATGTCCCAATGATCCTAGAAGCTATGTTGTCCGGGGCTTTATGCCCCTGGTAGGGCCACCCAAGGCAAACTGGTCCTAAGTGAGGGAGGAGACAAAGAGCGGTTCAACAAACCTCCCGTGGTTTGTATTTATTTTTTTGTTTTGTTGCTGTTTTTAAATTATTTTCATATTTTATGTTTTTTTTTCCTGTGATATTTTATTTTGTTTTGATGCTGTTTTTTTAATTATTACTTTTCATATTTTGTTTTTTTCCCCTGGTTTGTATTTATTTTTACATATTTTATGTAACTCCTGTATGCTTATTTTTTTAAATATTCATGTACTGTCCCTTTAAATATTCTATGTCTTTGTACTTTGTGGGTGGAGCCCCAGGAGGCGGGGCCACCCTGGTGTCACGGTTGCTGGATCCTCCCTCCAATTTTATATTAAAATCAGACAGAGGGTCTCAGTAGTGGATCACTGAATTTTGTCGGCATTTCATGAGTTTTGTTTGTCTTTCATATATTTCTGGTTAGGGGAGTCTTTCTGCACTAATTATTGAATTAATGCCTTTGGATTATGTACTGGGACTTGTTTGCTTTAGATGACCTGTTTAGGCAAATCCTTTTTTGCTTTTTTTGTGAATTTATTTATTTTTTTTGCTTTCTTTGCTCTTTATACCGATTCCTGCTATATTTTCTATTCAGGCCAGGGTTTTACAGTTTTTCCTTCCCTTGTAAGACACGTTTAAACTTGAAATGAAAGGACCCCTCTTTCCCATGATTCCTGCGATTTCTCCATCAGGGATGACTTTACATTAGGCAGGCAAAACAACTTGGCAGGTGGGCCATGGCACCAAGTGCCACATTTGAGTACCGAGGAGAGAAACAGAATAGGTGAGGGTTAGTAACAAATTAGAACGATCATGTTACTTATGTTTTAGTGCTAATGACTGACAACAGAGATGCAGTCTGCACAGTTAATCAGCAGCTCTAGTCAGGGTGTGCTAAACTGAAGTTGTGAGTCTTCAGCCGGGATTTGAAAGCTGAGACTGAATGGTCATCTCTTATTGTAGCAGGCAGACCAGTCCACAGTTTAGGGGGGCCCTGTAACTAAAAGCTTGACCTCCCACTGTTATTTTATTAATCCTTGGAATCACGAGCAGACCGGCATCTTGAGATACTTAATGTGCGCTCATTTGTAAGTCATGATAAGTTCAGATAAGTAAGCCGGACCTCAGCCATTTAATGCTTTATATGTTAAAAGGAGGATTTTGAAATCTGCCCTAAAATTAACCGGGAGCCAGTGTAAGGATTTAAGAACTGGAGTTATGTGTTCGTATTTTCTTGTTCTTGTGATAATTCTTGCAGCAGCATTTTGGATTAACTGGAGGCTGAATAAAGAACAGTTTGAACATCCAGTAAACACCACATTGCAGTAGTCAATCCTACTAGAAATAAATGCAGGAATTAATTGCTCAGAATCCTGTTTATTTAGAAAGTGCCTTAATTTCCTAACAAGGTGGAAAAAACATGATTTGGACAACTTTCTAATATGTACTTTAAATGACCTGCTAAAGTCAAAGAGAACTCCAAGATTGCGGGCTGATTCAGTGAAATTAATGGCGATTCCAACTGAGTTAAATGATGACAGAATATTGTTGTGATCAGCGTCATTCCCTCCAACAATTAACATCTCTGTTTTATCGGTGTTTAAAGATAGGTAGATCTCATCCATCCACTCCTTTAATTCACTAACACAACTAATTAAAGACAACGTCGGAGAAGCTTCATTTAATCTAAATGAAAGTTATAACTGGGTGTCATCTGCCTACGAGTGAAAATTAACATTATGTTTCCTAATGAGAGATCCCAGTGGAAGCAGGTAAAGTGAAAACAGTAAAGGTCCCAGTACTGAGCCCTGTGGGACACCATATTGAACTTCTGTGTGTAATGATGGAGTCCTGTCAGCACATTTCTGTACATATTGGAATCGATTTGATAAATAAGAACTAAATGAAGCGAGCACGGGGCCTGTAAGGCCAACATCATTTTCTAACCTGTACAGTAAAATAGAATGGTCAATGGTGTCAAACGCTGCACTTAAGTCTAACAACATAATTACAGTGGAGTTTCCTTCATCAGAGGATATCAGAATGTCTTTACAAGCCAGTCCCTGATTTTGTGACGCTTGAGGCCTCCGCCTGCGGATAGCAGTTGAGGACTGGCTGCCTATGGGATAGGCTACATACAGACGGGGCAGTGAAGGTCTGGCCTGCTTTGTGGGACTTTCCAGAGGCCTCACACCCTTTTTTGCTAACAGAATGATCAGCCCAACAAATAAAAGACAATTTTTACAAGACTTGAGGTTGATTTAATTTTTCACTAATATTATTCTGCTCTAAGGAAGAGATGACTACCACATATTGCTTTGCCCAACTATTATAAATTATAAGAAATTTCTGATAAATGTTCTTAAGCAGACACTTTTGTCTCACGCATTTCTGAGCCTGCTGGGGTGGAGCGTTTGGGAAACTGAAGATCAGATTACCGTAAGTCACGATAATATTGATTTCATTTTGGCTCAATATCAACCCATTGTACAGTTTTTAAAGGGACGACACATCAAGCAAGGGTGGTGTGACAGATTAAGGGTATTCTCGCACCCTTGTACCCTCGGACCACACATCAGACACCAGATAAAAGTCCAAATAATTATTTATTATAATAATTATGTGCACAAAGCACGCTCCTCTCCACAATACTCAATAACAAACAATAAACCAATCCTCCACTCCCAGACACTTAGCCACCCTGCCTCCCAACTCAGCTCGCCGTCTGGGAGCCCCCACAGTCCTTTTATACTCCCTGACCCGGAGGTGTTTCTGCCCAACAGTCCACAAGTCCTTATTCCTTCCGGGTCAGGGTAAATAGTCCTTTTCTTCAACCCGGAAGTCCGTTGCTCTTCCTATGACGAACCTCCGGGTCACAGGGCACGAAGAAGCCCTCGGTCCTCCCTGCAGCTCCCTCCTGTGGCCCCCACGGCATCCAGCAGGGCTTTGCATAAAAACTCCATTGTCCATGATGCCCTGCTGGTCTTCTGGGGACCTCCATGCTGCAAGGAGGGCTCCGCCTCGTGGCTTGGGGGTATTGGCTGGGATGAATGGCCGGCCATATCTTACAGTGGATTACAGCTGAAGACCCTTAAGAAGAGGGGAGGTGCGTCAGGCAGCAGTGCCCACCAGTTGAATATCTGCCCTTCCGTTTGGTCTTTTCCATTTTCTTTCTGTTGTCAATATCCTTGTTCAGCTTTGTTACTTGGTGGACTTCTCAAGTGGAAGTGCACTTAATAAGAATAAATCAATTCAAAAAATCACATCAAATCCCAAGCAGGGTGCCAATCTGGCAAAGCACAATTTCACCGGACCACTTAAGAGGAAGCAGTCAGCCATACCTGAGATTTATTTGGGAATGTGTGAAGAAAACTGGAGCACCCAGAGAAGAAAATGCAAACTCTACAAGCTGACAAGAACTGGCTTTGAACGCAGTGTGCTACACAAAAGAAAGATTTGTGAATACTAAAATTATAGTCCAGTTACGCTGCAAAGTGCAGAGGCGGGGGGCGTGGGGGGTTTCTGGCAGCTCCATAACGGTGGAGACCCTTGCAAATGATCTGTATGGTTAGCTTATCAGTTGCTGCACTGGTGGTCGTAATCTTTGTATATTTACTTAGCGTGGGGGTACTGGAGGTTGACGTCTGCTTGTCTTTTTGTGTACTGCAGGTGCAACTGTTGACTACTGGACTACAGGACCCTCAGTGTAAATCCCGGCCCACTCGGTGTCTCTTTCGGCTATCCACATTCTCCCCTTTTCTGCATGGGTCTCCCCCCACCTCCACATCCCTAAAACAGGAGAGTTAGGCTAACTAGCTAACTAAATGTTTTGAGTTCACCGCAAGTAAACGTATCACAGCACCGGCCCTCTCCTGTCAAATCTGAAGATCAAAATTAAAAGAGGAAAGAAACACAAAATGCAAAATTAATTTTCTGTCTTTCTGAGAATGAACCCCCAAACCCCCTTTGTGAAGAAAAACATTTTGAATGTTTTTAGAATTCCCAATAAGATTTAGATAGCTACTTGATTGATCCCAAGGGGAAATTGAAGTGTTACAGTCGCCTGCACATATGAATGGCTGACAGGTATGAAATAAAAACTATACAGAGTACAATAAGGTCTGAACAATAAAATAAATAAATGTCTGTAATCTGTTGAAAATGATCATATTAAAATGTCAGAATGATGATGATCCTGTAATATACTGTTCAATAATTGGCATTCACTGTGACGACGAGGCTTCCTGCTCGCCTTAACCTTTCCCACTGACCAATTTCAGGTACACTGACCAATTTCAGGTAGACAGCCATAGTCCAGAAAGACCCGTCATACTGCCCAGGAGTGAAGTGTATTCTGGGATGCTGGACCTTAGAATGTTGGGCATCACCAGTTTGTTTCCAACTGTTAGTGTAGCTTTTGATTCCCATGGGTGGGATTGACCCTTCATGTTTTTTCACATTTTATTGTGTTGCAGCAGGTCAGGTCAGGTTGGGGAGCATGTACTGGTACAACGTGTTGCCGTGCCCACCACATGACGAAACACCTCGAGATCCGGGCACACACGTTCCAGGAATGACCCGCTATCTACCGTAGCCAGGTATTACGTGGGCGTCCCCTTGGCCTGGTCCAGCCACTCGGGTCCCCAATAATGAGGATATCTCGTGAGCCAGGTCGAAACGCGCCACATGGCCGTAGTGGCGTAACTGAAACTCCCTCACAATGCAGGTCATGTGTCTCTTTGCCTCCGTGAACAATACAAAGTCAAACCAGCGGTACTCAAGGATTCTCTGAAGAGACACAGCAGCAAAGGAGTTCAGTCTTTGTCTCAGGTCACTGGATAGCGTCCATGTGTCACAACCATATAGCAAGACAGGAACCACCAGGACTCTACAGACTTGGACCTTCGTCCTTTTACAGAGATATCAGGAGCGCCACACACCCCTTTCCAGTTTCCTTATGACCCCCCATGCTCTCCCAATCTGTCTACTGACTTCATAGGAAGAGTCACCAGAGACAGGAATATCACTGCTGAGGTAACTAAACCTCTCGATGAGGTCGACACTCTCTCCTCAAACAGACACACTGCTGATGGCTGTGCCCGAGAGGTCATTAAAGGACTGGTTCTTGGTTTATAACAGGACCCTCGCAAGCCCAGACACTCAGACTCCTCACTCAGTCTCTCGAGCGCCCCGATCAGAGCCTCCATTGACTCCTCAAAGATCACAGCATCGTCAGCAAAGTCAAGATCAGTGAATTGTTCTTCACCGATAGATACCCCACAGCCAGTGGACCCCATGACCTTGCCCAACACTCCATGCAAGCAGAAGCAGAACACACCCCTGACGGACCCCAGAATCAACTAGGAAAAACACAGATATCCTGCCTCCACTCTGCACAGCACTCACAGTACCAGTGGACAGGTCAGCCATGATATCCAGCAACCTCGAGGGGATCCCGTGAACCCTCAGGATGTCCCACAGGGCAGCTCGATCAACTGAGTTGAACACTTTGCGAAAATCGACAAAGGCTGCAAAGAAACTCTGACTGATATTCGCTTTTGCGCTCCAGGAGAAACCTCAGTGTAGACTTCTTAGGCGTAAAACCAGACTGCTTTGTTTTGCTGGTAGGAGAACAAGTGGTAATGACTTGTGCTAAAATCATTTCAATTTTTTTTTTCCCTGTTAAAGCAACACTCAATACTCCAGAAAGACCAAGCAAAAAGCAGGATGTTTGACATTTTTGCAAAAAAGAAATATTACAATGATGCAACAATTGAGACCCTTTACTATGAGAGACAGAGAGAGGTTGGGAGCATGTGCTGAGAGCACGTTGCCGCACCCACGACAAACAGACTTCCTGGATTGGGAGCCAAGTGCAGTGGGTTCGAATCCCATAAATGCCAGGAGTGACTCCGCTCTTTTAGGGCCGCAACCTGCAATTGCTCCATCCTGGGTGTGACGCTAACCTGCGTCCTGCTCTGCAAGCAGGTCCCCCAACTTGCAGGGAAAACCTGGGGGTTGATGGCAGCCTCACATCATTCCAGTGTGGTGCTGAGGTGTCACCTGCTCACTTTACTATGGCACTTAAAATTTAGTTTGGGTACCTCCCATTCTATTGATCATCACTGAGATGTTTCTATACCTTGTTTGAACTCCACCTGTGGTCAATTTAATTGATTGGACATGATTAGGAAAAGAGCACACCTCTGAACAGAAGGTCTCACAGGTGACAGTACCAATCAGAGCAAAAACCAAGCCATGAGGTCGAAGGAATTGGCTGTAGAGTTTAACACCATTATAGTGTTGAGGCATAGATCTGGGGTAGAGTAGGCTACAATATTCCCAGAGCACTGAAGGTTCTTAAAACCACAGTGGCCTCCAGAAGTTTGGAACATCTCTTTCTATAGCTGGCCACCCAGCTAAATTGAGCAATCATGGAAAATGTGCTTTGGGGTGACCAAGAACCTAATGAGCTTCACAGGACGTATGTGGAGATGGGAGAAGCTTCCAGAAGGACAACCATCACCGCAGTACTCTGAGTTTTATGAGTAGCCAAACAGGAGCCTCTCCTCAGTAAAACGCACACGGATGCCTGGTTGGAGTTGGAAACAAGGCATTTAAAGGACTCTCAGATTGGTCTCATGAAATGATTAGCGCCACATCTGGAGGAAACCAGGCACCAGTTATCACCTGTGCAGTACCATTCCAATGGTGGAGTATGGTGGTGGCGGCAGGATCTTGCTTTAGGGTTAGTTTTCAGAAGTTGGGACTGGGAGGCTAGAAGGGGTTGAGGGAAAGTGGAACAGAGCAAAGTAAAAAGATATCCTTAATGGAAACCTGATCCAGAGAGTTCTAGGCCTCAGACACGGCTGAAGGTTCACTTTCCAACCAAAGAATGACCCTACGAACAAAGCAAGGACAACACAGTAGGGGCTGTGGATAAACAGCCCAGACTCGAACCCAATAGAACTTCACTGGAATGCCTTGAAAGCCGCTGTTGACCGAGGGTCTCTGTCCATCCTGACAGGGTTTGGGAAGACGTGCGTACAGCAGAAGAATGGCAGAAAATCCCCAAATCTGGGTGTGCGAAGCTTGTCACGTCACACCCAAGAACATTCAGAGCTTCAAGGGTTTTCAGTTTTAATACATTTCCAAAAATTTTTAAAATCTTGCTTTCACTTTGTTCTTTTTGGGTATTGGATGTTGCTTGAGAGAGGGAAAAATTAATTAAAATTACTTTTGGCAACATAACAAAATGTATAAGAGGTGAAGGGGCTTGGAGCCTTTCTGAAGACCCAGTATGTAGTCCACACACTTTTATGCATGTGTCCATAATGAATAGCGTCAGTTTTCCTTCATGCCTATTTACAAAGCCTGAGTCAGCCTTGCAGTTCATTGGTTAAAAGGCCTGTCTTAAGCAGGTACTTGGAAGGGAGAAAAACTAGAAAAAGCTTGGGATGCTGCTGGACTTAGTGTTGGTGAGGCCAGCAGGGGGTACTTACTCTGTGGTCTGTGTGATGATGACCTGTTAATTCCACCCTCTTTGGCCCAGCAATGACACAGAGGAGGCCTCTTCCTTTGGCCTCACCTATTGTAACACTGCTGGCGATATAATCGAGCCACGGTCCCCCAATCCCTAACCCTAACTACACTAAAACTCAGGACACAAAACACTCCTGTTCTAATGGGAGGTTAGGAGTACACGCTGATACAGCACATTGTCGCACCCACCACATGACAAACCACCTCAGGTTCCCAGTTTAGGACCCGAGTGCAGCCATGCAACGGGAGACACCTCTGTACCACACTACTTCAGATGGAATGGAACAGCGTGAAGTTTTTCTATGGTGGCTGGAGTGCCAATTCTGCCACCAACCCCCAGGTTTTTCCCTATTCTGATGGCTTGAGGGGGTCAAACTGAGTGCCTCATCCCCAAAAGAACAGGTTTCCACCTACCATTCAGGTTCGACAGTTGCATCCTCCCGATACCCCGCTGGGTGTCTCTCACCAGGAGGACGTCGGACTGTTCCTCGTTCGAGCACCAAAACTATGGTGGAAATCAAATTCTATAATTCAAGAAAGAAACGTATCCCTTCCCAGGAGAGAAGTGTGATAAAACCGCAGTAATCAGGCAGGAGGACGCCTGTTAATTGCGCCCTTTATTCACTCTGACAGCGAGGGAGCACTCATCACAGACGTCTATTACCATTGGTCAAAATGCCTTAAAAAACTGGCATCGTTATTCGGATAAGGCATAAAACTGGCATCTTGACTCTCTGTGGTCATGAAAGAGAGTAGGGTGTATCCCGATGTCCTGCCAGTTACGGCCTGATCATCCTGAATCCCCAATTCATCATCTCCTGACTCTAATTGGCTAACCTAACAGCTCACGTGTGGTGAGCACACTGGTGCAAAAATGGCTGCCGTCACATCATCCAGGAGGTTGAAGTTGCTCCCCACTCGCTACATAAAGCACTTCAAGTAGCGAGAAAAATGCAAAATAAACGTAAAGAGTCAATGATGACACTGAAGGATGTTGGGATGTTACCAGAAGGCCGAGTAGAGGTGGTGCATCTAATAAAGGTCTTTCAGATGCGCAAACGAGAGATGTGGATGAGGATCTCCACGATTTCATCGAGGGGCTGTAACCCTTTTGCCACATTTGTCCTTATTTCCCTAAGATCTTCCTTGCCGGGTATGAAGGTCACAGAGGCAAGCCTTCTGTTCTCTAAGCTTTCATTTTCACGCTGATACAGCACATTGCCGCACCCACCACATGACAAACCAACTCTGCATCGCAGATTAGGATCCAAGTACAGACGGGTGACACCTCAGCACCACACTACTTCAGATAGAATGGAAATATCGTGAGGTTTTTTTTATGGTGGCTGGAGTGCCAATTCTGCCACCAACCCCCAGGTTTTTCCCTATTCTAATGGCTTGCGGGTCAAACTGTGCCTTATCTCCAAAAGAACAAGTTTCCGACTACTGTTCAGCTGTTTAGGTTCGCCGGTCACATCCTCCTAGATCTCAGGCCCCAATGGGTGTCTCTCATCAGGAGGACATCGGACCGTTCCTGGTTCGAGCACCAAAACTGTAGTGGAAATCAAATTTTATAATTCAAGAAAGAAACGTATCCCCTCCCAATAGAGAAGTTTGATAAAACCTCAGTAATCAGGCAGGAGGAAGCCTGTTCATTGCGCCCTTTATTCACTCTGACAGCGAGGGAGCACTCATCACAGACGTCTATTACCACATGGTCAAAACGCCTATAAAAATAGTGTCGTCATTCGGATAAGGCATAAAACTGGCATCCCGACTCTCTGTGGTCATAAAAGAGAGTAGGGTGTATCTCGATGTCCTGCCCACCAATGCCTTATCATTTTGAACCTTCCCAAGTCATCATCCTCTGTCTCTAATTGGCTAACCAAACAGCTAACAGCTCATGTGCGTTGAGCGCACTGGTGCAAAAATGGCTGCCATCACATCATCCAGGCGGTTGAAGTGGCTCCCCACTCTCTATGCTAAATAAACGTAAAGAGTCAATGATGACGCTGAAGGATGTTGGGATGTTACCAGAAGGCCGAGTAGAGGTGGTGCATCTCATAAAGGTTTTTCAGATGAGGCCAAGATGTGGATGTGGGTCTCCATGATTGTAACCATTATGCCGCCTTTGTCCTTATTTCCTTAAGATCTTCTTTGCCGGGTATGAAGGTCACAAAGGCAAGCCTTCTATTCTCTAAGCCTTCATTTTCACGAGATCACATTATTTCTTTTCTTTTTTTTTTTTTTTCTTTGTTTAAGCTGCTTGACTTTTCATGCCACGCTTGACTGGCTCACTCTCATCAGTTATTTATAATTGAAATAGTTCTTTAAAGGCTCTCCTTACATCGCCTTGGGGTGCTGGCTGCCAGTTTTGGCAATGTGCCTGTTTAATCAGATTTGTTCTTCTCCTCCAAACTCCCATCAGGCTGGTAAAGAGGTTGCTGCACCTTTAAAACCAGTGTCCACAGCAGCTGTCTGCATCCTCATGTGGGCTGGGAGGGGGGGCATGGAGGGTGAGGGGGCGGGGGTCCTCCTGCAGCTCCGCTGTTTTCCTTGCTCACACATTTTTTGGCTGAGCCGGCTCTTGTGTCAATCCTGTTCCAATCTGGGTGGCAGCCTGTTTACTTCTGTCTCTGCCTTCTTTAGTCATTAACAGTTCCATGTTGAATTTTTTATGCACCTTATGTCCCTAACAACCACCCTCCGCCCCCCCCACCATCCCCCCAGTCCATTCCCTCTGCCTTATTATATGAGCCCATCCCCTACCATCCCGTCAAAAAAAAAAAAAAAGGAATTCAGCGGAGAAAGTGTCAACAAAGCCACTCATGATATGAACCCACCACCTTTGGACCGCTGTAAGGTTTTATGTCTTATGATCGGCTGCAAAGGTCACTTCTTCTTAGCACGCAGCTTGCATTTTCTCTTTGGGTGTATTTAACCAGCACTTCCCACTCCCCCTAACAAGCTGGCATATCATTAACACCGGGGCTATGACACTGCAGGTTTGCCAATCAAAGCTGATTGCCCAGACCCTCGCAGAATTTCTCTTTCTGCCAAACTACCTTTTTAAAAACTGCAAATGCCACACTTTCCAGACTCCCGTAAAGAGCAGCAAGTTACAGTCCTGACCTGAAGGCTTTAAACTCTTTCTTCGTTTTTTTGTTCAGGTTATCCTTAGGGATTGTGGGAATCAACATGCAGTCCAGCTCTATGCTACTGGATACAGCGCCTTTCCCAGTGTGCACCATGCCAGTGTGATGACAGCAAGCTGGCCTCTTGGTTCACATGCACCTTGGCACACACCAGCTGATGTCTTCACAGTGGTAGCTGAATGCTGCCAGCCTCTTTTGTAACTTGGTGGCTGTTAATGAAACAAATGAAATCGGCTGCCTGCGTTGTTACAACTTAACAAGGTCTGTAGGAAGACTAAAATGGGTCACCGCCTGCCTGCCTGCCTGCCTGCGGCCGGCGCAGATAAAGACAGTCGCTCCCCTCCCCCTAGCGCCACATAATAAATATCAGATTACAGTAAGTCACACTAATGGCCACTCGGGTCTCCTCTTTTTGTTGTGCTAAATGGTCAAACCGTAGAGGGTGAGGACTACAAAGAGGAAAGAAAAGAAAAAAAAAAGCTTTGAAGTTTTGGGAGCAACTCTACTGAAGGCCACCTAACTTATCTAGGGGCTTTAAACCCCCAAAGCTGAATCTACAGAAGGGTCTGCTTAGCCAAGGCAGAGGATGCAGAGGTCAACCCTACCAGGCAATCTGAGGCAAGGAAAATCTGAAGAAGACTGAAATAACTACTGGGAGCAAAAGATCTGATCAAGGAAAAAAGCTGGGCTGCCTTACAACTCTCTAAAGGAATGAAGTGCTAGCTATCTGAATATCTGTGTATGGCGCCTTTCACTATCTATCTATCTATCTATCTATCTATCTATCTATCTATCTATCTATCTATCTATCTATCTATCTATCTATCTATCTATCTATCTGTCTGTTTAATCCTGCCAACTACACTATCTATCTATCTATCTATCTATCTATCTATCTATCTATCTATCTATCTATCTATCTATCTGTCTGTTTAATCCTGCCAACTAATCTATCTATCTATCTATCTATCTATCTATCTATCTATCTATCTATCTATCTATCTATCTATCTATCTATCTATCTTTTATACAGTGCCTTTCATATCTATCTATCTATCTGGAGAAAAAAAAATCTGTAGGGGTTCCGGGGTCACAAGACCACCCAGCTCCACTTGGGTATTCTACCTAACATAAATGATCTAATTCAGTCTTTATGGTTTTCAGGCTTCATGTGTAAGAATTTGATGATTTGATGAATTTTAAGTAAATCTGTTCAGGACAAAGTGGGTTAGACAATGACTGGCTGATATAAGGTGGCATGGATTGTGGACTATCTTACAGACAGACCTTAATATGTGCGTCTTGGGAACTGCAGGTCTGACATGGTGGTCAGCAGCACAGGGGCGCCGCAGGGGACTGTACTTTCTCCGGTCCTGTTCAATCTATATACATCAGACTTCCAATATAACTCAGAGTCCTGCCACGTGCAAAAGTTCACTGACGACACGGCTATGGTGGACTGCATCAGGAGTGGGCAGGAGGAGGAGTATAAGAACCTAATCAAGGACTTTGTTAAATGGTGCGACTCAAACCACTTACACCTTAACACCAGTAAGACCAAGGAGCTGGTGGAGGATTTTAGGAGGCCCAGGCCCCTCATGGACCCTGTGATCATCAGAGGTGACTGTGCAGAGGGTGCAGACCTTTAAATACCTGGGAGTGCAACTGGATGATAAATTGGACTGGACTGCAAATACTGATGCTCTATGTAAGAAAGGTCAGAGCTGACTATACTTTCTTAGAAGGTTGGCGTCCTTCAACATCTGCAATAAGATGCTGCAGATGTTCTACCAGACGGTTGTGGCGGCCCTCTTCTACGGTGGTGTGCTGGGGAGGCAGCATAAAGAAGAAGGACGCCTCACACCTGGACAAACTTGTTAAGAAGGCAGGCTCTATTGTAGGAGTTAAGTTGGACAGTTTGACATCCGTGGCAGAGCGACGGGCGCTGAGCAGACTCCTGTCAATCATGGAGAATCCACTGCATCCACTGAAGAGGATCATCTCCAAACAGAGGAGCAGCTTCAGCGACAGACTGCTGTCACCATCCTGCTCCACTGACAGACTGAGGAGACCCCACACTATGCGACTCTTCAATTCCACCTGGGGAGTAAATGCTAGCATTACTCAAAGTTATTGTTTGCTTTTATATGCATTTTTTATTACTGTTTAATTAATATTGTTTCTTTGTATCAGTTATACTGCTGCTGGATTATGTGAATTTCCCCTTGGGATTAATAAAGTATCTACCTACCTAAATCTATTTATCTACTCTGTCGTTAGCCAATTAGATCAAGGGGATGATTAGGGGGGCACAATGTCTAGGCCATGGTGGGCAGTTTAGCCAGGACATCAGGAAACACTCTACTTTTATGAAGGACGCCCAGGGATCTTTTATGACCACAGAGAGTCAGGACTACTGTTTTACGTCTCATCCGAAGGACGGCGTCATTGTTTACAGCATAGGGTCCCACATCACTGCACAGGGGCTTTGGGATCCACAACCTAAACCACGAGGTGTTCCCCCTGTTTATCTCACCTACACCTCTGCCAGCATCCACACCACATGCACCTCAGAACAGGTAAAATTAATGAAACCCATCTATCTATCACATAATACCAGTATATCGATCTATTTATTTTTTATATAGTGCCTTTCCTATCTATCTATCTATCTATCTATCTATCTATCTATCTATCTATCTATCTATCTATCTATCTATCTATCTATCTATTATATAGTGCCATTAATTTCTATCTATCTATCTATCTATCTATCTATCTATCTATCTATCTATCTATCTATCTATCTATCTATCTATCTATCTATCTATCTATCATATAGTACCAGTTATATCTATCTATATATTATACTGTGTTTTTCATTTTTATTTTTTTTCTGTCTGTCTATTAAATTGGGGCTTTTACTGCATGTCTGTCTGTCTATTATGTGATGCTTTTTACTATCTATTATACAGTGCATTTTATTATCTATTTATCTATTATATGCGGCCATCCGCTATCTAGATATTTGCCAGTTATACAGGGCATTTCACCCTCTATTTTTTACCTTTCTGTCTACAGTACATTGTTATTTGTTTATTATATTGTCCTTTTCATTCCTATCTATCTATTAAATAGCACCACCATCCATCTACTCTATGGTGCTATTAATTTCTATGTATTGATCAATGAATCTGTTATGCTGTACCTGCAATTAATCTCTTTAAATGAATGTCACACATCTATATATCTGTTATGTTGTGTCTTTTCTATGTGTTTGATATACAGGGACTTTCACTACACATCTGTCTGTCTATTATATGGTACATATTGTCCTTATCTATTTTTTTCTGTTATATACAGCCATTCACTGTCTACCTTTGTATCAGTTATATAGAATGTTTCACCACCTATTTACCTGTCTGTATTATACCTTTCATTTCTATTATATAGTGCCTTTCACTCTCCATCTATCATACAGTACCATTAATTTTTATCTGTCAGTCTATCAATGCTATGCAGTGCCTGCTATAAATCTCTTCAAAATTAGTGACACACATCTCTCTCTCTCTCTCTCTCTCTCTCTCTCTCTCTCTCTATATATATATATATACTGTAAGTCCGAATCGTAATGTGATCATTCGGATGGTCACCTACCAGGTAACACTTGTGGTGGGCCAGCCGGTCGGCACACATCCGCCACGTTGTCTCAGTTGTGAGAAGCAGATCACAGATATGTGACACAGTACCTGCCAAATAATAGAAGGAGTACACAACACGTGTTTCGCCCTAATTAGGCTCATTGGGTGTACGCACCTTTGCTTCCCTTTTACGTCAGTGCCTGAGGTGAAGCCTCTGACGTTGCGCCACGAAAGCTGGTTTGCTCACTTGACAGGATGAAGATCGCAGTATTACATTCATAGGTCTGAATCGCAGTCTGATTATTTGGGTGGTCACCCACCAAGTATCTCTTGTGGTTGGTCGGCCAGTCGCCACACATTCACTGCTTTTCTGGTGTTGCGGCACAGCGGCCGGGTCACTCACTTGACAGGGTGAAGATCGCAGTATTACATTCATAGGTCTGAATCACATTCTGATTAATAGGGTGGTCACCTACCAGGTAACGCTGGTGTGTCATTTGGCAGATATTGTATCACAAATCTGCGATCTGCTTCTCGCAACTGAGAGGACGTGGCGGATGTTTGCTGACTGGCTGGCCCACCACAAGTATTTCCTGGAGGGTGACCATCCACATAATACACAAGTGCACATGTGTCTGTCTAAATCAGTTCAGTTTGCTACAGGTGGACTCCACTCAAGTTCTGGAAACTTCTTAAGGATAGTTAAAGCAAAGAGGACCACCATGTGGAGTCCCACAGCAAGTCAAGTCAAGTTGGGGAGCATGCACCGGTACAGTGCGTTGCCACACCCACCACACAACGAAACAACTCAGGATGCCAGTTGGCAACCCTCCAGGCAGACACGTGGTCCAGTCGCACCCTCCAGAAATGACCCTCTATCTGCCGCAGCCAGGTGTTACGTGGGCGACCCCTTGGCCTGGTCCAGCATCTCGGGTCCCCAACAATGAGGATCCTATGTGCCTCATTCGGGACTCCATGAGCAACACAAAGTCAAACCAATGGTACCCAAGGATCTCCAAAGAGACACAGTACCAAAGGAGTCCAGTCTTCATCTCAGGTCACTGAATAGTGTCCATGTCTCACAACCATATAGCAAGACAGGAAGCACCAGGACTCTAAAGACTTGGACCTTCGTCCTTATGCATAGATATCGGGAGCACCACACACCCCTTTCCAGCGACCTCATGACACCCCATGCTCTCCCAATCCGTCTACTGACTTCATAGGAAGAGTCACCAGAGTCATGAATGTCACTGCCAAGGTAAGTGAACCTCTCGACAAGATCGACACTCTCTCCGCAGACAGACACACTGCTGATGACCATGCCCAAGAGGTCATTAAAGGCCTGGCTCTTTGGTTTTTATCAGGACACTCGCAAGCCCAGACACTCAGACTCCTCGCTCAGTCTCTCGAGAGTCCTGATCACAGCCTCCATTGAAGATCACAACATCGTCAGCAAAGTCAATGTCAGTGAGTCTCTCTTCACAAACAGATGCCACTGAGCCACTTGACCCCAAGACCCTGCCCAACAACACCCAGTCCTTACAAGTCCAGTCTTCGTCTCAGGTCACTGGATAGCGTCCATGTCTCACAAGCAGGAAGCACCAGGACTCTAATGACTTGGACCTTCGTCCTATTTCATAGATATCGGGAGCGCCACACACCCCTTTCCAGAGACCTCATGAGCCCCCATGCTCTCCCAATCCGTCTACTGACTTCATAGGAAGAGTCACCAGAGACATGAATGTCACTGCCAAGGTAAGTAAACCTCTCAACAAGGTCAAGACTCTCTCCACAGACAGACACACTGCTGATGGCGGTGCCCAGGAGGTCATTAAAGGCCTGGCTATTTGGTTTTTATCAGGACACTCGCAAGCCCAGACATTTAGACTCCTCACTCAGTCTCTAGAGTCCTGATCACAGCCTCCATTGAAGATCACAACATCGTCAGCAAAGTCAATGTCAGTGAGTCTCTCTTCACAAACAGATGCCACTGAGCCACTTGACCCCAAGACCCTGCCCAACAACACCCAGTCCTTACAAGTCCAGTCTTCGTCTCAGGTCACTGGATAGCGTCCATGTCTCACAAGCAGGAAGCACCAGGACTCTAAAGATTTGGACCTTTGTTCTTTTGTAGAGATATCGGGAGCGCCACACACCCATCTCCAGTGATCTCATGAGCCCACCATGCTCTCCCAGTCCGTCTACTGACTTCATTGGGAGAGTCACCAGAGTCACATCAATGTCACTGCCGAGGTAAGAGGTCGAGAGGTCCCACAGCAAACAGTCTAAATGGAGGTGAGAGATTTCAGTTGTTGAGTTTAATAAATTTGCAAATCTTTCTGAAAACTTGTGTTCACTTGGTCATTATGGGATATCGAGTGTAGACCAATGGACAGTGATGGCAAAACATTTCTCCCTTTAAAATGAAATGTACAACACAATAAAGTGAAGGGGTCTGAAGACAGCGCTGTATTTGCCATTCTCTAACGCTACGGCTTCTATTATTTACCGTCAGCCTTTTCTAATTAGTATTTTTGCATTTCAGTGTAGTTTTATCGTCCCTGATATTTTATGGCAAAAATGGATGACCTACGTATTTTTTTTTTTCCCCCAGAGTCGGCAAAATCAGGAATTTTGAACTGCGCAAAAGAACTTATTTATTTTGGGCAAAAAGCAGCTAAGTGACGTCGAAACAAAGCGTCAGCGAGAATTATTTTAAGAAAGCTCTTCCGAAGTATTGTCACGTGTGAAATATTGCGGCACATTTGCATATATCTTTTTTTGCCGAGCCTTTAACAGCTCACGTTCCTTGTTAAGTTTGCTAAAGCATGTACAGTAAAGATGTAAAAGTGTGTTGTAGCTGTAGCAGCAAAGAAAAAACATGAAATAAATGAATAAAAATAAGGAACTTGCTGCTGCGAGATCCACTGTTCTGAATTAATAGACAGAAGTGAACATTAATCCTACAACTTGAGGCAGTCCGGTGCCAAAAAGAAAATAACACATTTTCTCGGCTAATTTTTGTATTTTTTCTTCCTCCCATAAAGCCTCAGTAGAATTTTCCCCTCTTCAGCGGAATGAATAAGCAAACCTGTGTCTTTGCTTTTTTATTCTTTATTTTTTTCCCTCTCTTTCCCTCTCCTATTGGCAGATTTTCCTGCTGTAATGTTAAAACCCAAAAGACAATAGACCAGCTGTTACAAATTCTGCTGGCACTGCAAAGACATCTTCTCGTAGAGGCTTGTTGTCATTCGGCTCTAAATGGCTTTTCTTCTTTTATGCACAAGTATCGTTTTTATTTCCAGTTTATATGGCTTAAATATTCCAGTGCAGTGGACGATATCAGAAAATTTTATTGAGCTCCTGACTGGAGAGTTTAAAAAGGCCTTTGAAAGTATCATATTTCAGAAATGAAGCAGTTTAGAAAATCTTTAACTTGATAAGGCCCGATGAGCTTTGTACTATCATAAGATCACAGATTACTGGGACACCCGAGTCACAAAATGATGTCCTGTCTCCTCACACCATCCAAGTCCAATGGCTACTTCTGGGGCACCTTTAAAGTTGATGCCATGCCCTTATTTCCCCCAGCAACCCCAACAGTAATACCCAAAGCTGACCAAGTAGTACCAGGGACTGCTGGGATTGGTAGTTCATTTGAGTAGCGCTGTTACACAGCAGTAGTCATAAAGAACATTGCTCTGGCTGTGTAGAATGAGCCCAAACCTGCAGTGTCCATAAAAACCACAACCTAAAACTGTGGCAAAATGAGGTCACTGTAGTAATGATTCAAAAAATAAAATAAAATTTGAGTTCTGAAAAACACATCGAGTGAACGTCAAAAGGACAAGAACGGACCGAAGGGTTAAAAAAACCCAGATGTTGAGCACAGAAGAAATCCTGCTTGTTAGATATTTGGAAGTACTTAGTGTGGGGAAAAAGGAGAAGGAACATTAATATTTGACAAGGCTTATCTAAGCAATAGAGGGGCTTTGATTTTGCTTTTTACTGTCAGGCGTCTATCCTGACTTGTCACCCTCCGAGTTTTAGTTCTCTTGTCACACCAAACACTCTGATAAAGCTGACACTGACCTCAGCCTGCCCTTGATTAAGAATGTCCTTTGCACGCCTAGCCAAGGACATATCTTTTTTCTAGAATTTACAGGAAAAAACCTTTGCTTTGTGATTTTTTACTGTAGTTGGGGGTCTGATAGGTAGTTTCATAAACTTATTCCAGTTTAAATAAATTATCCATTGACAAACTTACTTGGTTATCGAGTTACTGAATTGTGATTGTTTCAATCACAACGGGGTGCCAAACCCAAAAATACCCAACACCCATCTATCTATCTATCTATCTATCTATCTATCTATCTATCTATCTATCTATCTATCTATCTATCTATCTATCTATCTATCTATTTCAGTGAACGTAGTGCCTTTCATATCTATCTATTGTGGCCTGTAGGTGGTGACACTGAGCCCCAAAACCCCAGACACAACTAAATCCCAGCAGTCCTGTTTCAACTAAAGTGCTTTTTCTTTTAACAGTTCCTTCACAGGCTTATTCAGTTCACAATACAGTACGACTCCTTCTCTTCTTTTTCCCCACCTCCAATCTCTCCTCCACACCCGACTCCCTACTCTCTCTGAGTCGAGTAGAGGGCTCTTTTTTTAATGCCAGACCCAGGAGTAATTTCAGTGCTTAATCAATTTCCTCCAGGAAGCACATCTGGGTCAGGTAGACCACCAAGGTCCTTGTGACATCAGCATCTAAGAGCTCTGCTCTGGCAGCCCCCACACAACATCACAGTGCAAGCCCATGGAAATTTAACTCCCATGCTGTCCTGTGGGCATCCATACTGGGACTTGCCACATTGGGATGCTGCCACCCACTGTATGGGGTTAATACTCTGATGACCTTCAAGGTGCCTGAGTCCAACCAAGATGTCACTTGATGGTTGTTAGGATTCAACTCTGGCTGCTGTAACATCCTTCCACCTCTGGGTCCTGGCATGGGAAGGAGATATTATCTCTCCCTCCATGGCCTCCTGGCTAGGTAAGGGAGCATCTATCTATCTATCTATCTATCTATCTATCTATCTATCTATCTATCTATCTATCTATCTATCTATCTATCTATCTATCTATCTATCTATCTATTTAATCCTGCCAACTACACTATCTATCTTTTAATCCTGCCAACTACACTATCTATCTATCTATCTATTTAATCCTGCCAACTACACTATCTATCTGTTTATCTATCTATCTATCTATCTATCTATCTATCTATCTATCTATCTATCTATCTATCTATCTATCTGTTTAATCCTGCCAACTATGCTATGCTTATCTATCTATCTATCTAACACAATAAAACACATGATTCATCAAATTACAACATGTTTTCATACTGTAGTATCACATAACTTTTTTTTAATCGATTAGTATCAGTAGTAAATTAAAAATAGTTTTACTGTCTGAGCAGTAATTACTGTAAATTAAAGATCAACAAGCATTTTAAAGAATCTGTTCCCAAATGAAGGTATCTTTTAAAAATTGAGTTCTTTGGATAGAATCTGAATGAATGCATAAATGAATGAATCTTTATTTATCGTCTTTATCTTTATTGTCTTTGATTCACTTTACTTTTCTCTGTTTGCTTTTCTGGTTCTTCCGTGTTGTCTTTCCGCCTGATCAAAGTCCTGTGCAGCCACCTGTGATGTTTGAATGTTTGAATAAAAATGGATGCCCCAACCTGCCACAAGACCCAACACATCATAAAGTCAAAGCTTTAAAAAAAGAAAAAATATTGAACGACTTAAAAATTAAGGGGGTCTTTTGGCCTGGACCCCCTTTTTTTTTTTACATTTTCTGTCCACTCTGGCCAACTGACCTCGACATCGGACAATCATTTAGAGACTTAGAAAAACAATTCTGTGTTTGTGGAGAGTGTTTCTCTTCAATTATATATCTGTCTTATGTAAATGTACATTATTTATTTTTTGTAAACTATTTCTGCATTATTTTTCCTGTTTGATTTTAATTTGTTTTCTCTGCATGTAATTTCTTCTTTGACATGTTATAAAGCACTTTGAGCTCATCGTTTGCATGTAAATGTTCTACTGAAATAAATGATGTTGTTTTAGATAAATGTCCTGCAAAGTCTGGGCAGTTATTAGACTCCTAATGCTGTATATTAATACTTTTTCAGAAAAAAAATGTATTCCTGACAAATGCAAATACAACATTTCACTTTGCTGGCTGTCACTGTCGCATGACTGCAAACGGCGCTGGCATTTAGCGATGTAGTAATGGATGCTACTATCCAGCATGTATAAAAATAAACTAAGGTTATTAGCTCATTGCAAGACGCCATTGCAAAATCAGCAATTGAATCACATAATCACGCTGAAAGGCAGCTGTTGTGTTAGCCAGTTCCACTCATTTCGAGAATAAAGCCACTGTTGATTAGGGGGCTTCTCATTCCTGTCTAACAAAAGACGGATTCATTGGCAGACTTCGGGGTTAATCACTAAGTACAAGCTGACCTTTCAAGGTTTTAGCCACAAACAATAAACTGCAGGTCCCTCAAAATGAGAGCACCTTCCTTCTAGAAAGATGTAAACATGAATTATCCTGCTCAATTAAAACAAAAAAATCATATTCATATTGTTGGCCCAGAATAGTTAAAAGGGACATGACAGCTTGAAAATAAAAGAACATAAAAACTTCCAGGGCAGTGTGATGCCTCGCGTGGTCCTAGTACTCAGGTATCTGGAGAGAAGTGGATGAAAGAACAGAGAGACCAACCCCAAAAAATGCCACTTCTCATTTATTTCTCCCACAATGGACAGTTCAGTGTCAAGCAATCATTAAAACGCAGATCAGTGCCACTAAAAACAAGTAAATGGAGTCACGCATGCACATCTAAGGATCACAATTCAAGCTCTTTCCAAGTTTGTAATACCACCCCAGGCCCAGAGGTGGCACTGCCACTAACAGCCTTGTCGTGCTCGTCCTCCGCAGTCTGGGGAAAATGGCCGATGAGGGTACCTTCCAGTTCCAGAGTTTTAAAAGGGATGACAACTCAAAGGGAGGTGTCTTTTGATCAGGGAGACGATTGGAAGACAGAAACTTCTTATTCTGACTTTAAATCACCAGCAGAAGCCCGACCATTGAGGTCACTTCACTACGTGGCAGCGATCCTGCTGTTTTTACACCATCTTGCATTTGTTTATTAAAATTTGGATGTGAACGTCAGTAGGCTTTGTGCCCGAAGAACCAAGTTACCCAAACTATTCTCTAACATTTCAGTCATTATTTATCACTGATCTTTCTGATCATAAAATAGGTGATTGCGATAGCAATTGATGAGAAGAATTCACAATTAACTTGCAGAATTACGGTATTTGAGGGTTCCTCTAGAGCAGGGGTCCCCAGATCCAGTCCTGGAGGGCTGAAGTGGCTGCAGGTTTTCATTTTAACCCTTTTCTTAATTAGTGACCAGTTTTTGTTGCTAATTAACTCCTTTTCCATTCCTTATAATAGACTTGTTTTTTGAAGATTTCTTCATCGTTCCTCTGAATTGCTTCATTTCTCTCCTGAAATGGCATCAAACAGAAATGAATTGTGAAGCGAGTGAGCCAACTAAGTCAGTGCCTCAAACCCCAGCCAATTTCACTCTAACCAATTGCTTCAGAGTCTCGTCGTTAATTAAACCCGTTCTTTAATTCCATGGATTGTTGCTACTCTCATTGTGCAATCGCAGGCATTTCTGAAATTGTTAATTTTCTATTTTCTAAGAGTTCTGTCAAAATGTTTTGGGGACCTGAGACCTTCAGCTTTCTTTAATTTCATTATTGTTCAGCTTTTAATTAAGGGAAAAGAAACAATTAAGGGGTCTAAGTCTTCCAGAGCAAGTTAAATAAAATGAATTCAAAAGAAGTTAATTAGGAGCAAAAACTGACTTAGTTGGTCTTCTCTTCGCTCACTCGCTTCACATTTCATTTCTGTTTGGGTGCCATTTAAGGAAAGAAATGAAACAATTCAGAGGAACGACAAAGAAATTCAGGGGAACAAATCTATTAAAAAACAAGTTAGTTAAAATGAATGGAAAAGGAGTTAATTAGCAGAAAAAAAAAGGTCACTAATTAAGAAAAGGGTTAGAATGAAAACCTGCAGCCACTGGCACCCACCAGGACCGGAGATGGGGTCCCCTGCTCTAGCGCACCTCTTTCTCTCACACGATTTGGCTCAAAAACTAATCGGCACATCATCATCTCATAAAAGGCTTAAGTTTCGAGTTTGGTGTTTTGCCATCCAGCCGGTTTCACTCTAGACTGTCCTCAAGAAACTGTGACACACAGATCCAGACACAAACCCATCATCGAGATATCAATGTTTTTGTTATTGGGGACACTAAAATGTCGAGATCCGTCGAAAACCGGAGATCGAAACTTTTTGACAAATCAGAAGCTTTCGATTCTCCCCATAGACGATAGGTTATGGTAGAGGGGGGCGCAAAGCAGAATCGTCATGTTGGCACCCCAAACCGCTTTTCGACTCACCGACTCGTCTTCACTCAACCACAATGGCTACAAAATGTTTACAGCGGCTCCAGAAATAATTAAGTAAGTAAATTGCAGATCTTTTCCATTATAAAAATAATCTCTTTGAATGACTTCATTTCCTTTTGATGAATTAGTAACCTACAGTGTGTGTTTGGACTGATGGTAGTTCTAGAAACAACATGGGCTCAATCACATATTGTCACCTTGCCCAAGAAAGTCAATCTCCAACTGTTTTAAAACTACAGAACTATACGTCTCAATGAGATGATGCTGAAAGTCATCTTGAACAGACTCAGGCCCGAAGTAGAGGAAATCAGCTCTGCTGAAGAACAATTGAGATTCCGTAGTGGAAGAAGTGGCACATGAAGAAAATCTTTAACCTCAGAGTTCTGTGCGGGAAGTACAGCCAACACCAGGAGGACATCTGTCATCTTGTAGTACGTGTGGCATGTTATAGCCATCTGCGAGTCAATGTTGTCCAATAACAAAATGTGACAAATTCCAAAGGGGTGAAGACTTTTTATAGGCCATGATTGGTCCATACAGAGTTTAAAAGATGGTGGTGCTAGCAACAAATATGACCCCACAGCTAACTAACATGACCTTGTTGACATCCCCTCACGTGTTTGTGATCCTAACCTCAATTAGATGGCACACCAAACCTTAAATGCACCTCATCTTTGACTGCCAGCAGGGTCTTTCAAGATGAACTTCACAAGAGGTGGGACATCCTGAGGGTTCGCGGGATCCCCTCGAGGTTGCTGGATATCATGGCCGGCCTGTACCCTGGTACTGTGAGAGCTGTGCAAAGTGGTGCGTTTTTCCCAGTTGATTCTGGGGTTTGTCCTACTCTGTTCAATGCTTGTATGGACTGGGTGTTGGGCAGGGTCGTGGGGTCCAGCGGCTGTGGGGCATCTGTTGGTGAAGAAAGATTCACGGATCTTGACTTTGCTGACGATGCTGTGATCTTCGCAGAGTCAATGGAGGCTCAGATCGGGGCGCTCAAGAGACAGAGTGAGGAGTCTGAGTGTCAGGGCTTGTGAGTGTCCTGGATAACAACCAAGATCCAGGCCTTTAATGACCTCTTGGGCACGGCCATCAGCAGTGTGTCTGTTTGTGAAGAGAGTGTCGACCTCGTTGAGAGGTTTACTTACCTTGGCAGTGACATTCATGTCTCTGGTGACTCTTCCTATGAAGTCAGTAGATGGATTGGGAGAGCATGGGGGGGTCATGAGGTCACTGGAAAGGGGTGTGTGGCACTCCTAAAATCTCTGCAAAAGGACGAAGGTCCAAGTCTTTAGAGTCCTGGTGCTTCCTGTCTTGCTATAAGGTTGCGAGACATGGACGCTATCCAGTGACCTGAGATGAAGACTGGACTCCTTTGGTACTGTGTCTCTCCGGAAAATCCTTGGGTACCGTTGGTTTGACTTTGTGTTGCTCGTGGAGTCCTGAATGAGGCACGTGACCTGCATTGTGAGGGAGTGTCAGTTACGGCACTATGGCCATGTGGCGCGATTACTCAAGGGTGATCCGGCTTGTAAGATCCTCATTGTTGGGGACCCAAATGGCTGGACCAGGCCAAGGAATGGGCAACATAACACTTGGCTTAGGCAGATAGAGGGTCATTTCTGGAGGGTGGGGCTGGACCGCATGTCTGCCTGGGGTGTTGCAAACCAGAATCCCGAGTTGTTTCGTCGTGTAGTGGGTGTGGCAACACACAATACCAGTGTGTGCTCCCCAACTTGACTTGACTTGATTATATAATTAATATAATGTACATAATATAATTATTATAGAATTAATATATTATCATTACTATTATTACTATTATTTAAATCTCCCATTCATTTACCTATCCAGGAAACCCAGTGTATTAGAAATCAGTATGTTAGAATGCACGGCCTCACACAGAACACTAATTACCTTTGATTACGTCCTGGCCCTCCATTGGAAATCTAATTGATATATCAAATAATGTAATCCATTAAAAACAAGAAACAATAAATTAATGTAACATTTTGCCAATAAGTCCATTATTAACTGAAAGAACTGCTTACACGTAGCTCAGAGCAGCCCAAAACATCTCATTATCCTTCGTTTTGCTTATTTTATTATCCAAGCACAGCATAAGGTTTTGTTAGCTTGTCAACAAAAAAGGACTTTGCTGTATGAACTTGACGTTCAGGCCTGGCCTTTACTTGGATGGGAAATCATCTGCGGAAAAGCTTAGGCTGCTGCTGGAAGAGGTGATGGTGAGGCCAGCAGGGGTCGCTTACCCTGAGGTCTGAGTGTTAATCCCAATGACCCAGTGACAGTGACGGGGACAATTTGCCTGTAAAAATGGCGCAATTCTTTGGATGAGACGCAAAATTGAGGTCCTGACTCTTTGTGGTTATAATAGATCCCTGGGCATCCTTCATAAAGAGTAGAGTGTATCCCAATGTCCTGGCTAAATTGTCCACCATGGCCTAGTCATTTTTGGCCTCCTAATCATCCCCTCTTTCTAATTGTCCATCTCCCTCACTACTTCACCACCTAACAGCTAATATGTGGTGAGCATGTTGGCTCAAAAATGGCTGCCATTGCATCATCCAGGTGGATGCTACACATTAGTGGTGGTTGAAATGGCTCCCCACTCCGGTCAAGTCAGTCTGTGACACACTCCCCAGTCCTTCTAATCTTTACAGGTGGGACCAAGATGAAACACCAGCATGCCACTTATACTCCAGGACAGGGATACTGGAGGATATTCTTAGCAGTTGCCCAAAAAATTCCAGGGAGAAGAGCACCATTGGTTGGAGGCCACTGTGAACACCATTGGAGGACGCTGTCATCAGGGAATACTGTGAACATGAAAGGGTGTTATGTGGTCTGTAACAGTCTTTAGGTATGTGGTACACTTCAAAGTTACATCCACATGAATGTCATCATACAAGATTTCCCAGCAGTAGATTGCCCAGAGCATCACACTGCCTTCTTCCCATAGTGCTTTCTGCTACCATCTCTTCTCCAGATAAATAGCGCACAGCACACACCCGGCCATCCACACAAGCTAAAAGAAAATGTGATTCATCAGACCAGGTCACCTTCTTCCATTGCTTCATGGTCCAGTTTTGTCGTTCATGTGCCCAGTGTAGGTACTTAGGTGGTAAACGTAGGGGTCAGCACTGGCACTCTAACTAGTCTGCGACTACGTGGCCCCATACACAGCAAGCCATGATGCATTGTGTGTTCTGAAGCCATCTCTCATGGCCAGCATTAAGTGTTTAAACAATTTGTGCTACAGTGGGCCAGCCTTTCCTCCCCACGTTCATCAGTGAGCCATTATGAGCCCATGACCCTCATGTCTGTGCACAGGTTGTCTTTCCTTGGACCATTTTTTGGTAGGTGCTAACCACGGCATACATAGAACACCCAATATGACCTGCCATTTTGGAGATGATCTGATGCAGTCGTCTGGCGGTCACAATTTGCTGTTGACCTGCCCTCCAAATTCCTCAGATCTCAATCTAATTGAGCATCTGTGGGATGTGACTGGAAGACAATTCCAATCCATGGAGACCCCTCTATCTCGCAACTTAAAGGATCTGCTGCTAACTAGCGTCTTGGTGCCAGATACCACAGGACACCTTCAGAGGTCTGGTGGAGTCCATGCCAGAGCTGTTTGGTGGCACAAAGGAGGACCTACACAAAATTAGGCAGGGGGTATTAATGTTTTGGCTGTTCAGAGTGTAGTGTAGTGTCACGCACGAGAACGTGCCTCACAGATTTGTTACTGTTATGGGGAAGGATTTGAATGTGACCCTGAGACTAACCCGGTTTAGAATGGAGGACTGATGAGGTCACCCAAGAGAGGCATCCAGCCCTGCCATTTCTGCTCTACTACAAGTCATAAGTACCACCAACAACGGGAAGAGGTCTTCCGTTACCCCGGGACCTTCATCGAGGGAGTTATTTGGAGAAGGACCTTCTAGACCTTGGTACTGTGAAGTGCTAGATAGATAGATAGATAGATAGATAGATAGATAGATAGATAGATAGATAGATAGATACCTTATTAATCCCCAAGATTAAATTCACATACTAAAGCAGCAGTATTTATTCTCTTTCTTTATTCAAAAAGTCCAACGGACATTAAAATGGGTTACCCTCTGGTACCCCATCTCTTCTTTTGTCTCCTTTTGTATCTTTCACAGTACCTATGAAAATGATTTTCTCTTTTTGGTAAGACAAAGAACCTTCTCATCTATATACTGTAGATATATAGAATGGCTGAATAGTTTTACTGTCAAATAATGCAAAGAGTACGTGACACGTGTTTCACCCTAATTGTGGGCTCATCAGGTGTACACACTCACTGTACCCCCTCTCAGGGATCGAATCTCGGACGTCAGCGTCAGAGGCGAAGCCTCTTTACGCTGCGCCATGGCGTGTGGTTCGTTTATTTGACAGCATGTAGATCAGGGTAGTTACATTCATGGCATTCATTCACATACTCTTTGCATTATTTGACAGTAAAACTATTCAACCATTCTATGATCTGCTTCTCTCAATTGAAAGAGGGTACCGTGGCGGATGTTTGCTGACTTGCACACCAACCACAAGCGTTACCTGGTAGGTAACCACCCATACAATCAGATTGTGATTCAGACTACGAATGCCATAACTGTAGATATATACAGTATATATATATATATATAAAATCCAACGTCTGTCTGCTTACTTAACGAATTTCTTTCTATAATTTGGTTGAACATTCCGGTTGATTTTGTGACTTCCCTCATCGCGCTAAGAATCACAGTTCGCTTGCAGTAGCACTTTATTTGAGCGAATCCGAGAGAGACTCAGCAGGCTGAGGGGGGTGGTGCCTCCGGAGTAGGGACCCGGGCGAGGCTCTCCTCACTCATGTGCCAGCCTCCGTTCGAGTCGCTCTATTTTTGCCACGTGTTGGAGCGCACCTTGCCTCTGCTTAGCTAGCGATACCTGCTTGTTAAGCAGACATTACCATCTAGAGTTTGTTAAGGAGTGACGTTTGACGTTTTTGAGCGAGATCAGAGCCGCAAGTGTTTTAGAGGGCAGCTGCTGATTGCCAGAGATATCACGGCCATGTGCTCTTCTCTCTACGCGGGGGGCGCTCTCCCATCAGAGCTGAACATGATCAGATACAGTGGCGACATTTGATGTCGGAGCATACTGACCTTCGGCTTGGCCAGAATTACATTTTTTTGTTTAATTATTTTTTAAAGTTTGTCCCATTTCGCTACTATGTGGGCGGAGCCGCGGGGGACAGCTAGTTCATAATAAAATGAGTGCAGTGAATATTCAATCAAATGACCACATCCAGTCTGAAACCTGGAAACGAAAGACTCAAGGAGCCGCAGAGAATCCCAGACATTTATAAGGAGAAACTGCATGCAACAAGATAAATGAAAAGAATGTGTGTGTGTGCGAGCTTTTATGTAATAAAGTTAATTAACATGGTGGAAATAAGGCCGAGACTTAGATTTCCAGCAAGAACAATCTGTACTTCTAAATATTTTTGGTTAACTCAGAGATGAATTAATGACCGCTGGAAACCCCAAATCACCCTCTGGTTTGGGAAGCTTCCCGTCTTCTAAACCATGTAAAAAATGTTAAAAGAAGGTTTAATATTTTCAAGGGTAGATTAGGAAGGGTCATATCATTCTTTATTACCCATAAAAGAAATCCCAAGGAGATTCTTTTTTTTTGTCGTTGATCCATAAAAAGCCATGTGATGTGCCGCAGTCAATAGAAGAAGTGAAAATGTCTGAATTGTGAAGCCTGTCTGCACAGTCCGGTCCATAATCCGATGATCAATCTTCACAGGATGGAGCTTTTAATTACATGGAACACATCTGAGCTTCTCACTTCTGAGATGTGGCCTCATATGAGAGACAACGACAGTCCATCTTCATTTACAGGTTGTCACGCATGCACGTCTGTGAATCACCCACTGGGCTCACCTGAAACCATTTACTGCCACCATGCCATGTCGAGATAGGGCACTTGTGCTAACCTTCTCCTCTTTTCTTTCATCCTTTCATACCAAGACGACGCCCAGTGAGGGCTATTGACTCCGCCCCCTCCGTTTTCCTGTCTATAAAGCCTGCTGCTGCTGGAAGGAGGAGGTCAGTTGTGAACAGACTGCACCTTAGGAGAGAGCTTCCTATCACTTGAAGGGAGAGATTAATTTTGTTGTTGTTTGTACCTGCACGCATAGCGGCCATTTTTTGGTACAAATTCTGTGACTGAATTATTATTATTTTTTTTTTATTCATTTTATTGCAATCATTCCATACAAATCAATCAATTTTTACAAAAAAGTAAAATTGAGTTAAGAACAAATCTGTGACTGAATTAAATGGGGACGACCGGTTGGGTGCCCCAACATTTATTCTGTGGGACCTGCATTACCTTACTCGACCGCAATGTACAGATACTCAAAAACCGCCTCCTGGCTTCTAAGACATGGAGGGATACAAGCAGAACATGCATACATCACACGGGGTCTAACATGCAGTGCATGGCAGTAGCTATTTCTTAATTTTTCTTCTTCAATTTGGAATCATTTTTGTTGTGTCTGAGTTGAAGTCTTGTTAAAGGACTTCCCAGTATTTAAATTGCTGCGACTAAATTGTGGGTGGCCGGTTGCTGTTATGAGTTGCCGTTGTACAGTGATCCCTCGCTATATCGCGCTTCAACTTTCGCGGCTTCACTCCATCGCGGATTTTAAATGTAAGCATATCTAAATATATATCACAGATTTTTCGCTGGTTCGCGGATTTCTGCGGACAATTGGTCTTTTACTTTAAAGTGCATGCTTCCTCAGTTTGTTTGCCCAGTTGATTTCATACAAGGGACGCTATTGGTGGATGGCTTAGAAGCTACCCAATCAGAGCATGTATTACGTATTATATAAAACTCCTCAATGATATACGATGTGCTTCCTGAGCGGTGCTTGATTGTTTGCTTTTCTCCATCTCTCTCACTCTCTCTCACTCTCTCTGACTGACGGTAGGGGTGCGAGCAGAGGGGCTGTTTGCCTAGAGGATACAGACGCTCCTCTAAAAAATGCTGAAAGACTACCTTCACATTGCTCCCTTCTTTGCAGCTGCTTTATCGCAGTGCGCATACTTAAAAGCTGAACAGCACGTATTGATTTTTTGATTGTTTGCTTTTCTCTCTCTCTCTCTGACATTCTCTCTCTGACGGCGCTCCTTTGAAGAGAAGATCTATTTGCATTCTTTTAATTGTGAGAAAGAACTGTCATCTCTGTCTTGTCATGGAGCACAGTTTAAACTTTTGACTAACGGGTGTTATTTCATGTCTAGAGGGCTCTAATAATGTTAACAGGGTGGGAGAGTTTATAAGGGCTTAAAATATGTAAAAATAACCATAAAAACATATGGTTTCTACTTCATGGATTTTCACCTATCAAGGGGGGTTCTGGAACGCAACCCCCGCGATTGAGGAGGGATTACTGTATTTGCGAATTGTGTCAGTGAGGGTTGATTAATCAATCAAAATGGCTTCAATGATTCTCCAAGGGGAACCCCTTCAATCCACTCTAGCAATCGGCCACAATTCCTCAAGGGGGACCTCCTCTCAGCATTGATGATCATTCAACAAGAAGTGGCTCTCAAAGACACTAAACAAAGTAAGTATGGGTGATGACAAAAAAAAACAAAAAAAACCTCTGTTTAGACCTTTGATTTTTCCTTGAATTTTGAACTTGACAATTGATTCGCTTGAATGCTTTGTTAGTGACCTCAGCACCAACTCTTGACTACTTTCAGATCTCGTAATCTTTTTTCATAAAAAATGCATGTCTCATTCTGGGTCATTACAGTCTATTATATTAGAGGCAACTTGCCCAGACTTCTTCTTCTTCTCCTTCATCCGTTCCCACTTGAATGTGCTTAATCAATCTTCTCAAACAGCTCAGTCCTGCATCTCCTCGCCAGTCAGGCCCTTTTCCTTCTGATCTTCTTTTACTTCATCCATCCACATCCACCACTTTGGCTTCTTTCACTTTTTCTTCCCCTGGACTTCCAATCCCATCATTCTTATCGTCCACATATTTTCAGTTATTGCTCCAAGACTTTTTTATAACGATCTGCCGCTCCATATCAGACCTCCTCCCTCTATTGAGATTTTGAAGTCTCGGTTAAAAACCTTTTGGAGTGGGTGAGGTCGATGGGAGAGGGAGGATAGATTTTCAATAGTTTTTACGAACTTTTCTGCCACAGAGAACTTAAACAACTCAGCACATCCACATAAAAACGACAAGAGCTTTCTTGAAGGCTTTTACTGGATGCACCTTGTTGTAAACTGAAATATGAGTGATGTTCAAAAAGTTTCCCCACTTTCGTTTTTTCTTTGGAGATGGTGAAGACGGGAGGAGTAGTAATTGGGCATTAAATAGATGATACGACGTTGGGGAAATTACATCGCAAAGGAAGGTGTCTATGTAGAAAAGTGAGTCATTTGTGTGTGAAATTCTTAAATTAATAGGTGGAATTAAAAAAAGCGCGGAAACTTTTTGAACGTCCCTCATACATACAAAAGAAACATACAGGCATTTACAGGAGTAGAACCAGAGACAATAAATAATGATTTACAAAGCAGTGTATAACAGACAGTATACATTAATCAATAACGCTTTAAAAGCCACTTACAAGGTGAGTGATTTCCATGGTCAATTCGTGACAACGAGAAGAGCGTAGACAGAGGTCCAAATTGCTGCCTGCTCACAACTAACCAGACCCAGGGATACGTTTCAGGTGTGAACAAAACAAGAGATCAAGGGGTGCCTACGCGAGACCCATGGGGTGCATTGTATTCAGATATTCGTTATGGGACCTACTGTATGTGCTTTGCATGAATTTCCTAGACATTGTCAGAAGTACGACAAAGAGTCACACACAAAAAAAGGTTTGGGGCAGCCACCCGTATATTTTTCCTGGCTGCAAATTCAAGGTACAGATTTGTACAGGTTGGAGTCCACAACTGAACTGATTTGCCGGCACAAAGATGGCAGCTTTAAGGGAGACCGGGGCCGGAAGAACAAGTGATGTCATTAGGGATGGTACCAGAAGTGAAGTCTTTGGGGCCGTAACTGGTCTGCACAGTAGTGAGTGACAGGGTTAGTGCACATCGCCACCCCTTGGTCTGGCATGGAATTACTTTCATTCAGGCCCTTTAACTACCTCCCATGCGCATGTGTGTGATAACATTTATAACTCCACTGTGAATGTGTAATGTGGCTGGCAGATGTGTTAATAGACCAGACAAAGGGGGAGCACAGTGCAATAAATAACAGAAATACTTAAAAGCACGTGGGGCAGAACATCCATCCATCCATTATCCAACCCGCTATATCCTAACTGCAGGGTTACGGGGGTCTGCTGGAGCCAATCCCAGCCAACATAAGGCAGGCAACAAACCCTGGGCACGGTGCCAGCCCGCCGCAGGGCACACGCACATCAAGCACACACTAGGGACAATTTAGAATCGCCAATGCACCTAACCTGCATGTCTTTGGACTGTGGGAGGAAACCCACGCAGACACGAGGAGAACATGCAAACTCCACACTACCCACTGTGCCACCCTGCCGCCCCCTATGTTAATTAGTCAGTCAGTCATTGATATTTTCTAACACAGGGGTCTGCTGGAGCCAATCACAGCTAACACAGGGTGTAAGGCAGGAACAAACCCCGGGCAGGGTGCCAGCCCACCGCAGGGCACACACACACACAGCACACACATACTAGGGACAATTTAGCATTGCCAGTGCACCTAACCTGCATGTCTTTGGACTGTGGGAGGAAACCCACGCAGACACGGGGAGAACATGCAAACTCCACACAGGGAGGACCCGGGAAGTGAACCCAGGTCTCCTAACTGTGAGGCAGCAGCGCTACCCACTGTACCACCATGCCATGGCAGAACACTAACTGTTTTATTAAACTGGCAGTTTTTATAGTAGCCTTCCATGTTTCATTGTACAGCACTTTGGAACAACTTCTGTTGTTTTTAAATGAGCTTTATAAATAAATTTGATTAATTGATTGATGTTCATCTTCTCTCCTCATCACATAATTCTTACCACTTCAACCTCCTTTCCTGCATTTTCTCAGATGTTTCTCCCACTTGTCTCATTTCTTATTCTGCCCCTATTTTTGTTAACTCCACACATCCATCTCCACATTCTCAATTCTGCCACATCCAACTTCTTCTCCTGCTGTGCCCAATGTTACTGCCCGTGTCTCAGCTCCATATACCTTTGTTGGACTTACCACAGTCTCAGAAATCTTACCTGTAACCTTTGCCTTTATTGTTTGATCACAAACTCTGTGGGTTATCTCTGTATCTAGTTTTTCATCTTGTTTTAAATGTACCCACTCTCTTCAACTGCTCTCCCTACAGGCTAACTTCTGAACTCTGATCATCATTAAACATCAGATATTCTGTCTTCTTCTTCTTCCTATTTATCTTCAACATTCTATCTTCCAAAGCCCTTTTCCCTTCTTCCCGCGTCCCCTCCACTTCCTCTTTTCTGGTACTACACAACACAATGTCACCAGCACAAAGCCATCACTGGAGGGACTGGTCTTTTATTCCATGACTCAACACATCCATAGGTAGATCAAAGAAGTAAGAACTTTGAGAAGACCCCTGGCGTAGACCTCCTGTAACTGGGATCTTATCTGTTAACGCAACTCAAGTCCCACTCCTTCATACGTAATACCCAGACAATCCTCACACAATTCTCTGGTCCTCTCTTCTCTCTCATGCACCTCCGCACCACTTGACGTGGCCCTCTATCAGAAGCTTTCTCCAAATCAATAAACCCCACGTGCAAGCCTTTCTGTTTTTCTCAACAACCGCAACAACAACATTTATTTCTATAGCACATTGTCATACAAATAATGTAGCACAAAGTGCTTTACATGATGAAGAAAAAGAGAAAAAAAAGGCAAAGTAAGAATTAAAATAAGACAAAACTCATTAACATAGAATAAAAGTAAGGTCTGATGGCCAGGGAGGACAGAAAAAACAAAAAAACTCCAGATAGCTGGAGAAAAAATAAAATCTGCAGGGGGTCCGAGGCCATGAGACCGCCCAGGATCCTCTAGGTATTCTACCTGACATAAATGATCAGTTCTCATTGTATTCTCATGGAAGGACTTGATGATGACGGTCACGTGGACTTCTGGCCTTTAATCCATCAATGTAGGAACATCACGGTGCTTTGGTTAGATGGTAGTAGTGCAGGTCGCCACCACAGAAAACCGGAAAAAGAACAGAAGAGAGAGTAGGGGTTAGTACGGATTTTGGAGCCACCATGAATAGTAATGATAATTAATTGACTATTCAGAGCATTAGGATTACACTAAAACGAAGCTCTGAGAACGGCATGTTACAGTAATGTGTTTTTATCAGTTTTTTAAAATGCTCCACCGTATCAGCCTGGCGAATTCCTATTGGCAGGCTATTCCAGATTTTAGGTGCATAACAGCAGAAGGCCGCCCGCCTCACCACTTCTTTTAAGTTTAGCTCTTGGAATTCTAAGCAGACACTCATTTGAAGATCTAAGGTTACGATTTGGAGTGTAAGATGTCAGACATTACGAAATATAAGATGGAGCGAGATTATTATTATTATAAGTAATATTTCTCGATGCTTTTCTACAAGTTTCGATGCAAAGCCTGTAATTGGGGTATTGGTCTTGTATCCTATAACTCAACACATCTATAGGCAGATCAAACAGGTAAGGGCTTTGAGAAGACCCCCAGTGCAACACTGCCTTTAACCCGAGTCCTCACTCCGTCATAATTGAGTCTAAAGTAGACCTTGATAGTCCGGTCTCAGTTTCAGAAATATTTTAGCTCTGATTAAGTGGGGATACCGCTTTGGAACCTCAGCACTCAATCTTTGAGTCTTTTGTGTTCTAACAACAAATATGGACCTCTTTGTGAAGTTGGTGGAGATCGTGGTTTCCTGTGGAAACTCCATGCAGGCTTGCCAGCGTTCAAGCTCGGCCTCCAGGAGTGGTGAAGCAGTAGCATCAACAGTAGCTTAAATGGTCTTTACATGCACTGACGGCTTGGACTGTGAAAAATATCAACCTGAACTTGACATTGTTCAGATCACTCGTACCGTAGACTGATGTTGATTAGCACCAGTCATGCAGCATCTCTTGAGTTCACAGCCATGGACTGATCGTAATCCTGGGTGAGCTTTCTTAGCAACATTATTTAAAAAAAATTCTAATTTGTCTTTATAGACTGACTTAAATTCCTTAATCTTCTTCTTAATCTTCTTCTGCACAATTCTCTTCTTTTCTCCACAGGCTGCAGTGCTTAGCTTTACATGTTCTTTGAATTCCGGGGTCACCCAAAGTTTATTGTTGTGTAAGTTGTAATTTTTTTTTTTGAGATAACTAAATCCTCAGATGGGACATAACCAGCATATTTAGAAATGGCACTTCCATCTTTCAGTACATTTGGTCACAACATTTTTGTCGACACATAAATTGGTCCTGTTTGAGTAAGTCTGTGTTGTGCCATCCCTTCCCAGGTTTTGTCAAGTTATGAAATACAGGGGAGGGTGGTCTACTAATGAGCTCTCTGTACCCCCTGACCCTCTCATGTCCCACCTGTAGAGGACAGTTCACTTTTTTTTTTTTTACTAGTGAGCCCCATGACCCCCAATTTAGAGGTGTTGATCCAATTCCCTGCCGCTTCACACTTGTCCCAGTGCATGCTGGGGTTCACAGCCCAGTGGAAGCCAACAGGACCAGGGGCCTCATGCATAACGGTGTGTGTAGAATTCACACTCTAACATGACGTACGGACAAAAGCAGAAATGTGCTTACGCACAAAAAAATCCAGATGCATAAGTCTGTGCCAACAAACGGCAACTTCCACGTTCTCCTGCTACATATCTCCCGGTCAGCGTGAAACGTAACGTACGTGCACGCGCCTGCTGTCCCGCCTCATCTCCTCCCAGAACTACATCTCTTTGAATATGCAAATCAATATAAATAGCCCAGGGTGGCACAGTGGCGCAGTGGGTAGCGCTGCTACCTCACAGTTAGGAGACCCGGGTTTGCATCCTGGGTCCTCCCTGCGTGGAGTTTGCATGTTCTCCCCGTGTCTGCATGGGTTTTCTCCCACAGTCCAAAGACATGCAGGTTAGGTGGATTGGCGATTCTAAATTGTGCTGGGTGTGTGCTTGGTGCGTGTGTGTGCGTGCCCTGCGGTGGGCTGGCACCCTGCCCGGGATTTGTTTCCTGCCTTGCGCCCTGTGTTGGCTGGGATTGGCTCCAGCAGATCCCCGTGACCCTGTGGTTGGGATATAGCAGGTTGGATAATGGATGGATATAAATAGCCCTTAAGCTCAGCGTTCTGTGAAAAGGCAATGGCAAAAGCATGGGGGGAAAATAGAAGAATTTCAGCAAATACCAAGTGGAGGCAAATAAAAACGTACTACTTGTTGGCTTAAACAGTGGAATAAACAACAAAAGGAAATTGATCGAGTGACATAGCGTGTTGGAGAAACTCGAAAGCTCAAGTTCACAAAGTCACACAGTGCCCGAAATAAAAAAGAAGTTGTCACATATCAAAGTCGCCGTGGCAAGGTGAGTCGTAGCCCACTTTCTGAGTGTCATATGAAAGCTTATTAGGGTATAGAGAAAAAAATGGCACGCAGTGGGAAAAAAGCACGAAATATCCACTTTAATCACGTAGTTTATTTTGTCATTAAAGTAAAACATCATAAACTTCATCTTAAAATCGTTAATTTACTAGTTTCTCAAATCCCATCGTAACGAAAGTATCACATTAAATGCTTTGTTTTGTATTTGATCTACTGTATATGCTCTATGTGTGTGAATCACTACGTGCTTCTTAAACCGGCTTTCTCCTCCTCTGACAGGACACAGAATCCATTACATTTGTGATATTACAGCTCTCTGAATAATTAAAGTACTGAGATGTATACTTGATATAATTTTCATGATGATAGGAGTTAAAGCATATTATTAAACATGGGAACATGGCGGCACAGTGATTGTTCATGTCTCACGTGCACAACCTTCAATGAAATAATAATTTATTGTAGCAGTACTGTCTCTTTCAAATGTGCTAACCCCTGATTCCTGTCCTTCCTTTTCTTTCTGTAAGTAACCAATCCTCACACAATCAGCTCTGTAATAGACGTTAAGTCATCTGTAAGCTTAGAACGCCGATTCTTCAAAACGTTTAAGGAACATTGAAATATCTTCGTAGTACATGTTTAATTATTCTATCCATCTATCCTTCCAGTGTCTCGCCAGCACCAGCAAGAATACAACGTGAGGCAGGAACAATCTGTGAACGGAGCACCAGCTCCTTGCTAGCACTGCGACGTGTCCTCACATGTTTTATTTATTAACAATACAGATTATTTAAATTAAGTTAAAGTTTTATTTTGCTGCATTTCATCTTAAAAATTATATAATACGCGCTTTATAAAGTGGCTCAGGTTGTGCAATATTGTAACTGCATCGCAAGTTTACAGTGAGGTGATTGCACTGATAAGTACAAAGCGTTCTACAAGGAGCACTTGATGGACTGATTGAGTGTGTTTAGAGTTCTTGGGATGAAACTGTTTCTGAACCGCGAGGTCCGTACAGGAAAGGCTCTGAAGCGTTTGCCGTGTGAGATCAGTTTAATAGACAGCATGGCTGAGGCAGCGTGTGCTTGATGCTGTATACCGATAATCCTCTTTCCGATCAGCTGCTGTAGATCTGTGATTCACACTCAGATACAGAGATATAAATACTCCGAGTGGTGCAGTGAGAGTAATATGGAAAAAAATGATCCACTGTGGCAAACTCTAACGGGAGCAGCTGAGAGAAGAAGGTGCAGTGAGAGTAACAACACTAAAGCAGTTGTGGTATTTAGAATAGTTTGACCATACTGTGGACCATTATATTGTTACAGAGTAATTACAATCAGATGCATTAAACTAATAAAAAATATGCAGTTAATTTCAGTGTATTTATAAAGCCGCATCAGGGATGTGGATCTAAAGAAGAAAAGAAAACCACACTGGAACAGTAGCACTGCTTTGACGCGGGGGGCCGCCAGTCTGCAAACCAGAGCGCAAAACTTGCGTACGCCAGGGTATGAGCTACCGTGGAAATGTGCATGGCTTTACACCAAGTTTAGGTTTTATACATCGCGATTTGAATGTGGAAACGTTCGTACGTACCGTTTATACATGAGGCACCAGGTCATCTGTAATAAGCAGTGACGCGACTCTAAGGCCACTGAACAGACAGATAGAGAAGTAATTACTAATGAAATTCATAATAAGATGGATAATAAAACACAAATACGTGAGTATAAGCAAATGTGAAGTTCCCCTCCGTATTACATAGACAATGAAAGGCAGTTTGATATTACAGAACCTCACAGCTACTATAGAATAAGACAGTAATTCACCCAACAAGAGTTTTGAAACACTTCAGAAGACATTGAAGGAGTCCGACCTTCGAATGGTGGTGGACAGCTGGCTCCACTAGTAGCCCAAAGCTTCACAAGAAAAGTGTCTGCACTGAGATCTGATAGCACGCAGAGTTAGGATCACAAATTTGTCGTTCAGTTTATTACGAGATTTTCAAGAATGGAGGTGGGCAGCTGGTTCCACCAGTAGCCAGGAGCTACACATCAAAAGTGTCTGGACTGAGATTTGATACCACATAGAGGTGGCCTCACCAAATGTCATTTAATTTGGAAAGAGATTTTCATGAATGGAGGTGGGCAGCTCATTCCACCACCAGCCAGTATCTTCACATGAAAAGAGCCTGGACTGAGATTTGATGGCATGCAGAGGTAGCATAACCAAACACCACTCAATCATGGGGGAGATTTTCACGAATGGAGGTGGGCAGCTCATTCCACCACCAGCCAGGAGCTTCACATGAAACGAGCCTGGACTGAGATTTGATACCATGCACACGTGGAATCACCAAACGCCATTCAATCTGTGAAGAGATTTTCACCAACCTCTTGAGTGGCTACCAAATCCCGAGTCCCTGAATCAACAATGACCACCGTGTGGGCATTAGGATGACCATTCAATCGCCAGTCTATTTTATATCAAATTCAATTTATTTACTAATACAGTTATGACTTTGCAAGGGTCTTCCACCTGTCTATCATCCATCCATGTTTCAAACCGGCTTTCTCCTGCTCAGAGCCACAGGAAATGTGTGTCCGTTTCTTTGGGTTATTAGTCTTTGAAATCAGATTACTCCACAGAAGACAGTGAACAGGTTTGAAGTGTTCTTTAAATGTGCAGAATGTGGGAAGCATCTGGACTGAGACGCAGGCAGGAAGAACCTAATTACTGTGTTTTTCCAAGCTGAAGCCAAGAGACAGAGAGAGAGAGAGAGAGAGAGGGAGACGGACAGAGAGAGGAACTCGATGGTACATCTGCAATGCTTCTCGGCTGAAACGTAGCTGCAGACCACATACTTTTCAAATGCAAAATTATTTCTTTTGTTTGTTTAGAGTTGCCTTTGGGCGCCGGTGTCAATTCCCTTGGGGACCCTTCAAACGTTACGCCAGTTGTTTTCAAACATATTCATCATGGTTTAGTTGATATTACCCTTTCACAACATTCCTGTAGAAGAAAATATCACAAACGCAGTGACCTACTGCACCAGCGCACTCGGCACCTGAAGTGGGGCTGTCTGTGTTTGCCTTGTTTTATTAATGGACAGAACAGAAGGGTGCATAGCGGCCAATCAATAATGTGTAAGGTGACCACAGGCCATCGGAACTGCAAACAAATTGACATGACAAAGCCTTAGAGATGTTCCTCATCCTGATTTTTTTTCTCTTTCTTTCTTTAACTAGCTGGCACTAGACAGCGCTACCATTCAGGAAAGATTGATCATGTCCACCATTGCGCTTTGTTTCGAGTGCCTCTTGATCCAAATGACAGACCCTCATTACCTCGGTGGCTGTTGACATGAGGCTCATTTGTGACACTGGGGCTTTGGAAGCGAGCCTGGCTGCCTGTTTTTCTTTCACCCCTGAGATACTCGCAGCTTTTCTGTCTCGGATGTGACATGCAACGGGATTACTAAGAGAGTGTTAGGTAAATGGAGTGTGAACAACAAAAACAAAAAAACGTGTTTGTAAAGTTTTTGAGACTGGAAACCTTTAAGAAATGCATGCGTTATTAGAATTGAATGAAATGTTGTGAATGCTAGGGCAGGGTGTTTTCAAAGTGGGGTGGGCGTGGGACCCCCATGCTGTGCTTTGGGGTCCGAGATTGACGTTAAGTTTGAAAGGTAGTCTTACATCGTTTTTAAATATGTATAACTCAATGTGCTGTCCGTACTAACCCCTAACTTTCCCTGCTGTTCTTTTTTGGGTTTTCTGTGGTGGTGACCTGTGCCCCCACCCACCTGATCAGGGCACCATGCAGTCCTTACACTGATGGATTGAAGGCCAGATGACCATCATCATCTAAGTCTTCCACATGAAGTCTGAAAGCCATGAGGACTGATTGAGATCATTGATGTTAGGTACAGAGTACTCCAGATCTAATTACGCAGATCCTGATCATCTGGATGACTTTGATTTATGCAGGGACGATTATAGTTCGGCGCGAAGACGATTCTTCATGTCGTCAGTTCGCACACTTCTCGATGGTCCAGTGATTTTCTATGTAATAAACTTGATGCGTAATGAAAATTGCATAATTAGATCTGGACCACCCTATTGAATGCTAGTGGATGCTGGGTGGCCCTGGAACCCCTGCTGATTTTGTTCATTTATTTTTTTCTCCAGCCCTCTGTGGTTTTTTTTTTTGCCCATCGGACCTTACTTTATTCTTTGTTACTTAGTATTTCCTAATCTTATTTTTATATTTTTTCTTTCTTCATCTTGTAAAGCACTTTGAACTACAGCATTTGTATGAAACGTACTCCAGAAATAAATGTTGCTGCTGGTTATTGACTAGAGCCTTGACTTGACACAGACAGATGGCACTTAAAAACATGGCGGCTTGACCCTCGTCTCTGTTGAAGGGGCAATGCCATGGGCTGCACGCATGGGGCTCAAATAATGGTGGCAGCGGTGGGAAAGCTAAAGAGAGACTAGTGGCTGTGGTGTCTCTGCCTGGTGATGGCGTTGCAGTAATGAGGTCCTTGGACAATTACGGAGTGTTGCAGGGGTCTTTGCAAAGCTTCCCGCAAGAAATTACCGTATTTTTCGCTCCTTAGACTATTAGGTTTAGAGGAGGAAAACAAGAGAAAAAATATTCTGAACCAAATGGTGTACTAATATATTTAATAAAATATAGCAGAATAATATTTCAACCATGTAAAGTCAACAGCGGTACTAAGAACCATCATCACCGTCATTAACAAATGAGGAGAGACTTTAAGGTTCAAGCGCTCTTCTTCAGTTGTTCTTTGAATTTAATCATTTGAAATGCAATGAATGACCTAAAATGGTGAAAAGGTCAGCAGTAAACTGCCAGAGGTTTAAATTTAAAGTCTAGCTTAGCAAAAACTGAAATAAAGGAAATGTCAGAATATTACAAATGTGCCTTCTTCAGGGAACAACTAATAGGTCACAACCTCCAGATGTTCTGCAGCAATCGAGTAAATGAAGCCTTGCAAGTTGAAGCACACAATTTGCTCAGGTGTCCCAACTTCTGTTGATTACTTAAAAACCCTCAGTTTGTGCGTCTTAAAGCAGAGTTGGCACAGACTGTGTTACTGCACCCGCTGAGGTACCTATTGGACAACAGTCCAGTGATAATGGCAAGAACATTGCAATTAACAAATGAAATGAGACAGAGTGCTATTACCCTTACAAGTGTAGGCCTTACATTTAAAGAAATTACAAAAATAAAATCCAAGTGTCAGTGAGTCCAGTGGTGTCCTTCACAATCCAAAGGCGACTGGAAACTGGCAAGAAACTCTGATAGGCGGAGATCTGGCAGAGCCAATCAGAAGACGAGTTTCTGAGGGTCACCAGCTTGCGTGATCACAGGCGCCTCACAGCACAACAGCTTAACAGCGCAGGTCGAGAAAAGCGAGTGCCAGTTTGTACCGTGAAGAGGAGACTTTGTCCAGTCTGCGGCAGCCCACAGCATGTATTTCAAGGCTCTACCTTCAGTGTTGTACAAGTTCACACCTCACAAGGACTCCCTCAAAGTTCACTTCACACAGATTAAAAAAAAATACATTCACGTTCATAGGTCACCATTTCAATTTTGAACTCGTTCATGTTCAGTTTGTTTTTTAAGGAGTGAGAATAAATGACCCGTGAGTTTGCTTTTTTCAGTTTTGCATGCCTTATATTAGGCTATTACAGTGTTCTGGAATAAAATGCAATAACTATGAAGACTTCCACCCATCCATCCATTATCCAACCCACTATATCCTAACTACAGGGTCACGGGGGGTCTGCTGGAGCCAATCCCAGCCAACACACAGGGCGTGCACACACACGCACACACACACACATCGCCAATGCACCTAACCTGCATGTCTTTGGACTGTGGAAGGAAACCCACGTAGACACGGGGAGAACATGCAAACTCCACGCAGATAGGAACTGGGAAGCGAACCTGGGTCTCCTAACTGTATGGCAGCAGCGCTAGTACCGTGCCACCGTGCTGCCCCATTCTATCATTTTCTTTTTAAATATATTATTGAACTGCGGTGGGTTGGCACCCTGCTCAGGATTGTTTCCTGCCTTGTGCCCTGTGTTGGCTGGGATTGGCTCCAGCAGACCCCCGTGACCCTATTCGGATTCAGCGGGTTAGATAATGGATGGATGGATGGATATATTATTGAATTCATTAAAAGCAAATACCATTCCATACAAGCAAGTCAAAAGTTCAAATCCAATCAACACCCCTGCCACACACGTGCGCTTAGGGGACAACTAGAGGGCCTGACCAGGTGTAATTCCACGCCTGACCAGGGGGTGGCGAAGTGCACTGATTCACTCTCTCAGTTCCTTGCAGACCATTCTCGGGAAGTCCCGCCCAGTTCCGGGACAACCAATGATGTTACTGCCGGATCCGGATGACCTCACTTCCTCTACTTGCATTTCAAGGCCGCCATTTTAAGGCAGCAAGTCAGTTCTGTCTTGGACTCAGTCGTGTGAACACGTCTGTTCTTTTTTCACCGATTTTGCAGCCGGGAAATATTATGCGGGTGGCTGCCCCAAATATTTCCAATGTCTCTTCGTCATTCTTGTGACACCCCATTCAAGAGAAGGAGAGCTAGGCCAACAGAGTACAACTGTAATGAGTAGGAAAAATAAATGATTTAATTAATAAGTAAAAATAATTTAAAAAAATAAGGGCCGAGAATCAACTTCCTTAATTTGAAAGCTTATTCTACATTGTTATTGATTTAAAAAAAGTTTTGCACAGATCTTCTAAGGTGAGAATTTGATTTTTTTTCCCATTTTCAATAATAGACAACATCAGTTACCCTTTATAACAGTTCAGGAAATTGTCAGACTAATGCAGAAAAATATAAAATGAGGCACAAAGACAAATGTTAACAATCACTATGTGGCGGACAGCTGGGGCCCATGCCGGGCCGGGATGCTCCTTCGATACTTGGGCCGGGGTAACAACCATGGGCAGCATACTACTTCCCCCAGAACGCTTGTTGGCAGCCCTCCTGGTTTGCATCGGAGCCACAGATATGGGACTCCGGAGCTCAGCCCTGTTGGGCTCCATGGCCACCACCAGGGGGAGCTGCACAGCTTCATGAGCCCGTCTGGGTGCCAATGTAGCCACACCCGGAAGTGCAGCTTTAATTAGGTTAATTATCACCTGCAGCACTTCCGGGTGGGCTATAAAAGGAGCCAGCAGCCACCACTCCGGAAGCCAGTGTCGGGAGGAGGAGAAGGACAACGCTTGCCAGGAGGAGTGGTGGTGAAGACCAGTGTGTGTTTTGCTTTGGTGACTTGTTTGTGTTTGTGGGACTGTGTTAGGGCTGAGGGACACGGGGAAGACGGGTCTGTGTGTGCCAGGTCGGGCGCCAATATAGCACCTTTTGCTACACACTAATAATGGAATAAATGTATCTAATATTTAATATAAAACTAAGTGAACAAAGCACAGGGGCAAGTCAAAAAATTAAAAAAGCAAATGCCGGCGCTAGGCCTGCGTGTAATTCAGCCGTCCCTAAAGGGGTCCTTGTCCGGGGTTTATTCCTGCCTTGCACCCTCTGATAGCTGGGATAGGCCCGGCAACCCCCACACCCTGGCCAGGACTTAAATGGGTTAAAAAATGACTGACTGACTGAACGTCTGCATTTGTCATTTGTTCATCTGAGGGATAATTGAGACTGGGGCCGCTGCCATATTTATATCGTCACTTCCTAGAGACGTGACGAGTGCAGTAGTCCAAGTCACATGACCCTTCTCCTGCATCACAAAATTAAAAACATAATGGATGTGTGGCACCACACTCGCAGCCTGTGATTAACATGCATGTAGAGCTTCTTAGTTTGTCCTGATTCTGATCTGGTGGAAAAGGCTTACAAGAAAAATGTTTTTCTGACTCCTGAAAGTTTTTCTAAACACATGTTTTTTCACTACAAAAATACAAAAGTACATGTAATAAAATAGGAAAGTAAACCACACCACACAATTGTTTAAAAGTCCATCTTCGTATCAAGGATTTTCTTCAAAACGACATGCATAAGCGATTGTCCAAGGGGGACCACCCATCCCCACATCAAGGTGGTGTTTCAGGGTCTCGAAGACACAAATAAGGCAAGACTGGATAACGAGAAAAAACAAAAAAAGTTTAAGAAGCACTGATTTAAACTGACATAAAAAAAATCTTGCCAAATTCTAAAGAAGCTCGGCACAGTTCCATGTAAAGAAAATCTGATTTATTTCCCCGAGTTTCAGACAATATAAAAAATCATTTTCCCAGTGCATTATAGATTATGCATTAGGAGTTTTCCGATTGAGGTAAATCAGGTGACATGTTAACAATGTAGGCAGAAATAACAGTCATTTTAACACCAGATAAACCTTTGAAAACCTCTCTGAAAACATGCGTTTACTTTGTCTTTATGGGTTATTGAGTGTGGATTGATGAAGAAAAATGCCACATTTAACCGTTTAAAATTAAACATAAAACACAATAAAGTGTGCAGAAAGCGAAGGGGTCTGAAGATTCTGATTCTACTGTGTAGCAGAACACAGAAGCCCAATCCATATTAACAGAGTAATAAATAAAGAGAACAATATTAACAACAGACAGACAGACAGATAGATAGATAGATACATAGATAGATAGATATATAGATAGATAGATAGCATAGTATAGTTGGCAGGATTAGATAGATAGGTAGATAGATAGCATAGTTGGTGGGATTAGATAGATAGATAGCGTAGTTGGCAGGATTAGACAGACAGATAGATAGATAGATAGATAGATAGATAGCGTAGTTGGCAGGATTAGATAGATAAGTAGATAGGTAGATAGCGTAGTTGGTGGGATTAAATAGATAGATATCATAGTTGGCAGGATTAGATAGATAGATAGACAGATAGATAGCATGATTAGATAGATAGATTTTAATTTTGTGTAGATTAAATAGATAGATAGATAGATAGATAGATAGATAGATAGATAGATAGATAGATAGATAGATAGATAGATAGATAGATAGATGATGTTCAACTTTTCTTCATTTTGCCTTTCTCTTCCTCCATCTTTGCTCCAGGTGATGTTGCCCTACTTCTCTCCCGTCTTTGGTTACATCAGAGGCGCAGCGCAGAAGCAGTTCCTGATTAGTCTGAGTGCCCATAATTTTCTCCAGTGGCTCCAATTGACCCCAGTAGAGCTGCCTGTGAAGAGTACATCTCCCATACTGGAGAAAGGTGCTACCACCCAGCATATTTGGGGCACGTATGCTCCACCCTTCCCACCATTGCATTATTTTGATCTCCAGACCAGCAAATGGAGCGCTAGTCTTTTCACCGGGAAGGCCCATCCACCCACGCCAACTATCCAATCTGATTGCCTCCTAGCCAAGTAAAGAAACATCATCCATCCTGACCAGGATGCCAGACCACTACACTGAGTAAAATGGATTCAAGGTATGGCACCTCCTCCAGGGTTGTTTCCTGCCTTGTGGACAATGCTACAGCTATCCATTAAAACGGGTTTTAAAAAATGTATGAATGTGAACATGGTACTAAAGTCCCACATGATGTGCAGCTTTAACTGTGGATGTATGGTCTGTAATTATAGGCATGGCTTTGTTTTCTCCAGGAGCTAATAATAAAGTTATGGTGTCCAAATGCCCCTGTCAGCTGCCCTGAAACGCTCGTATTATTTGTGTTTCTGCTATCAAGGGAAGGGACCTAAAATGGAATGTGGATCACTGGTATGTATAGCTGCTGAACTAAATCAAAGTCTCTTCCAATCCTAAAATGTACATTCCCAAAATCACTTTGAGAAACCTGAGGTACACTGCAGCAAAAAGAAAAGGAACTCTTAACTGATTAAATATTTCCTACAGAGGAGAGAGAAGATATTTTAGTGGCTTTTTGTTAATGACTGTATGGCATTCTGCACTAACTGCTGAGGAGCTGTGTTTCTATAAATAAAAATGCTCAGGAATTCATAAGGCATGATAAGTATGTATGGGAGGTTTGGAGCCAAGAGGTCCGGGGTGCATTTTTTTTTTCTTCCACAGCAGACAAATGTGCTGTTCAATTACTGATTACTACAACAATTATACTGCAAACATTAGAACGGCGGCTCGTGTTCCCATCCAACAATGAAACAGTAAACTAGAAATGTAGCTGAGTGAAATGAGCAGGCACTCAGTATAAATCTCCCAGGAAATGCATTTTCCCAGTGCTCCGTGTATCTGAAATATTATACATTATGTTGCAGCTTTCAGGGTGAGCACCATTTAAGAGTGTGGTACAAGCACAGCAAGATATTTATACAATATGACGCCTTTCATTTTAAGAGGCTCACCCAGGATCGCTGAGTAAGTCAATGGAGGGGATTAAACTTATGACCTTCTCCCCAGCCCTGCAGAGTTTTACTTACTAAACCATACAACCCATAAAATGTGCTGGGAGCTTAGATGGAACTTAAAAAGAGATGGCATGAAAGGCACTATATAGTAGATGCATGGATAGATAATACATGAAAGGGACCATTTAACAAATAATGAAAGGAGCTGTAGAGCAAAGACAGACAGACAGACAGACAGATAGATAGATAGATAGATAGATAGATAGATAGATAGATAGATAGATAGATAGATAGATAGATAGAAATGAAAGGCAGTATATAATAGATAGGTATGAAAGGCACTATATAATAGATAGACAGATATACGTGAAAGGCACTATATAATAGATACATAGATAGATAGATATGAAAGGCACTATATAATAGATAGATAGATAGATAGATAGATATGAAAGGCACTATATACTGTAGTAGATAGATAGATGGATAGATAGATATGAAATGCATTATATAATAGACACTATAACAGACAGACAGATATACAGTATATATGAGGGGATATTGGATGGGATGCCAGTGCAATGACGCAAGCCGATTGGCCAGAAGGACAAGGAGATAAATGTGTACTTGCCTGGTATACTATAGCAGATGGACTGGGAAAAGCCAAGGATTTGGAGTGGTTCCTTCCCTTATATTCCAGATTGAAGTGGTCCTTGTATGTGTACCGAGTCAGGATACATGCAGGAGTGCTTGGGAGATGGAGTCCGGAAGTGGATCCCTGAGGATTGAGCAATGGTGTTGCGGGAGAACCTCCCGACTTTCTCCATAGCCTGGAAGTGATTCTGAGGAGCTACAGCATGGTACCAGAAGCATTTCCAGGTCTGGCTTAAAAAGCAGCCCACTGCCAGACATGGACGAGTCAGAATCAGGAGGCAGCAGGCAACAGTCAACATAGGAGAGGAGAAAGAATTGCATTAATTGTATACTTGTGACCTATTACTGGAGAGAGGGTTGTGAAGAAGTGCCTGGAGAGAATTAAAAGCCTTTATTTTATCCTAATAAGTGTGCAGTAGTACTGTGTCTTGGGTTTGGGGTTCTCTGGCGCCCCTGTGTGGTCAAACAGTGTAGTAGTGAAAATGATGTCCCCTGTCAAACCCTGATTGACCGCTGACTGTCCTTCTTTGTTGGCTTGTTTTTATGTTCTCCAGTTGTATCCCTAACATCACGAAAACACGCATTTGTTACGGTAATTGGCTAATCTGAACAGGCCTGGTCTGAGGCATTCTGGGTAAAGTCAGCTCCTTCTTTAAATTTCAATGCTGTGGACTTTTAATTCCTACTCAAGTTTAATGTAATAAAAAGTTTATAGGCTGTAAAAAAATGGATGGATGATAAACAAGCCTATAGAATTTTTATCAATTTGAGCCCCATGTTAGATCTTTGTAATTGAAAGGCTTTCAGACGTCGTCTGTAAATGTTTCCGCCACATGTACAGTCATGGATTCTGAATTGTGAATCCATCAGGAAGCCCCTTAGGAATGGCCCTATCATTATTTTTTCCTATATTTTTTCTTTCTCTGGTATCCTTATGCCAGAACAATTCTCGGCATTCGCTGGTAACTCTGATGCCAGCCTGGACGTTGCTCTAAAATTACCAGGCAATATAGTTATGTAGGTTTGTATATGTAGGCCTATATATAAAATAAGTTGTTACAGTTTTGAATTGTCCAGACCCAAGATTGCATTTTCTGGCTTAAGATGATTTTTTTTGTGACAGCTGGCTGTTCATTTGTACTTCGCTGCTGGTACCCCCCAATTCCCCCCCAGTAACAAAAGTGGAGCGATGAGTTTGTGCTTCTCCAAAGCTACCAATTTATTCCGGAAAGAATGGAGGCCAGGATTTCCAGCTGGGAGCTCTCATCATTTATCATACAAAACTAACAAGTTGTGCCTGCTTCGATTTGGGTCTTTACCTTGAGCTCGTACAGGAGTAAAGGCTTATTTGTTCTCACCTAGAATGTAAAAATTCAATAATTTTACATATGTGGTAGCTGCGGTCAAAGGGTCCCCCCACAGCTACAATAAACCAATCCAAACCAAAGAACCGTAAGAGCTCAGAAAACTTTATTTCTTGTGAGTGGCTCATCTAATGGGTACGTGGTAAAGAAGAAGAAGGATGAGTAGACACAAAAATAGACAGCTGCTCTTCTTCTTATTCTTGTTTCGGCTGCTCCCATTAGGGGTCGCCACAGCGGATCATCTTCTTCCATATCTTTCTGTCCTCTACATCTTCCTCTGTCACACCCATCATCTGCATGTCTTCTCTCACCACATTCATAAACCTCCTCTTAGGCCTTCCTCTGCCCCTCATATTCTGCAGCTCTATCCTTAGCATCCTTCTCCCAATATACCCAGCATTTCTCCTCTGCACATGTCCAAACCAACACAATCTCGCGTTTCTGACTTTGTCTCCCAACCTGAGCTGACCCTCTAATGCCCTCGTTTCTAATCCTGTCCATCCTCGTCACACCCAATGCAAATCTTAGCATCTTTAACTCTGCCACCTCCAGCTCTGTCTCCTACTGTCTGGTCAGTGCCACCATCTCCAGCCCATATAACATAGCTGGTCTCACTAGCGTCCTGTAGACCTTCCCTTTCACTCTTGCTGATACCCGTCTGTCACAAATCAATCCTGACACTCTTCTCCACTTCTCTTCCATAATTCTCATTACTCTGTACCGTTGATCCCAAGTATTTAACCTCATCTACCTTCGCCAGCTCTACTCCCTCCATCTTCACAATTCCTCTGACCCCCCTCTCATTCACACACGTTTTCTGATTTTTTCCTACTGACCTTCATTCCTCTCATCTCTAGAGCACATCTCCCCCTCCCCAGGGTCTCTTCAACCATCTCCCTACTCCCACTACACATCACAGTGTCATATCGTTCAGATCACAATGTAGACAGTTGCTCTACTAGGATAATTTGAAACATCTTGTAATCCTCTGACATTGGAGAGATTGGACCAAGCTAAAAATCGGGAGTGGTCCCCCAAGACTTTCTTATATACTCAGATATGGGGTAGGATATTTGAGGAATAAACCGCAAGACAATGATTATATTTTTATATCAATGTACATTAAAGAACTATCAACAATAAATCAAATCAAAATTAATAAAATATTGAACAATTATTATAAAAGTAAAGTTGAATAAATCGGACTCTGCAGCTGCATGAATGAAAGGTGAAGTACCACTTCCAGTTAGCAGAAATAGTCCCAAATGTTGATAGAAATGTAAATTTTGCACCTAATACTTGTATGCAAGATTTGGTTGACCTAAGTGAAAACGTACTCAAACGTTATCGTGTTTACATATACACACACACAGACATACAGACATAATTCCAAAAATTGTATTTTTGGACTCAGGGAGGTCTAAAACGTGGAGATTCATCAAAATTTCAAAATTGAATTTTTGGATGATTCCAGTACTTTCCCTACACTTCGTATATGAGAAAATCAGGGACGTCTAAAACATCGAGATTCATCAAAATCTCAACATCGAATCTTTGGACAATTACAATACTTTCTCTTTATTTCATATACGAGAAAGTCAGGGATGTCTAAAACGTCGAGATTCTTCAAAATGTCGACATCGAATCTTTGGAGGATTACAATACTTTCCTTGTACTTCGTATACGAGAAAGTCAGGAACGTCTAAAACGTTGAGATTCATCAAAATCTCGACTTCGAATCTTTGGACGATTACTATATGTCCCCTATACTTCGTCTACGAGAAAGCAAAAAGAGACAATATTGTCGCCACTTTTACCTCTGCATTTTCCTTCAGATTCTGGCCATGACAACATCCAGAGGGGTAGCCGTCCCACTGTCTGGCTTTTCAGCTGAGCACCACGTAATGTAAGTAATCAGTAACGGTCATTGTATTTTATCATATGTCTCCTTCTTGTGCTAATTTCATTTTTATGCAATTTGATTAGGTCATTTTTAACGATCTGTTCGTGAAACTGCACACACATTGGATTCAGAAAGTATTCAGACCCCTTCACTTTCTGCACACTTTATCGTGCTGTAGATGTCATTTTTAATGGAGACATTTGTCATTTTTTTCCCCCAGCAACCTACACTCAATAACCCAAAATGACAAAGCGAAATGAGGCTTTCAGAAACCTCGGCAAATCTATGGAAAATCAAAAAACGGACATCATGTCATTCCTAGACGTGTTCAGGCCCTTTGCTTTCACACTCCACAAGGTGCTCAAGTGCGTCCTGTTTGCTTTTGTTCTCCTTGAGACGTGTCTGGAACTTGATTGGAGTCCAAACTGAGTTCATTGGACAAAGGCACATATGTACCTGTGTATATGAGGTGTGTGATCTTTTAATAAATTCTCCAATACTGTGCATTATTAAAACTACAGGAAGACCCCACAGATCTCTTAGTACACCTTAGTACTGCAAACCTTTTGTGAAAATGTGCTTTCACCTTGGCATTATGGGTTACTGAGTGGGTCAATTCATGGGCAAAACTGGCAAATGTAGCCATTTAGAATGAAATCAACAACACAATAAAGTGGGCAGAAAGTGAAAGGCATTTTTAATTCTTTCTCTATCTGCTGTCTGATTGGTGACCAGGAGGTGTGCGGTGCTCCAGCTTTCTAGAATACATCAGAACAATCTGGACGAGAAAAGGCCATTGACCCCCCCAACGAAGCTCGTCAGTCCCCCCCACTTCATTTTTCTAAAATAACATCAAGTCGAGTTTTGAGGGGTCCCTGAAGCCCTCCTTTCTGCCACACTACTTGGTCACTCATTCCATGAGTCTCTGGTTCTCTTTGTCAAGAAGAGCTTCGTGAGATTTGTACGAGATTTACCCTGGACATTATAACAATGCGGATGAGAATGGGCCATTGACCCCCAGTGAAGCTCGCCAGTCCCACCCACTTCATTCTTCTAAAATAATATCAATAATATAATAATAAATAATGGTGGGCTGGTGCCATGCCTGGGGTTTCTTTCCTGCCTTGTGCCCTGTGTTGGCTGGGATTGGCTCCACCCCTGTGACCCTGTAATTAGGATATAGCGGGTTGGATGATGGATGGAATATCAAGTCGAGTTTTGAGGGTCCCTGAACCCCTCCTTGATCACTCATTCCATGTGTCTCTGGTTCCTTCTGAGTAAAGAAAAACTTTCTAATGTGTTGCCAAGGCCTAAATCAAGAGAAAACGCATCTTTGTCCCAAGCATTATGGGGGACACAGAATTTATTTGTTTGTTTGTTTATTTTTTTCATATTTGTAAATACATACAGTATGTGGCATTGCTTAGTAATCATTGTGTTTTATTTTACTATTAGCATTTAAGTTCATCTTCTCTCTTTGCTATCTTTGAACGTGGGAGGATTGGCAGTGGACTTTTGTTTCTGTTTTGCAGTTTTGTTAAGGGCTCATTCTGCCAATGGCCTGACCACTCTTACGTGGGACAGGGGGTGGTAGACCCCTCACCAAGGGGATTGTCTGTTTTAGCGACTGGTAACTTGATACGTCTCTCTTTATTTTCTTCTCTTTTGGGGTTGTCTGTCTGTCCGTCTGGCATCCCTTTGAATTCTTGGATGACATCATTTCCATGGCGATAAAAGAAGAGAAAAATGCTGGGAAAGAAAAAGTAAATAAACAGAGGGGCTTAACCTGAGAAACCCACTGGTTAAAAAAAAAAAAAATAAAAAAGAAAGAAAGAAAGAACAAAATATAGTAGTGGAGCTGGAGTGGCAGCAGAGGTCAGAATCGCTGAAGCTGACCCTTGAGGAGTGTGGATGCGTCCACTTGTGATGAAAATGATGCTTCTCTCAATCCGGCTTAGCCCCTCTTTGTGCAGCAGCACTTCACTAAACCTTGGTCTGACAATCCCCTCCTTTGTACTATTTTGAGCATCTCCTAAAACACGAGATCGTCTTTGTGATCCCAGAGAGTGCGCTGGTATCCAGGATACTCTCCTCTAACTGAGCCACCAAATTCAATTTTTGGTTTCTTTTTCTAAGGGGTTTTGGGAGTTGGTGTGTGTGTGCGTGTAAGTGTGCGTCTGTGAGTGTGTGTGTGCGTGTGTTTGTGTGAGTGTGTGTGTGTGAGTGTGCGTCTGTGAGTGTGTGTGTGTGTGTGTGTGTGTGCGTGTGTGTGTGTGTGTGTGCGTGTGTTTGTGTGAGTGTGTGTGTGTGTGTGTGTGTGTGTGTGTGTGTGTGTGTGTGTGTGTGTGTGTGTGTGTGTCTGTGTGTGTGTGTGTGTGTGTGGGGTTGAGTCACCCTACTAAATACCAACCCTGTATAGCAAGCGAAGGTCAAACAAATTGTAATGTGTCCTCCCATCCCCCATACAGGAGCTCCGTTCATTTGTTCAAGGAAACTCTGACCAGTCGCACACTTGGAAAATGCTGTCATTAGGGTAATGTCTTAAATAGATTATTGTGAACAAGGGCCACAAAGCCTCAGCTCAAATCTGTTTATTACAATATTGTTTATTTTTTTGGAATGCTACTACGTTTTAGACCCTGGAAAGTTTGGTCGTTTCATATAAAACATGAAAATGTGGGCATTGTAACCACAGTGCCGTGTTCCTCAACCTGTGGGTCGCGATACAAATGTCCAAATTAAATCCACTGTGACTCAGTCTTGCCCACCTTAATGAAAAGGTATGTGTTGGTGTGTCTGTTTGTGTGTCCGTTCGGTTTCTATGTCTCTGTCATTCCAAAAGATGCAGCATCACAAACATTAACATTGCTTTCACGAATCCCATACCAAATGGCATATAACAGAGACATATGCATTGTATTTGTCATTACAACAGATGGTGCACCACAAACATTAGCACTGCTTTTATGAATCCCATATGTAATAGCAGATAACAGAGACATATGCATTGCGTTTCTCATTCCAACAGATGGCACATCACAAACATTAGCACTGCTTTTACAAATCCCATACCAAATGGCATATAACAGAGCCATATGCATTGAGTTTCTCATTCCAACAGATGGTGCTTCACAAACATTAGCATTACTTTTACGAATCCTATACCAAATGGCATATAAAAGAGACATATGCACTGCATTTTTCATTTCAGCAGATGGCATATCACAAACATTTACAGTACACTACTTTTACAAATCCCATACTGGCATATAATAACAACAACAACAACATCTGTGTATTGTATTGTATTTATCATTTTTGACACCCACTGCACACCCAACATACCTGGAAAGGGGTCTCTTTTTGAACTGACTTTCCCAATCTTTCTTCCATTTTTTCCCTACAAGGGTTTTTTTGGGAGTTTTTCTTGTCTATTTAGAGAGTCAAGGCTGGGGGGCTATCAAGTGGCAGGGCCTGTTAAAGCCCATTGCTGCACTTCTTGTGTGATTTTGGGCTATACAAAAATAAATTGTAATGTATTGTGTTGTATTTATTTCTGTAGCACATTTTTATACAAACAATGTAGCTCAAAGTGCTTTACAAAATAAATAATTAAAATTAGGGAACACTAATTAACATAGAATAAAAATAAAATAAAAAAAAAAAACAAACTCCAGACGGCTGGAGAAAAAATAAAATCTGCAGGAGTTCAGACCATGAGACCACCCAGCCCCCTCTAGGCATTCTACACGTACCTAACATAAATGACCAGTCCTCATTGTATTCAGGGTTCTCATGGAAGAATTTGATGATGATGGTCATGTGGACTTCTGGCCTTTCATCCATCAATGTAGGGACATCACGGTGCTTTGATCAGGTGGTGGTGGCGCAGGTCGCCACCACAGAAAACCGGAAAAAGAACAGAAGAGAGAGTAGGGGTGAGTACAGATTTTGGAGCCACCATGAATAATAATGATAATTAATTGAACATACAGAGCATCAGGATTAAACTAAAATGAAGTTATGAGAAAGCCGTGTTAAAGTAATGTGTTTTCAGAAGTGTTTTAAAGTGCTCTACTTTATTACCCTGGCAAATTCCAATTAGCAGGCTATTCCAGATTTAGGCGCATAACAGCAGAAGGCCACCTCATCACTTATATAGAGACATTTGCATTGCATTTCTTGTTCCAACAGATGGTGCATCATAAATATTTGTGGTAATAAAAAGCATTTCATTTGTCATTCTAACAGATAGCATGTCACAAACATTAACACTACTTTTACAAATTCCACTCCAAATGGCATTTATCAGACTTATGCATTGCATTTGCCATTCCAACTGATGGTGCATCACAAACATTTGGAGTAGAAAAATGCATTGAATCTGCCATTCCAACAGATGATACATCAGAAACCTTAACACTGCTTTTATGAATCCAATATCAAATGGCATATAACAGACTTATGCATTACATTTGTCATTCCCAATGATGGCACATCACAAACATTAACACTGCTTTTATCAATCCCTTACCAAATTCCATATAGCAGACAAATATGCATTGCATTTGTCATTTCAACAGATGGAGCATTACAAGCATTTGCACTGCTTTTACAAATTCCATACATTTTACAAATGTCATATATCAGAATTATGCATTGCATTTCTCGTTCCGGCAGATGGTGCATCATAAATATTTGTGGTAATAAAAAGCATTTCATTTGTCATTCCAACAGGTAGCACATCACAAACATTAACAATGCTTTTACAAATTCCATACCAAACGGCATGAAAAAGACATATGCATTAAATCTTTCATTCCAACACATGGCACCATCACACACTGCTTTTACAAATCCGATGCCAAATGTTATATAACAGAGAGATATACAGTACATTACATTGTGCACTGCAAACGTTAACGCTGAGCTCTACATTCTCATCTTAGATGAGGAACACAGCTAGAGTAACAATAAAATGTGACAAAAACATTTTACAGGCACTGTATTTAAATTTTGTGTATGTGTCACACTGGTAAAAGAATCTGCTAAATAAATAAATGAATGTGCTCATATGTGGAATTGTACTCAATAAGAATACACCTATTTGAAAATTAATAAATTAATAGTATTAATAGTATAGATGTAAAAGTAAGGTGTGACCTGTGGTTGAATAAGACAATGGAAGATACCACGGTAAAACGTTGGGGTGCCAGCCTTACAGTAAGAAACAAAACCAAAAGTACCAAAAAGGGGTTGCAACCTGTGCCAGTGTAAGAAAGTCCGTCCAAAACAAAGAGCCATCAAGCCTGATTAGTTTTAGAAGGAGCGCCGTCCTGCGCTGCATTCTATGCCACAGTGACCGCCTCCTTCCTGCAACTGTGGGATTTATAGGTTGGGAACCGGAAGGGCCGGAGTCAATCACCCTCAATGGCCGTCTTCTCTGTAAAAAAAGAGGAAGCAAAAGAGGAAGGAATAGGTTAGCGCCAGTGCCCCCTCTCGACCTGGGGTGGGAGTACATACCTCAGACGAGCCTGGTGAAAGATGGCAAACATGCATAAGAAATCATGTAGAAAACATCTGATTATTGTTTATAGGGTAGGTTATTAAGTAATCCATCCATCCATTATCCAGCCCGCTATATCCTAACTATAGGGTCTGCTGGAGCCAATCTCAGCCAACACAGGGCGCAAGGCAGGAAACAAACTCCGGGCAGGGTGCCAGTCCACCGCAGTTATTAAGTAATACTTTACACAAATAAAAAAAAAAAACAGGAAACGTAAAGACGAACATTTGAAGTGCAGGCTGCCACCCTGACAGAGTGCCATCAGTTTGGCGTGACTGTCCCTAAGATAACAAAATTAACAACACTGATTTCTTTAAACCCCATTGAATTCTCAGCCGAGCCTTATTGGAGATGTGTGCCGTGTACAAAAAGGTAACAAGCGAATCCTTTGCAGCAGTTTGCGGCATTGCGTCAGGCTTTGAAAGGCAATGTCTACTGAAACAGCCAAGCAGGTATGCACGATTGCAGGCTGAGCTCACTTTTGCATGGCACTGTGGTTAGCTGAGCCTTCCTGTCGAGGATGCCACACACACTTGCTGTGACCACATTTGCTTTATTGCTTTCTAATGCTTCGTAATGCTGATACTGCAATGGAGATCTTCGACTTTTTTTAAAAAAAAGAGATTTGTTTGTGTTGGTGAATCTCAGAGTGAGACCGAAATAATCATTTGAATATATGGGGGCAACAAATATTTCAGCCTTTTGAAAATGTGATAAAATCCAGGTGAAGAATTCATAAATCTTGTGTAAATGTTCTAGCATCCCATCCAATTTACAAGCCCACATTTGTAACTACAGGGTGGCAGGGCGCTGGATGCCCTATTAACTGAGCTGGGTACAAGCCACAGGTGAGACTCCAACCACTTACGCAAGGCCAGTTTACAGTTAACACATCACCGAATTATGGTGAAAGGAAGTCAGGCTATCTGGTGAAAGACACAAGAACATGCAGTGGACAGCGAACTTCACACGGACAGTGAAAGGACAGAAATCCAACTTGACTCCCCGGAGCTGTGAAGCTGCTATGCTGACCAGTGCCACCGTAGAGCAGCCTCCCTCCTGGAGCCATCATCAACTGGAGCTACCAAGTAGCAAGCTGGTTAACTTGGCAGATGATACCAAGCTAGCTGGACTGGCATATAATCTGAAATCTGTTGAATCTTCACAGAGGGACTTGGACAAGAGACAGGCTTGGGCAGATTTGTGGCCGATGAAATTTAATGTCAGTAAATATAAAGTGTTACAGAGAGTAAAAATGTGAAGTATGAGTACAAAATGGGAGGTCTGAAAGTCAAAAGTCCATCTTATGAGAAGGACTTAGGAGTCGCAGTGGACTCGACATGATCAACTACCAGACAGTGTTCAGAAGCCAGTAAAAAGGGTGACAGAATGTCAGGTTATATAGCGCCTTGATGTGTGGAGCACAAGTCCCAGGAGGTTCTGTTCAAGCTTTATAACACACTGGTGAGGCCTCATCTGGAGTACTGGGGGAAGTTTTGGTCTCCAGGCTACAAAAAGGACATGACAACACTAGAGGAGGTCCAGAGAAGAGCGACGAGGCTGATTCAAGGCTACAGGGGACGAGTTATGAGGAAAGATTAAAAGAGCTGAGCCTTTACAGTTTAAGTAAAAGGAGATTAAGAGGTGACATGATTGAAGTGTTTAAAATTATGAAGGGAATTAGTGCAGTGGATCGAAACGATGGCTTTAAAATGAGTTCATCAAGACCACGGGGACACAGTTGGAAACTTGCTAACTAGAAATTTCACACAAACATTAGGAAGTTTTTCTTTACACTAAGAAACCACAGACACTTGGAGTAAACGACCAGGTTGTGTGGCAGACAGTAGGACTTTAGGGACCCTCAAAACAAAATTTGATATTATTACACAAGAATGAAATGGATAGGACTGGCAAGCTTTGTTGGGCTGAATCTATCCACATTAACATATTTGGCTGACGCACAACATTATTATCTGCGGTGGACTGGCACCCTGCCGGGGTTTGTTCCTGCCTTCCACCCTGTGTTGGCTGGGATTGGCTCCGGTAGACACCTGTGACCCTGTAGTTAGGATATAGTGGGTTGGATAATGGATGATATCTATCTATCTATCTATCTATCTATCTATCTATCTATCTATCTATCTATCTATCTATCTATCTATCTATCTAATCCTGCCAACTATGCCATCTATCTATCTATCTATCTATCTATCTATCTATCTATCTATCTATCTATCTATCTAATCCTGCCAACTATGCCATCTATCTATCTATCTATCTATCTATCTATCTATCTATCTATCTATCTATCTATCTATCTATCTATCTATCTATCTAATCCTGCCAACTATGTCATCTATCTATCTATCTATCTATCTATCTATCTATCTATCTATCTATCTATCTATCTATTTGTCTGTCTGTCTAATCCTGCCAACTATGCCATCTATCTATCTATCTATCTATCTATCTATCTATCTATCTATCTATCTATCTATCTATCTATCTATCTATCTATCTAATCCTGCCAACTATGCCATCTATCTATCTATCTATCTATCTATCTATCTATCTATCTATCTATCTATCTATCTATCTATCTATCTATCTATCTATCTATCTAGGGATGCTTTTCTGATCTGGAGGTGGAACCCAAATTGGACATGAGTGGTGTGAGGGAGGACTTGATTTTAAGGCTTGACAGACAGGAAAAAGAACTTTTTGATATTTAAATAAGAAAGATGTGTATGTATCCTGCATCAAAGTTTTCCATTTTTAAATCTAAAAACACCATCATGATGCCCTGGACTGAAAAATTAAATGTAAAAGCAGAGGTCAGGCCAGAATGGAGAGAATTTTATAAACCTCCTAATAATAAGAGAGCAGGCGATTTACAATGGAGAATCCTACACGGGTCATCACAACTAATATGTTCCTAAGTAAACTTCAGAGTGATGTGAGTGATAAATGTGCCTTCTGTGGGAAGAAAGAGACTGTTTATCATTTATTCTCATATTGTATGAGACTGCAAACTCTGTTTGTGTACTTTCAGAAAATGTGTGAAAAATGTACTGTTTCTTTTGATGATCAGAGATTTATTTGGGACATGAAATATAACAAAACATCAAATTCAAAATTTCAACTTTTAAATGATTTACTTGGGCAAGCAAAGTTAGCCCTTTTATAAAGCCGTAATAATAAACAGAGTGGGACGTTACCCAGATGATGTACTGTTTATTTTCAAATTTTATGTAATTTCGAGAATTAAGCAGGAATTTACGTATGATAAAACAATGTGTAATACTGAAGAATTTGAAAAAGTGTGGGGAGTGATGTGTTCTATTGAGGAAGGACAACTAAAAATCAATTTGGAATAAGCTGGTGTGCGATTGTTTTATAAATGTTAGAAGGATTGTTTTTGAGTACTGAATACTACAGACTTGTGTACTTGACTTAATGTGTGGGGTAGGAGGCGTGGAGGAGTAATGTCATTGGTATATTTCTTGAGAAACTGTTATTTGTATTGATGTGTTCATGTCTTCTATTATTGCAGAATAAAGTTTATGTTAAAACTAGAAAAATATCTATCTATCTATCTATCTATCTATCTATCTATCTATCTATCTATCATATATTGCCTTTCATTTCTATCTATCTATCTATCCATCTATCTATCTATCTATCTATCTATCTATCTATCTATCTATCTATCTATCTATCTATCTATCTATCTATCTAATCCTTCCAACTATGTCTATCTATCTATCTATCTGTCTGAGACCAAATGATTGAAATGGCATTTTTTTCCTTGTGTTTTTATTCAAGTCTATTAACTTTACCTGTAGGCATTGCCTGTTTGAAGATGTAATATTTGCCTATTCAGACAAGTCAACAATTTCCATGGGGTGTATTTACTTTTTCACATGACTCTATTTTTTTTTTGTTTTCTTAAAACAATGATTATTTTTTTTTGTTTGGGCAATAACTGTAATGTTATGATGGAAGATCTTAGGATCAGATGAGATACGTTGTTCAGTGGTCTACTGTTTAATGTTGGTGGATATTAATTATTACAGTAAACTGCAAAACACAACCGCTTTCAGCAAATGAGGAAGCCGTTTTTGGTAAAGTAAAAAGTAGAAAGCGCAAAAGTCCGATGTCAGATACATATTACTGGCCTCAGGAGTCCGAGTCTGTACTCTGAATAAGACTGCATGACAATAGCCGAAAAGCGAGTGCAGATGGAGAGGTGATAATAATGGGGAACTTTAATCCTCCAGTTATAAACCACCGCTTTACAACAGGAAACTGTGCAATAGAGGAAAAGGAACTGAGAGATGTTTCAAAATTATTGTGTTTAGACATGGATAATTTGTGTGGCAACGCAAGGAGATTATCCTGACCTAATTTTCTGCAATAATCTGGGCAGAATTCCTAATAATGTAATGTCTGAGAGGCCTGGCAATGTGTGTGTGTTTGTGTGTGTGTGTTTGTCCGTGACAACTGGAATGTGGCCCCCTGCTCCTCTCGGACACTGAGTGAGTTTTAGAATTGACGGGTGGATAGACAGTTGGTGGCACAGTGCTTAGAGTCGCCCATCTTCAGAGCCTGGAGCTACAGCTGTGTACAGTATATGGATTTTATTTGGGTACCCCACAAGATGTCCATCGTTGCCAAGAAGTGAGTTTGTTAAATCAGTTAATACTTGAATCATGAAGCGGAGATTCTTAACCAAGCAACAAATGCAAAGGCATACTGGTCAGTTTAATGGGGGACTCTAAAATAACCTAAGGCACAGGTGGGGGAATGCGTTGCTTTCAGTTGTTTTCTGCCTTCAGACCCCATGTTGCTGCAATCCTGCAATTGGGTTAGGAATGCCAGGAAATTCACTGGGTGGAACTTGAGGGAGACCATCTGGGCCTGGGGACCTGACCACTTTTAGCCTAATATATGTGATAAGCAGTGATGAGCGACACCCAGCTAAATTCACTTCACCGTGAGTTTGACAAAAACACAGAAATATTGGGATGCTTTGGTGAACTACTTTGATGTCAATGATGATGGTCACCTCCACAGCACAGATTACATTTTCTGGTACCATAATCAGTCCAGCATAGTTGTCAGATGTTTTACTAGTCCTCAGGGACACTTTAAAAACCACTGCACAATTAGAATCCACTTTAAACTAGTTCAGCTTCTCTTTCCCCTTTGACCTCAATGCATTTCTTGGAATTTCCCAAAATTCCCACACATTTATTTTCTTTGTGGGGAAACAAAGTGGAAAGGGGTGTGTGGTGCTCCCAACATCTCTGCCAAAGGATGAAGGTCCAAGCATTTAGAGTCCTGGTGCTTCCTGTTTGTGAGACATGGACACTATCCAGTGACCTGAGATGAAGACTGGACTCCTACACGTGTGTCTCTTCAGAGAATCCTTGGGTGCCACTGGTTTGACTTTGTGTTGCTCATGGAGTCCTGAATGAGGCACATGACCTGCATTGTGAGTGAGCGTCAGTTATGGCACTATGGGAATGTGCCGTGATTGTCTGAGTGTGATCCAACTCATTGTTCAGGACCTGAGTGGCTGGACCAGGCCAAGGGGACTTCCATGAAACACTTGGCTGCGGCAGATAGACGATCATTTCTGAAGGTTTGGACTGGACCGCGTGTCTGCCTAGGAGGGTTGCCAACCAAGGTCCCGAGCTGTTTCGTCATGTGGTGGGTGCTGCAGTGTGCTGTACCAGTGTCTGGTCCCCAACCTGACCTGACCTGACCTGGAAGAGAAGTGAATTTGTCAGGGTTCATTCATCACTAAATGGCATGGAGGTGGACACTGAAATTTGAAATATCTTTAAAGTAGTTTCAATGCTTTCCTTTCATCGTGTATCATTTGATAACGATACAAGTGGGCTCCATTTGGGCTCACAGATCTATCACCATTGTATTCAAATTCTGCCCTCAGGAATCGAATGCTCAGGGTTTGGTTGTTCCTCTCACATTCTCAATGACATGTGTGTTGGGTGAAGTGGCACCCACACCATGTCAAGGTCTGTGACGATGCGGGTAATACTCTTGAACCCGACACCGCCCGTAATGTAACTGGAATGAGCTAGACAATGAAGACACCAAACGAAGCAAGGGGAAAGGTGCAAAGTGCAAACAGTGCTTTTATTAAAAACAGTCAAAGCCAAAAAGTGTTCAAAACAATAGTGCAGTGCTCAAAACGTCAATACGTAAATAATTCATTAAAAGCAGGGTGAAAATGTGGAGATTAAAATGCCAAAAAATAACTCCATTTAAAACCGAGGTTAAAATACTTGCTGGAAGCAGCCCCTTCTTTAAAATCCCGGTGCCTTCTTCTTTTAACTGGCGGCTCCCCTGCTTCTCCCATATGGGCCCTGCAACAGGGGGGTCACCCTACCTGCAGGTGCAGCTGACTTTCCTTCTGGTCTGGTAGCCTTCCGACCCCTGGCTCCGTATCGCTAATCTGCTGGACTGAGACTTGGGTTCTCCAAGTGACCAGGGTGCTCATGCTGGGGCTGCCAAGCCTCCGACTCTGGCTGCCTTTCGTGGCAAGCCGTCCACGATCCTGGTCACTCCTTCTTCTTCTACTATCGGCTGCTCCCATTAGGGGTTGCCACAGTGCATCATCTTCTTCCATATCGTCCTGTCAGAGGCACTGTGTCCCAAAGCCTTCCCGTCACTCCAATGCTGACGCCAGCTCCAGTGCCCATCCACTTGGACCCGCCTCTTTCTGTCGGAATAAAAACTAAAAGCATTTGCCATCTTGGGAGTGTTCTGTAAAGATGACTCCACAATCATCAGTCTCACTAGCGTCCTGTAGACCTTCACTTTCACTCTTGCTGATACCCGTCTGTCACAGATTACTCCTGACACTCTTCACTACCCATTCCACCCTGCCTGCACATTAAGACATGGAATGGATAGACAAAAAAATAAAACACAAGCAAAGACTAATTCTGTGCAGCAAAGAGAGATGCTGTTGTTATCCCACCTCCATCACTCCTACCTCAGACCTCACCACGATCACACTTCCCTCGTACATATCCTGTACATCTCTTATGTACTTCTCTGCCACTCCCGACTTCCTCATACAATACCACAGCTCCTCTCTTGTCACCCTGTAATATGCTTTCTCCAGGTCCACAAAGACGCAAAGCAACTCCTTCTGGCCTTCTCTAAACTTCTCCATCAACATCCTCAGAGCAAACATCACATCTGTGGTGCTCTTTCTTGGGATGAAACCATCCTGCTGCTCACTAATCATCACCTCACTTGTTAACTGAGCTTCCACTACACTTTCCCATAACTTCATGCTGTGGCTCATCAGTTTTATCCCCCTGTAGTTACTACAGCTCTGCACATCCCCCTTATTCTTAAATATCGGCACCAGTACACTTCTTCTCCACTCCTCATAATCCTCTCACTTTCCAAGATTCTATTAAACAATCTGGTTAAAAACTTCACTGCCATCTGTCCTAAACACCTCCATGCTTCCACAGGTATGTCATCTGGACCAACAGCCATTCTTCATCCTCTTCATAGCTGTCCTTACTTTCTCCTTGCTAATCCGTTGCACTTCCTGATTCACTGTCTCCACATCATCCAACCTCTTCTCTCTCTCGTTCTCTTCATTCATCAGCCTCTCAAAGTACTCTTTCCATCTGCTCAACACACTCTCCTCTCCTCGTTTGTGAGTATGTTTCCATCTTTATCCTTTATCACCCTAACCTGCTGCACATCTTTCCCAGCCCGGTCCCTCTGTAGCCTACTGGTCCTTTTCACCCGTCTTAGTGTCCAACGTCTCATACAACTCATCATTCACTTTTTTAGCCTTCACCACCTCTCTCTTCGCCTTGCACCTTATCTCCTTGTACTCTTGTCTACTTTCTGCATCTCTCTGACTATCCCACTTCTTCCTCTGTATACTCGACTGTACTTCCCCATTCCACCACCAGGTTTCCTTTTCTTCCTTTTGATCCTGGTTAATACTGCTCCTCTGAGAAACTCCCCGCTAGGGGTCAATTCCCAGCTGCCTGCAACCCCCAGCAACCCTACTCTCACTCTCTCACTCACTCACTCCCACTCGTCGCTGACTCACTCATTCAATCTCTGACTCCCTCACTCAGTAGCTCACTCAGTCGCTCACTCACTCACTCACTCTCTCACTCACTCACTCCCTCACTCCCTCACTCACTCACTCCTTCACTCACTCACTCCCTCACTCACTCACTCCCTTAGTCAGTCGTTCACTCACTCGCTCCCTCACTCACTCCTTCACTCACTCACTCCTTCACTCATTCACTCGCTCCCTCACTCACTCCCTCACTCATTGCTCACTCACTCACTCACTCACTCACTCACTCACTCACTCACTCACCACTCACTCACTCACTCACTCACTCATTCACTCACTCACTCCCTCACTCACTTGCTCACTCACTCACTCAGTCGCTCACTTACTCACTCACTCACTCACTTTCACTCACTCCCTCACTCACTCCCTCACTCACTCACTCACTCACTCACTCACTCACTCACTCACTCCCCACACTGGCTCTCTGTACTTCCTCCTTCGTTTAACCTCCGTCCTTCTCACACTCGCGCTCATCCAATTTATAATGTAGGTGTGGCACAGGTGCGACGATTAGCAGCAGATCAATTACGGACATGGGCGATCCCACACCCATGCCCTTCAGTGCAGAAACACCCATGCCCATATCGTGCTGGGTTATCACTCCAGTCACACTACCACACCCCCCCTCTTTAAGCCGTGATTATTTATTTAAAAACTGGCCTTTCCTTCTGAGGCGTGGACTCACTATACCACAAGGTTTGGTCCCTGCCTTGATTCTGGTGCTGCTGGCGCCCCTGAATTGGATCACGTAAGTATGAAAATGTCACCTCTTATATATACTGCATTTAATATTATAAAATGTCTCCTGCAATACATGGAGACTAAAACCAGTGCCCGGAGACATCGCTCCATAATGACTTGAGTGAACAGAAGCTTGACGTCTCTCTTAACCGCTAAGGTGATTTCTTCAGATCAACAGCTTTGTTATTCCTATTGAAATATTTCAGGGACGTTTAGGTCACAAGTTCACTCCAGCAGTCAACACCTCTGAAACAAAGGTAATGACATTTTGGGCAGACATCTGTCAGATTTCAGTCTCCAGCCTTCATCCCATACAGAGATCGATCATCGAGGATGAGGGGAATTGCACAAAGGAGATTTGTGCCGCGCAGGCTTGTGAGACGACGTCAACTGGACAGCAGTGGCAAAGCGGTGGCACCTCTGCTAGGCAATGACGGGCATCGCTGAAAGCTGCCGGCCTGTCGGTAAATCACGTAAAGTTCATAAAGTAAGGTTAGCACATAAGAGGCGTAAAATCCTGGCTTTGCTGATTTGCTCCCCACATGAATATATACCTAATTATGCAGTAAGGTATGTGTTCACATTAATTAAATGCTGCATTTAATTCACCGATCCCGAATATTAACGCACACGGTAGGGGCCTTTGCAAATTCCTCTGTCTTACAGATGAAGACATTGTATGGACGTCATGTTCACTCCGTAACGTTCGGTTAACAAGAAACGAGGCTCTCCTGGAATTTTTGTCATTTTTAATGTCATTGCCTTATTATTTTTGGGTGGATGGTGGGGGCAGGATGGGGATTTTCAGAGAAGTGAAGCATCATCTCAGACTGATTAGCTATCAGACGATTACGAGAGCACTAAGTGCCCAGGTCTGTGAAGATTTGCAAAAAAAAAGAAAGAAATCAACGGGATTTTCAGGTCTCTAAATTAAGTTAACGCACCAGCCTATAAGCAAGTCTCTGTATTGACAAAACTTTAAAAAGACCCATAATTCTCTGTTGTTTACACAGCACCTTAAATCCCTACGAACCGAAAAATTCTCTTGAAGAGTTTCATTGTCGCATCCATTAAACAGTCTTCAATTTGCTGTTGCCATGGCAACAGCCAGCTGTCAGAGTTTTCAGGCTTAATTTGAACTCTCATATGTAAAACCTTCGACGGCGCGTATGAGGCACAGATAAACTGACAAAACATTTTGCTCTTAACACATTTAGAGGAGGGCTTATTACAATAGTTTTATAAAGAGAAGGCTTTAGGAGAACAACGTAAAGGACTGACAGGCATCATCCACAGCCCAGTAAAATGTAGGCCCCAAACGAGGCAGACGGATAGAAATAAAACAGTGATAACAGATCTGGAGAAAAGTATGGATTATTTGAGTGTAATATATTCATTCATCCATGGACTGAATGCAGCACCCTGCTGACGGAGATATTAGTCATTTCCAATAGAAATCCTGTTAAAATAACCAGCCTCTGCATATGTGATGTGACAGGGTGTTAATGGGGTAAGCAAGTGTCACAAGTCTTTATGGAGGGTTGTGTTGTTTCATTTTTTGACTTCACTAAGTTAAATGGCTTCACATATAACCCTAACTGATCCTTCCTCATCTCCTTCTTTATAGATAGAGTGTGCAAGAGAGAAGAGATGACAATGCTAAAGAGTTGGGTGGTTCCAGCCTGGTCAGCCCGTATGACTAGTTTGGAAGAATAAACAAAAGTACACGTAATGATTGTGGAGTCATCTTTACAGAACACTCCCAAGATGGCAAATGCTTTTAGTTTTTTTATTCCGACAGAAAGAGGCGGGTCCAAGTGGATGGGCACTGGAGCTGACGTCAGCATTGGAGTGATGGGAAGGCTTTGGGACACAGTGCCAACCCCTGGTGTGACAGATAGTCACCATCATCATGGCCCTTAAGCTGCCTCTCAAGTACGTGTGTGTGACAAAAAGATAGATAGATAGATAGATAGATAGATAGATAGATAGATAGATAGATAGATAGATAGATAGATAGATAGATAGATAGATAGATGTGAAAGGCACTATACGATAGATAGATAGATAGATAGATAGATAGATAGATAGATAGATAATCCTGCCAACTACACTATCTATCAAATCTTGCCAACTACGCTATCTATCTATCTGTCTGTCTATCATATAGTGCCTTTCACATCTATCTATCTATCTATCTATCTATCTATCTATCTATCTATCTATCTATCTATCTATCTATCTATCTATCTATTATATAGTGCTTTATCTATCTATCTATCTATCTATCTATCTATCTATCTATCTATCTATCTATCTATCTATCTATCTATCATGTAGTGCCTTTCACAACAACAACAACCTTTATTTATATAGCACATTTTCATACAAAAAAATGTAGCTCAAAGTGCTTTATATAATAAAAAATAGAAAAATAAGAGACACAGTAAGAAAATAAAATAAGTCAACATTAATTAACATAGAATAAGAGTAAGGTCCAATGGCCAGGGGGGACAGAAAAACTATCTATCTAAAAAAAAAACTCCAGACGGCCGGAGAAAAAAAAAATACAAAAAAATATCAAATATTCACATCTATCTATCTATCTATCTATCTATCTATCTATCTATCTATCTATCTATCTATCTATCTATCTATCTATCTATCTATCTATCTATCTATCTATTATATAGTGCCTTTCATATTTATCTATCTATCTATCTATCTATCTATCTATCTATCTATCTATCTATCTATCTATCTATCTATCTATCTATCTATCTATCTATCTATCTATCTATTATATAGTGCTTTATCTATCTATCTATCTATCTATCTATCTATCTATCTATCTATCTATCTATCTATCTAATCCTGCCAACTACACTATCTATCTATCTATCTATCTATCTATCTATCTATCTATCTATCTATCTATCTATCTATCTATCTATCTATCTATCATATAGTGCCTTACATCTATCTATCTATCTATCTATCTATCTATCTATCTATCTATCTATCTATCTATCTATCTATCTATCTATCTATCATATAGTGCCTTACATCTATCTATCTATCTATCTATCTATCTATCTATCTATCTATCTATTATATAGTGCCTTTCATATTTATCTATCTATCTATCTATCTATCTATCTATCTATCTATCTATCTATCTATCTATCATATAGTGCCTTACATCTATCTATCTATCTATCTATCTATCTATCTATCTATCTATCTATCTATCTATCTATCATATAGTGCCTTATCTATCTATCTATCTATCTATCTATCTATCTATCTATCTATCTATCTATCTATCTATCTATCTATCTATCTATCTATCTGTACCGATGATTCCTATTCACTGAATCCTTGCTAACATATGTAAATGATGCAGTAAAACCGTCCAATCAATGCGTGACCTCAGAGAGGTGGACTGTGCAGGCTGTCCTGATAAGTTGCTTCCCCAGGAGACCGTGGCATAGAACAACACACTGGCTGCTCATTTAGGGTGGTGGTCCTCATTTTTAAATCTGCCAGATCTGAGGCTGTGTCCCTGTGTTCCACAGGACATTAAGGAGGTGCGTCAGCTGTAATTATAATTATACTAGCAGCTAATTAAATGTAATGTAAAAGAAAATCATTCCTTTGAAATGTCTTAAGAACTCATCGAAACATGTTGCTGCTTTTGCAACTTCATGGCAAAAGAGGTTAATCTGCCTCTTAATGAGAGAAGTGTAAAAAACAAACACTGGAAATAATCAGTTAACACAAAGACTTGGAATGGATAGACAAAAAAAAATATAAAACACAAGCAAAGACTAATTCTGTGCTGCAAATCTTTGAAAGCTTGTTAAACATGAGGTTTTGGCTGCAGAACTCCTTTTTCTGCGGCTTTATGAAAAGCCTTTTGTTTATCTGCTTTGTGCAAATGATTCATGCTTACTTTCGTTCACATTTTGTAAGAATTAACCTGGAAGCTTTCACTGTTCGCTGGGCTCATGCAGGCTTTGGAAGGTGACAGTTGGCGAACAGAAGCAGCCCTCTTCACTTTGGCCATATCACTTGATCTGCTTCTGTTTGGCGAAGAGCAATTTGAAGGGCCGTGTTTCCTGGTCTGTTTATTTGCTGAGGACGTTAGTCTTGTGCTTACCATGTGTGATGCTCCTGGTTTCTAACTTGTTGATCAGTGTACCCTCGTCATACTGCATATCTCATCAAGGCCCACTTTACAATGAGAAACGTATTCCAAGAATTCAGATATATGTAGGGCATTTTGTGTAAAATGCATGCAGTGCACTTTAGAATTTCATTTTATCCGGACTCAACTGGAATTGAGTGACCTACTTTGATGCCAAGACAGAGCATCGCATTGCTGTGCTTTGAGTGTTTTCAGAATTGTTATGACTAGTATAATTATTAATTAATGGTTTATATCTTTGCTCGCAGGGACACTAAGATTCACATCGCCTGAAGACGGCAGTTTTGTTTGTTTTATTGCAGAGATCCCAGGAACACACCCAGCCTTGACCTGGCATGCACACACCCAGACAAAGAGACACTGATAAGCAGCACAATGAACCGATAAATAATAATGAATATTAATCAAATAATGAAAAAGAACAAACTATTTTACAAAACAAAATGTGTATGTAAAAGCCCACCCAAATTCCCTGATGGTGATGATTATTTATATACACAACACAAAAAACAATTAACGCTAACTACAAAGTCCAACACAGTGCAGGATAGCAGATTTCAAGATATCAAGATTTTCAAGATTCAGGAGCAGATGATGACGGATGTGTGAAATGAGGGTCGGTTTGTTTTGAACCCAGTTTTGTTAAACTTGACTTGCTTGTATGGAATGTTATTTGATTTTAATAAAATCAACAAAATGCTAAAAAAAATAAAAAAAATAAATCCCAGTGAACAGCCCTCTGAAAAAAACGTAAAGTCTTGTCCTACCAGGTTCCCATTGCAGTGTGAAGATTGGAGGTGATTGGTGGCACCCCAAAAATGAAGACGAAGCAAGCCAAGATGAATGCACACCGACAGGCTGGCACAGGACAGCACAGACAGTACATCCAGACGAAACTGTAATCCAAGGTAGTGGTGGTTTGTAATCCAATAGCATGTGTGAGGAGTAGAAACCAAAACAGACTGCGATCCCTGGCATCTTTTTTGGTTTGTATTTATAGAGTGTGCCTATTTCATCTCCTTCCCAGCAACCCCTGACTCCTCCAAATCTGCCTAATAGAGTTCTACCGCCGGGACTGCTGGGAGATGTAGGCTCTGCTGCATCTTAGAGGTTGGTGGGGATCATGCACTGATAACGCGTTGTCGCACCCACCACATAGTAGCAGTGCTACAACTTAATGGACTCCATTTCCCAACTGCCCCGAGGGAATTGCCCTCATTGTGTAGCAAGTGTGTGCTATGGGTGAGCCCTTCTCCGCACAGACACCCACCTTCTTGAACAATCTACTCTATCATATTTTCTCCCGTGCAGATCAATGCACATTCACACAATAATGCGCATAGGCAAACAAGAAAGGCCTGTATTGACTGCAGTTCGCTGAAATGAGGATTGAATATCCAGCTCTACGGTTTTAGATGCAGTGGTTTTGAAATCTGCGAGTGGTGAGCAAACGTGCATATCTAACACAGCGCTACCCAAATAAAATGAAAACCAGTTCAATTCACCAAAAAGGGGCCAACCTGAGAGCAACTGAGCCTTATACTGAAGCCCAAATGCTTCCCTCTGTAGGCGTTCATTTGCTTAACGGCCTCAGAATTAAAGATGTTTCTGGGTGAAGGCTATCTCAGTTTCCTACAAGAGCTCCGATAGCAGCCTTCTTGTTCCCGCAGTTCCCCTTCATCTCAGTTCGCGGCCATCATTTTAAAGCGAAGACATTTCCCGCTAGTTTGCCACATCCCTTTTTCCATTGTCATGGCACTGTGACGTTAACCCTAGGAAGCTGCAAAGCCTAACAAGCAGGGTCTTCCCAATCTAGCTGTCACAATAGCCTAATCGCTAATGCAAGAGCTTCGACAAAACATCAACATTTTTAGGTGCATTTGCATATAATGCGAGAAGCACCTATTGCAATAGCCCTGTCTGTCTGCATGAAACAACTCAGCCCTCCCATGGACTGATTTTGTTAAAACATGGCATGCTTAACTGTCGAGTAAATTTGTCAAGACAGTTGAATTTTCGTTGAGATATCTAAAACAGACATGCAAAGTTTTAACAGTCCCAAACCCCACTTTGAAAAGCGTTGGCAAATCTACGAACCCATCTCTCTTAAAACAGAGACACGTTCTTTTTTGACTTCAACTACGAAGTAGATTACTGTGTTAATTGTACCTTGGCTGCAGTTACACCAACTTGTAAATTTCGTATATTGTCCTGTTTTTCACCTCTCATAGCTGCTACTGATGGCAAACAGATCCCCAGTACAAGTTAATGAAGCACCAGCATATTTTGTGGGCAGCTAGGAAGTTACTTGCTGTCCTGAGGTGGGCAATCCTGTATTGGCAAGTCCACCTAGAACTCTCCACATCAGCAAATTGTTTATATGAAGTAAGATGGATGCATGGATCGATGAAGTCTTCCCAGCTGCGTGAACGTAAACACAAGAATACTGGTGCATCAGAATCTCGTTAATCCTGATGCTTTAGGTCATAATAGGTAAATGAAGTGATCATTATAACCATAAAAGTATAAAATGAAATCAAATAAAACAAACGGGTAGCTAGATAAAAATAAAGTACCCAGTGGCGTGTAAGCCATTATGTTCTTTTACTCAGTATTCACCGTACACTAAACCGGCCTCACAGCTGCCTTATCCGCAGATTATAATGATTCACTGTTTCACTGGCACTGTAATTTACTAGGGTGACCAGACATGTTGGGGACAGGGACAGTCCAGATATCAGGCAATGTATCCCGACAGACAAGTGAAGAGAGACAAAATGTCACTGTGTAACAAGCAGCCCACCTAATAAAGTTTTTACTGACCCAAACATTACTTCACAGGAACAAATATCATCACCGTGCATTTAGAACAGCACACACAAAACTCCAATGGGACCCGGATCTTTGACGTAATTTATATAAACTTCCAAAATGCTTGATTTAGTAAAAAAATGATCGTACTGAAGTGAAGCTAATGGGCGTAGATAACTACCAGCATTAGGAGTTTCTAGAGATTAAAGCTATAAAGCATTCTGGTTTAGATAAAAGAAAGAACGAACGACAGAAGGAAAGGAAGGAAGAAAGAAATCCCTTGTTATCTATTCACTTTGCTCCGTTTCGTTGGTGGCAACAGACTTTGCAGCAATGTCACTGATAAAGATCATCACCTCTTGGTCAAATATTAGAAATCAGGCTTCTGTGAATAATCAGGTGATTCAAGCATATGTACAGTAAACACGCTAATTATTTAGCTGGACTTTTTTTCCTTTATTATTCTAAAAAAAGCAAAGTAATGGACGTTTTACATTGTTAAGAAATGTAGAGATATTGAGAAACATTTGTCATAGCTGTAAATGTTGAACTCTCATTCATTATTTTCTCATTCTCCAACCCTTCCTGCTCCATTAATTGTCTCCTCATGATAACGAATGAGTGGAGCAGACAGACAACAGTGAGTGCTGACAGTCTGCGGCTACTTTGGTGTCCCACTCACTAGCATGTCCATTTATAAATACAAGTCTAAATAATAGTAGGCCCGGAGAAGTGGAAAAGAAAAAATCAAGATAACAAACGCTGAATTATCTCCTGGTAATGTAGAAATGTACATAAATGATTGCCGTTTTCCAATAAAAAAAGAAAACCCAGGTTTGTAATTTCTGGATTGGCACCAAAAACACAGAAATGGAAAAATAACAGATTGCTAAATTAAATTAGGAGTCCAATTAACAGCAGAACTGAACATGAGAGACCATGAAATCAATGATGCTGAGTAAGGGGTGCACAGATACCTTATGTTTTTCAATAAACGTCTGCTTTTTATAAAATAAAAAAAAGACTAAGTTAACATTTTTTTTAAAAACTTTTTCATCTTATTAAAACAATAATATCATTTAATGATCATTTAACTTTACTCAAGTGACCCTAATAGGATTTTGCATTGGGGTTGCCTCTGACTAGCCGACTATACTTCCTTAGAAGGTTGGCGTCCTTCAACATCTGCATTAAGATGCTGCAGATGTTCTACCAGATGGTTTTGGCGAGCGGCCTCTTCTGCGCAGTGGTGTGCTAGGGAGGCAGCATAAAGAAGAAGGATGTCTCACGCCTGGACAGACTGGAGAGGAAGGCAGCTCTATTGTAGGAATGAAGCTGGACAGTTTGACATCTGTGGTGGAGCGACGGGCGCTGAGCAGACTCCTGTCAATCATGGAGAATCCACTGAACAGGATCATCTCCAGACAGAGGAGCAGCTTCAGCAACGGACTGCTGTCACCGTCCTGCTCCACTGACAGACTGAGGAGACCCCAAACTATGCAACTCGGGGGGTAAACGTTAATATTATACAAAGTTATTGTCTGTTTTTACATGCATTTTTATTACTCTTTAATTTAATATTGTTTTGTTGTATCAGTATACTGCTGCTGGATTATGTGAATTTCCCCTTGGGATTAATAAAGTATCTATCTATCTATCTATCTATCTATCTATCTATCTATCTATCTATCTATCTATCTATCTATCTATCTATCTATCTATCTATCTAATCCTGCCGACTACTCTATCTATCTATCTATCTATCTATCTATCTATCTATCTATCTATCTATCTATCTATCTATCTATCTATCTATCTATGACAGCCTAGAGCTTATTATTCGTAGTGTTGCCTGAGAGGCTGTTTTGCTTTTGTTTTTGTTTTGGACTAAACATTAAATGGGATGACCTGGTGATGTCCCAACTTTTTCCCTCTGTTGCTTCAACCTGTCATTCCTGCACTTGGCTGCTATATACAGTATATCTATATATATCTATATATACTGTATATATCACACTCACACATACTTGCCACAGTCCCTGCCAAAGACAGATAGTAGAGTAATTAATATCTATTTCTCTCTTACTCTATGTGTATCTTCACCGCCTTTCGACTGTATTCACGTGTGTCTTCACCGGTGCTCCCCCTCTCATAATGCTTCTCAGACTGTCATTATTTTCGAGACCCCTTTCTCACCTTTTGCTCGGTTTCATACTTTCCCTTCTTTGAAGGTGAGTCTCTTGGCTACACTTTTACACCTCCTTGCGCATCTCACACTTCCACTTTCTCTTTTGTTGCATCACCAAAGCCAAACTAACCAATCGCACCAAAGCCAAAATGACCAATCGTACCAAAGCCAAACTAACCAATCGCACCAAAGCCAAACTGACCAATCGTACCAAAGCCAAACTGACCAACCAGATTGCTCGGAGGGACTGGTCGCACAGAGCGAGAGAGATTACAGCACGTTGCCGCACCCACTATACAACTTACCACCCGGATTGGGATCCAAGTGCGGCCGTGCAAAGGGTGACACTTCTGAACAGGGTGAGTTTTTTTTTAAGGTGGCTGGAGTGCCAATCCTGCCACCAACTCCCAAGTTTTCCCTGCCAGTTCGAGGACCAGCTTGCAGGGCTGGATGCAGATTAATGTCATACCCAGGACGGAGCAATTGCTGGACACCCAGACCTTAGTGTTTTATTCTTCAGTAGATATATCCTCCTATATATATATGTCCAATCAGTCAGTCATTACCCAACCCGCTATATCCTAGCATAGGGTCATGGGGGTCTGCTGGAGCCAGTCCCAGCCAGCATAGGGCGCAAGGCAGGAACAAATCCTGGCAGGGCGCCAGCCCACTGCACAACACACACCCACACACCAAGCACATATATGTCCACCTTAATAAAAAATGTCTGTGTATCTGTGTGCATGTCTGGTTGCTATGTCTCTGTCATTCCAATAGATGGCACATCACAAACATTTGTCGTAATAAAGTGAATTGTATTTCGTATGCCAACAGATGGTGCATCACAAATATTAAAACTTGTTTTTATGAATCCCATACCAGATGCCATATGCATGTAACAGAGACATATGTGTTGCATTTGTCATCCCAACAGATGATACATCCCAATCATTTGTACCAATGCATTTTATTATTTTATTGTATTATTTATTATTGTTATTTTATTCATGTAATTGGATAATTTGTGGACCACCAAACGCATTCAAGTTAATATCATGGATCCATGTGGCATCTCTTAACAATCAAATACTTTAAAATGGATCTAAGAGACAGAGCAAAGAGCTGAGTTTGCATACCTGACATTAAGTAGAAATTGTTCACAGTGGTCCTAGAATTCTTTGCTGTTCGGGACTTTCAGAGACGGAATATGAAGGTGTTCCCGTGGCTCAGGAGGTCCTCGGCTTGCGGAGCATCTCACTGCGGTTTGTCCATGATGGTGTGCACTTGAAGATGAATGTGATGGCTTTGGAGTGACAGTTAAGACCACTCCAATTGAGGTTATGGTCCAAAAACAAAAAAACAAAAGCTTTGTCTGCTGGGGGTCAAACTGAAATGGAAGAGTTTGATTACATTGGGGTCTTATTCACAAATACGGATCTGGGTGATTTCTCTCTTGTTTTATCGTGTGACAAAATATATTCACGTGGCAATTTGTTTTGTTTTTATTTGTTTATTATTATTACCGTTTTTCATATTGTGGTCTTTTCTATTCCTTCATTTTTTGCCGATACTATATGTTAATAATTGTCATTTTCATTTTACACTTTCTGACCACGTCATATACTTTAAAAGTTCATTTGTGCTGATTCTCTTTTCCAGATATTTTTGGAAAAATCCATTAATCAACCTACGACTACTGTGCACAGCACGAATGAAACCAGGAGCAGATGTGATCGTTTTCATTTTGAAGAAAACAGGAGAAGCTATATGAGGTTATTATGCAGGCTATCGACCCGTTGCTGATTCACACATTTTCACAACGAGCAGATTAATGAAGAAAGCATATTGATTAAAAACAAATGCATACACAACGCAATGTAAGATCACCATATTAAACTATGTAATGCACTCTGTATTAATATAGATTGTATTTTTACATACTATATATTTATCTCTCTCAAATCAAACCAAATTTTCTTTGTCACATACAATTTGTATTTACAGTACAGCAGGTTAGTGAAAGGCTTAGTTGCTCAACTCCAATAATTTTGCCTTTAAGAAGACAATAAAAGGACAATAACAGTAATACTTGACTTTATAAATATCACAAGTCATTAGTAAAATTTGAAGTATGTGATAAATCAAAAATGATAACTAAAGAAGTTAATTTGAGAGAGTGAACATCAGGTATTTCTGGGCACTCTATTTCCTTATTCAGCTGTGGATGGACTGTGGTCAGAAGCTCCACCTCGGTTCTCTCAAAGGCTCTTCAGACAGACGGAGCGTTGACCCGACCGCAGCACACTGTGGGGATGGCTGGTGTCATGGATGAGTTTCTTGGCCGTGGTCTGACGTCACTCGTTGGAGATGTCCTGCAAGGTTTGAGAGTGCACACCCAGTGAGGCGTTCATCTGACCGCACCACTCTCTGGAGAGCCGGCTGTGTGTTGTTTCCAAACCAGGAGGTGATTCTGCCTGTCAGGAAACTCTTGATGGTGGATTTATAGAAGCTCTTCAGTATGTGGGAGGGCAGTCGGAAATCTCTGAGGCATCTGAGGTGGTAAAAACATTGGTGTGCCCTCTTTACCAAGGTGGTAGTGTGTTTGGACCAGATTAGATCCAAATTATTTATATATATATATATACAGTGGTGTGAAAAACTATTTGCCCCTTCCTGATTTCTTATTCTTTTGCATGTTTGTCACACAAAATGTTTCTGATCATCAAACACATTTAACCATTAGTCAAATATAACACAAGTAAACACAAAATGCAGTTTTTAAATGATGGTTTTATTATTTAGGAGAAAAAATCCAAACCTACATGGCCCTGTGTGAAAAGTAATTGCCCCTTGTTAAAAATAACCTAACTGTGGTGTATCACACCTGAGTTCAATTTCTGTAGCCACCCCCAGGCCTGATTACTGCCACACCTGTTTCAATCAAGAAATCACTTAAATAGGAGCTGCCTGACACAGAGAAGTAGACCAAAAGCACCTCAAAAGCTAGACATCATGCCAAGATCCAAAGAAATTCAGGAACAAATGAGAACAGAAGTAATTGAGATCTATCAGTCTGGTAAAGGTTATAAAGCCATTTCTAAAGCTTTGGGACTCCAGCGAACCACAGTGAGAGCCATTATCCACAAATGGCAAAAACATGGAACAGTGGTGAACCTTCCCAGGAGTGGCCGGCCGACCAAAATTACCCCAAGCGCAGAGACGACTCATCCGAGAGGTCACAAAGACCCCAGGACAACGTCTAAAGAACTGCAGGCCTCACTTGCCTCAATTAAGGTCAGTGTTCACGACTCCACCATAAGAAAGAGACTGGGCAAAACGGCCTGCATGGCAGATTTCCAAGACGCAAACCACTGTTAAGCAAAAAGAACATTAGGGCTCGTCTCAATTTTGCTAAGAAACATCTCAATGATTGCCAAGACTTTTGGGAAAATACCTTGTGGACTGATGAGACAAAAGTTGAACTTTTGGAAGGCAAATGTCCGCTACATCTGGCGAAAAGGAACACAGCATTTCAGAAAAAGAACATCATACCAACAGTAAAATATGGTGGTGGTAGTGTGATGGTCTGGGGTTGTTTTGCTGCTTCAGGACCTGGAAGGCTTGCTGTGATAGATGGAACCATGAATTCTACTGTCTACCAAAAATCCTGAAGGAGAATGTCCGCCATCTGTTCGTCAACTCAAGCTGAAGCGATCTTGGGTGCTGCAACAGGACAATGACCCAAAACACACCAGCAAATCCACCTCTGAATGGCTGAAGAAAACAAAATGAAGACTTTGGAGTGGCCTAGTCAAAGTCCTGACCTGAATCCAATTGAGATGCTATGGCATGACCTTAAAAAGGCGGTTCATGCTAGAAAACCCTCAAATAAAGCTGAATTACAACAATTCTGCAAAGATGAGTGGGCCAAAATTCCTCCAGAGCGCTGTAAAAGACTCATTGCAAGTTATCGCAAACGCTTGATTGCAGTTATTGCTGCTAAGGGTGGCCCAACCAGTTATTAGGTTCAGGGGCAATTACTTTTTCACACAGGGCCATGTAGGTTTGGATTTTTTCTCCCTAAATAATAAAACCATCATTTAAAAACTGCATTTTGTGTTTACTTGTGTTATATTTGACTAATGGTTAAATGTGTTTGATGATCAGAAACATTTTGTGTGACAAACATGCAAAAGAATAAGAAATCAGGAAGGGGCAAATAGTTTTTCACACCACTGTATATATATCTTTAATATATACAGTGCCCTCCATAATGTTTGGGACAAAGAGACATTTTATGTTGATATCCCCCTTTGCTCCACAGTTTAAAATTACAAATCAAACCATTCAGACATGATGAATTAAGTACACATTGCAGACTTGCATGCATTTTGGTCTCACGGTACAGAAACTACAATCTGTGTTTGTCCCAAACATATGGAGGGCACTGTGTGTGTGTTTGAGTGTATATATATCTACTCTCTATTGTCGGAGATAGTTGGGGTGGCGACCCGGCAGGGATGCCCAGGAGGACTGGAGGAGGGCTCACACCTTCCCCAGACCATGTGGGGGCGACCGCCCTGGTTCCTTTGCGGGCCACGGGTACAAAGCTTTGAAGCTCAACCCTGTAGGGGCCCGTGGTCACTGCCAGGGGGCGCCCCAATGCCTGCAGAGCCCTGGACCTCAGCAGTTCCGCCATACCTGGAAGTACTGGGGGGAAGAGGACTGGGGACACTCGGAGTGCTTCCGGGTGTGCAGCCGGCACTTCGGCCACACTGGGGAGTGCCGGTGGAAGACTGCCAGGAGGCACCTGGAGCACATCCGGGTGATAATAAAAGGGACCGCCTCCCTTCGTACAATGGCTGGAGTCGGGAGTGCAGAGGACGAGGTCTCGGGAGGAGGCAAGGTGGCGGCCTAAAGAGTGAAGGCATTGTGTTTTGTGGCCAGGACTTTGGGGACTTGGAGACTGTGGAGCACTAACTGTAAATATGGAATATGTAAATAAACGTGTGTGGGGTCATCCGGGAGGGGCTCAGAGTAGAGCCGCTGCTCCTCCGCATCGAGAGGAGTCAGATGAGGTGGCTCAGGCATCTGATCAGGGTGCCTCCTGGACGCCTCCCTGGTGAGGTGTTCCGGGCACGTCCAACCGGGAGAAGGCTCGGGAAGACCCAGGACACGCTGGAGGGACTATGTCTCCCAGCTGGCCTGGGAACGCTTGGGATTCTCCCAGAAGAGCTGGAAGAAGTGGCCGGGAGAGGGAAGTCTGGGCCTCTCTGCTTAAGCTGCTGCCCCCGCGACCCGACCTCGGATAAGCGGAAGAGGATGGATGGATGGACGTGTGTGGGGTGTCTGCCTGTCTGTGTCCAGGTCATGTCCCACACTGTATATAAAATCCAAAGCCTAAAAGTGCAACGGTGACATTTATATGTCATGCTTTAAATTGGGCTTATTTTAAAACCTACATACTGTATATATGTTTGGTATCATTCTTCTCAGAATTTATCGAACTTTAATGTGATGTTGTTAGATTTTCAGATTCTTATTCCGTTTTTAAATTCTAAACTAAAAAATATCAAGAACTCACATTCTGCGAGACGGGACTTTGTGCCAAAAGATTTAACCACGGAAATAAAAGGCAAAGAGTAGGACAGCTGCTGTACTGGCTTTTAAATGTTCAAAGAGCCGTGTGAGATACAGATCATGGCAAGCAGCTGATCGAGCAAAGAGGAGGTTAAAAAAAACTGTATTTGTATCCCAATGTATCACCGTTTAAGAGGGGGTTTCAGAGGAGCGACGCGTCTCCTTGGGGTGCATTCAGCCCCCCTCTTCACAACGCGAGTGGCAGAGAGTGAAGCGAGATGGGGAAAAAAAAGTTTCCACACTTATATTTTCGTTGGAAATGGTGAAGGCGGGAGGAGTAGTGATTGGTCGTGTCTGAGAGTGTCATGTGACCAGTTCTGTCCGACAAGCCGACTGCCCTTGCAGTTGAGTATAAGAGTTGTCCTCCTGTGGTGAAGATGGCCGCAAAATGTATAAATTGCACCAAATGTTCCTCTTTGGTCATACGGTCATTGTGTTATACGCTTTTTGTGGGAAGAAGTTGTGCCGTAAGCACAAATTCATCTCCGCATTTGTGTGCTTAGTATGGGGATGAAGTTCTCTCTCGTAGAGTCGTCTGTGAGTGGATTGAAATGTTCAAAAATGGCCGTACTAGTGTGACAGATGCAGAGCACTCTGGACGTCCAGCTACAGCCTCCACCATGGGGGATGAAACCAGCGGTGCATCAGTGGGTACGCACTCAACCAAAAACACTCTTTGCTGATGGCATTAAATACTTGGTTGGCTGCATCGCAAAAGAAGGTGACTATGGAGATAAGTGATGGAATTTGTTTTTGAAATTCTTAATAGATTAAAAAAAAGTGCAGAAACTTGACAAAGAAACACAAAAAGGTTTGGGGCAGCCGCCCATATATTAGTTTCCTGGCTACAAATTGGCTGAATAAATTTATTACAGGTTAGAATCCGAAACAGAACTGATCTGAGATGGTCAAAATGGCGGTTTTAAAGGTAAGTGATGTCATCAATGGGGCTGGAACCGGAAGTGACATCATCAGGGCCAGGCAGAGTTTCCAGTAAGTGGTCTGCAAGGAAGTGAGATAAGGAGTCAGTGCACTCCATCACCCCCCTGGTCTGGTGTGCACACGTGTGTGACTAAATATATATATAGGGGGGCGCAGTGGGTAGCGGTGCTGCCTCGTAGTTAGGACGCCCGGGTTCACTGCCTGGGTCCTCCCTTCATGGAGTTTGCATGTTCTCCCCGTGTCTGTGTGGGTTTCCTCCCACAGTCCAAAGCCATGCAGGTTAGGAGCACTGGTGAGTGCTTGGTGTGTGTGTGTGCCCTGTGGTGGGCTGGCACCCTGCCCAGGGTTTGTTTCCTGCCTTGCGCCCTGTGTTGGCTGGGATTGGCTCCATCAGACTCCCCTGACCCTATAGTTAGGATATAGCGGGTTGGATAATGGATGGATGGATGGATATATATATATATATATAGATATATATATATATATATATATATATATATATATATATATATATATATATATATATATATATGCACTAAGGGGCTCTGCCCCCTGTTTCCTTCGCTCGCCAACCCCCAGGTTTTGTTAACCAGATATACAATTTAAAGAGATTGTTATTTTCATGGGAATTGTTACATACGCGTTATTTTCACTTTTACTTTAAAACTTCAGTTAAAACAATATTTGGAATGAACTTTTCTTCAAGATTGCATTGAATTTTGATTCCGTGTTTCCATCTACAACGTGACAACGCAACGCATAACTGCCCATGAGTGAATTTTGTTTCTTTCTCTGAAATAAAGAGAATTTTTCGAATTTTTGTTCCTGCGATTTGTTAATTGTCATTGCAAAAGCTGTTCTAATGGGAAACTGTAAACGTTTTAACACGAATGACATATCGAGATCTCCTTTGGTGTCTAATGTTATTTGAGGAAGATGCACTACATTACCTTTCTTGTCGCCTGTTCAAATTTTACGTTAGAATTGTTCAACCAATTTTGAATACGACTAATCTTGTCCCATTGCATAGTCCATCACTCAGACATCAATTACGCAATAACATTACGATACGTCCTTCTGTCAACAGTAATTCGGCTGGTGGAAGACTGGATGGTGTTAACAGTTGTAGAAATTCTACAGGATATTGTGAATTGATGTTTTCATCTTCCACACCATCACCACCAACTGCTTCAGCAGAGTCAATTGATACACATTTAATCAAGGATTCTCCAAAGAGACACAGTCCTGAAGGAGTCCAGTCGTCGTCTCAGGTCACTGGATAGCGTCCATGTCTCACAAACAGGGAGCAGCAGGACTCTACAGACTTGGACCTTCGTCCTTTTGCAGAGATATCAGGATCGCCACCCACCCCTTTCCAGACCTCATGACCCCCCGATGCTCTCCCAATCCATCTACTGACTTCATAGAAAGAGTCACCAGAGTCACATGAATGTCACTACTGAGGTAAGTAAACCTCCCAATGATGAGGTTGACACTCTCTCTGCAGACAGACACACTGCTGATGCCGAGCCCAAGAGGTCATTAAAGGCCTGGATGTTGGTTTTTATCAGGAAACTCGCAAGCCCAGAAACTCAGACTCCTCACTCAGTCTCTCGAGCCTCCATTGACTCCTCGAAGATCACAGCATCGTCAGCATCAGTGGATCTTTCTTCACAACCAGATGCCCCACAGCCTCTGGACCCCACGACTTTGCCCAACACCCAGTCTATACAAGCATTGAACAGAGTAGGAGCAAGAATTGATGTTGAATCAATGAATTCAGTCATTGTCCAACCCGCTATATCCTAACTACAGGGTCACGGGGGTCTGCTCGAGCTAATCCTGCCCATCACAGGGCACACACACACACACACACACACACACCAAGCACAATTTAGGATCGCCAATGCACCTAACCTGCTTGTCTTTGGACTGTGGGAGGAAACCCACGCAGACACGGGGAGAACATGCAAACTCCATGAAGGGAGGACCCGGGAAGCGAACCCAGGTCTCCTGACTGTGAGGCAACAGCGCTACCCACTGCACCACCGTGCCGCCCTGAATCAATGAATTGATGTTGCAAAATCGGATAAGATTCCCTTTCTAACGCACAGAAAAAAGCAGCTAGTGAGATTTGAAAATGACGAGAAACCCATCAAACGGGCATTCAGAACGCTGCACGACTGCTGACTCCTGCCACTGACACATGCCAAGAATTGACACTGCTGACAAGCTGCATTTTTTTTTTGTTCTTTCCTAATGTAAAATATGGCAAAATATTGTTGGTGGGGCAAAGCAAAGTAACAGCTACTCCCTGCCTCCCCCATAGTGTTAATGAGTGTTGAATCTGCAAGCTTAGATCCAGACGTCAAAAAAAAAAAAAAGGGTGAAAAATGGCTTTTGACGGATCTTTGCTGTTTTGCATCCAAGCATTTAGAGTCTCCTATATCTTATGGTCTTTGTCTGTAAGAAGTGAACTTCCAAAGCCATAAGTTAAATTGTTTTACTGTGGAAGCCGTTTAAACAAAAAAATTGAATCTCACAATGTATTAAATCTACAATGTCTGTGTAGTTAGTCATAAAAAAAAAAAACCTTCAGCAAATCAATGTGTCCTAAATCTCGCCCTTTTTTTTCATCTTACTATTTATAGCAGCCTCAATTATCAATTAGACTGCCTTGATTGCCAGCTTAATTAAAATGCCCTCTACATGCTTAGGAGGAAAGAGAGAGAGAGGGAGAAAAAAGAAAAAAGCAAAACCCGTAAGAACAAATATACTTGACAGTTGAGTAACTCATTAATTCATTAGACAAATACTTAACAGAACAATTCAATATTAGACAAAATGGGATCTCTGCTTACTTAGGCAGCGTCACGTCATATGAAGCTGTGGAGTTTTATATATGATAAAATTACCAAAAGGAGTTTAATCTCTCTCTCTCAATATATATATATACATACAGTCAAAGTAAAAAGTATGTGAACCCCTAGGAATTCTCTCTATTTACGTCTAACTCCCATATAAAATATGGTCATATCTTCATGTCAGTCACAATAATGAACAAACACAGTCTCCTATAACTAAAGATACACTGATTTTCAGAGAATTTTTGGCCATATTGAATAAATCAATCAAACTGTGAAACCGAAGGTTGTAAACAGTAAGTGAACCCTAAGCTAATGACTTTAAGCTCACTACAGTCAGAATTTAGCGCACGTGGAGTCCATTTAATGAAACGAGTTCAGAGGTGTGGCCCAGAATGACTTTAATTGATCAAAAACAATATAAAGTTTGAGGTTGAGTTTTTGACAAGAAGCATATCCAGATGGGAGTCCTACCTCACACAAAAGAGCTGTGTGAAGAGCTACGATGGAGAACTGTTCATCTACTGCTGCTGATACCAGCATAGGAGAGAGTTTCCTCCCACCCACAATTATAGCAGCCCAGGTAAACAGAGAGCTGAGGAGACTTCGTGCCAGCAAAGCAGCGAGTCCAGATGGAGTATCGCCACGACTGCTGAAGGCCTGTGTGTTGGAGCTGGGGAGTCCTCTATAGCGCGTCTTCAATCTGAGCCTGGAACAGGAGAGAGTCCTGAGGCTTTGGAATACATCTTGTATCACCCCAGTTCCAAAGGTATCACGTCCTAGTGAGCTGAATGACTCCCGGCTTGTTGCTCTGATGTCACATGTGATGAAGACCATGGAGCGGCTGCTGCTTCACCACCTGAGGCCACAGGTCTGCCATGCCCTCGACCCTCTGCAGTTCACATACCAGGAGAAGGTGGGAGCGAAAGATGCCATCTTCTACGTGCTACACCGATCCCTCTCCCACCTGGACAGAGGCAGTGGTGCTGTAAGAATTGTGTTTCTGGACTTCTCTAGCGCCTTCAACACCATCCAACCTCTGCTCCTTAGGGACAAGCTGACACTATGCGACTCTTCAGTTCCACCTGTGGGGGTAAACGTTAACATTATACAAAGTTATTGGCTGTTATACCTGCATTGTTATCACTCTTTAATTTAATATTGTTTTTTATCAGTATGCTGCTGCTGCTGGAGTGTGTGTATTTCCCCTTGGGGATTAATAAAGTATCTATCTATCTATCTATCTATCTATCTATCTATCTATCTATCTATCTATCTATCTATCTATCTATCTATCTATCTATCTATCTATCTATCTATCTATCTATCTATCTATCTATCATATAGTGCCTTATCTATCTATCTATCTATCTATCTATCTATCTATCTATCTATCTATCTATCTATCTATCTATCTATCTATCTACATAAGGCTGGGAAGTGTTACAAAGTCATCTCAAAGATCTGAGATATTCATCAGTCTACTATTAGTCAAGTTGTCTATAAATGGATGGTATTGTGGCTACTCTGTTTAGAAGTGGGTGCCCTGCCAGGATGACCCCAAGAGCACAACGCAAAGTCAGTAATGAGGTAAAGAAGAACCCTAGAGTGACAGCAAAGGACTTGAAGAAGTCATTAGAAGTGGCTAACATCTCTGTTCATGAGTCAACTATACACAAAACATTGAACAAGGAAGGAGTCCATGGCAGGACACCAAGAAGGAAGCCACTGCTATCAAAAAAGAACATTGCCGAACACCTGAAGTTTGCGAAAGAGCACTTGGACACTCCAGAAAGGTACTGGGAAAATGTTTTGTGGAATGATGAAACCAAAATTGAACTATTTAGGAGGAACAAGCAGAACTTCATTTGGCGTAAAAAGGGCACCACATATCAACATCAAGACATCATCCCTACAGTAAAGTATGGTGGGGGGAACATCATAATGATTTGGGTCTAGTCTGCTGCATCAGGGCCTGGACAGCTTGCCATCATCGAGGGGAAAATGAATTCACAAATTTATCGACAAATTCTCCAGAATAATGTGAGGGTGTCTCTCCATCAACTTATGCTCAGAAGAGGCTGGGTGATGCAATAGGACAACAACCCCAAACTTTGCAGCAAATCCACAGCACAATGGCTTCAGAAGAACAAACTGTGCCTTTTGGAGCGGCCCAGTCAGAGCCCAGACCTCAGTCCTATTGAATGACTTGAACAGAGAGAGCCATACCCAGAAGACAAACAAAGAATATGGAAGAGTTACGGCAGTTCTGCAGAGAAATATGGGCTCAAATTCTCTCCGCACAATGTGCAGGTCTGATCTGCAGTTACAGGAAACGCCTGGCTGAGGTCATTGCTGCCAAAGGAGGGTCAGCCAGTTACTAAATCCCAAGGTTCACTTACTTTTTCCACTACCGTTGTGAACATTGAATGCGTTTGTAAAATAAAGACATGAAAGAGTAGAATTTTTTGTGTGTCATTGGCTTAAGCTCATTGCGTATATCAGTGGCTGTGACTTAGATGAAGAGCAGGTCACTGTTTATGTCCAATTCATGCAGTTAACCAGATCATTCCAAAGGGTTCACATACTTTTTACTTTGACTGAATATCTATACAGTATACGGTATATAAAAGCTAAATACCACTGACTCACTCATCCCGAAATCTCCCAAACCCTTAGGACTTGGGACTTGAAATTTGGAAATGATAGTTACCCTTGTCCCATAGGTGATCGCTAAGAAACGGTTTTAAAAATTTCGTGGTCCAAGTGTGTTCTGTCTGTATGTCTGTCTGCTTTGCACGAGAGAATTACTTAACAGATTTAGATCTGGTTGTTTTCTGTAATTTGCAGGAACTTTCCGGTTGATTTTGCGACTTCTCTCATCGTTCTAAGCACCAGAGTTCGTTCGCAGTACCGATGTATTTAAGACAAACTCAAGAGAGTGGCTGTGAGCTGAGAGCAGAGGGGCGGGGCTTTCCTCATTCACTCGCCAGCCTCCATTCGAGTTGCTCCTCCTCTCGCCACGTGTTGGAGTGCACCTTAGCTAGCGATACCTGTTTGTCCAACAGACATTATCATCTACAGATTGTTACGGAGTAACATTTGACGTTTTTGAGAGATCGATCACAGCTACGTGTGTTTTAGAGAGTAGCTGCTGATTGGCAGAGAAATCACAGCCATGTGCTTTTCTTCCCATGCGGGGAACACGATCAGATCTAGTGCCAATGTCTGTTGAATTTTAAAGTTTGCCCTGTTTCATTACTATGTGGGCATAGTCACGGGTTACAGTTAGTATATATAATAAGACAGCATGAGTTTGTGTTATATGGCGCCTTGCATGACTAGATTCAGTATATTGGACTCGGAGCATTAATGGCAAGCAGTGTGGTGTAGCGGTTAAGGCTTTGGATTTCAAATCCTGAGGTTATGGGTTCAAATCCCACTACTGACACCATGTAACAATGAGTGTGCTCCAATTGGAAGACCAAAACAACATGTAACCAACAGTACCATAAATGTTGTACGTCACCTTGGATAAAGGAGTTGGCAAAAAAAGTAAACGTGAAAGGGTCTGATTACTGTGAAGAGGAGACTTTGTGCTGCAGGTGTGGCAGGAAGAAAGCTATTCCTTAAAAGACTCAATAGTCGTGCATGAACGGGTCCATTGAACACACTCATTTTTCTAAGAACGGTGAACTCAACGTAACATATTTGCAAATGAAGAACAGTGAACGTGAGCGAGTTCAGTTTTAGGTGACATTCTGGATCTGGTTTGGGTCCAAATTAAATGTCATGCCTTACCCTGTAATGTAGGGGTGGAGTCGAATCTGAATACGGTTTATTTCGTAGAAATTTTTTGCCATTTATTTGTATTTGGAAAAAATAACGTCAACTCAAATCGGCCCTGTCTGTGTCTGCTTGCTTGTGCTTAAGCTGCGCCACTGCTGACACGAGCACGCATCGAAGCTCTGCTTTCGCTTTTAGGGAAATGTGGACTTTGAGAGGCCACTTTATATTTTTCTCCATTGGACATGCAATAGGTGATGAGAATTTTGACTGGCGGTGTAATAGGTTAGTTCACCTACACACTGGTTCCACCGTCACCATAATTTATATGGATACTTGCACCTATTTAACGTATTTTTCGCTCCATAAGACACACTTTTTTTTCCCCAAAAGAAGGGTGGAAATGTCTGTGCATCTTATGGAGCTGGTGATGTGTATTACCTGACAAAAGTCGACATCCAGGGGTAGAGGGCAACAATCAGCTGTTAATGGCGACAAAACTCACCGTTACGTCCCAGACATTCCCACTGTGCTTGGAGGAATGTTAGACTCATTGACTCGGCATCTAATCCCGGCGTGTGCGTGAGTTACGCAAGAAATGCAAACAAATGTAAACAAAGGCAAGATGGCATCGACATCTCACGAGGGAGCGAAGCGAGAGCAGAAAACAAAATACTCAGCAGACGATGTTTTGCGCATTATCGCCGAGTTGGATTCTGATTTTTCAGAGTCTCATTTTGTTGACAGTGATCAGGAGATCGAGCAGGAGAGTGAGGAACTGGCATCAGCTGATCGGACACCAGCCGATGCCACCCCAGATGAGCGCATTCGCACAGCTGATGCACATACAGCAAGGTCCGTATGGGAGGAATACCCACACATTGATCCACGGGAGCCAAACTGGCTACCAGACTTCATAAGATAGTACCATGCATGCTGTTGGACTCGACAGATTACCAGATTACCGCTGGACTACTTCAGGCTGTTCTTTCCTGATGCCGCTTTTCAGCTACTGTCAGACGAGACAAACGGGTATGCAGAACAAGTTTTTGAATCACGGGCTGTGCTTGCACCGCATTCTTGTTTTTCAAACTAGAAACCCACAACAAAAGACGAGATGAAGGGCTTTGTGGCATTACAGATAGAGATGGGACTGGACCATTGGTCTAAACGTGCTTTGAACCCCTGGTGGCTTTGGACAGGTTATGCCACGTGATGATAGGTATGAGCTCCTGCAAAGTGATTGTGAGCAACTGTGCTTCATAAATTCTGACACTGGCGACGAGGAATTCTTGGGGTTTCCAGAAAACTAGAAGATCTCTTGAACCTTAAAGTCTCTCCTCATTTGTTAATGACAGTGATGATGGTTCTTAGTACCACTGTTGACTTTACATGGTTGAAATATTATTCTGCTATCCATCCATCCATTATCCAATCCACTATATTCTAACTACAGGGTCACCGGGGTCTGGTGGAGCCAATCCCAGCCAACACAGGGCGCAAGGCAGGGAACAAACCCCTGGCAGGGCACCAGCCCACCACAGAGCACACACACACTAACCTGCATGTCTTTGGACTGTGGGAGGAAACCCACGCAGACACGGGGAGAACATGCAAACTCCACGCAGGGAGGACCCGGGAAGCGAACCCAGGTCTCCTTACTGTGAGGCAGCAGTGCTACCCACTGCGCCACCATGCCACCCTTTATTCTGCTATATTTTATTAAATATATTAGTACACCATTTGGTTCAGAATATTTTTTTTCTTGTTTTCCTCCTCTAAACCTCAGTGCATCTAATGGTCAGGTGCATCTTAAGGAGCGAAAAATACGGTAACTTCTTTTTTGACCGGGAGGATATTAGTATATGTAGTTATATGTGTTTGTTGCTCGGTTTAACTCATAAAGTGTATTTAAATAAAAAAGTCTTCATAATTATTGTATTTTATTCAAGAACACTGTAATAGCCTAATATAAGGCATACAAAACTGAAAAAAGTAAACTCACGGGTCATTTATTCTGCAAAATGAACTGAACATGAGTGAGTTCAAAATTGAAATGGTGACCTATGAACGTGAATGTATTTTTTTTTAATCTGTGTGAAGTGAACTTTGAGTGAGTCCTTGTGAGGTGTGAACTTGTACAACACTGAAGGTAGGGCCTTGAAATACATGCTTGTGGGCTGCTGCAGACTGGACAAAGTCTCCTCTTCACGGTACAAACTGGCACTCGCTTTTCTCGACCTGCGCTGTTAAGCTGTTGTGCTGTGAGGCGCCTGTGAAATGCTCCACGTTAAACCTTTGTGTCAGCCCTTCCATATGCATGAGGCATTTTATTTTTGAATAAAAGCACACTTGATCTGTTATATTTGTACCTGTCGTGAAACTGTTTGTTTGATATTTGGACTTCAGGCTTCATACATTATATAGTTTATGCCTACATTTTGTCATTTATTACTAGAATATAAAAAACGTTTCGGTTTTAAAAATGTGTTTACACAGATTACTGTAGAAATGAAACACACATGAAATGCGTGTATTCCAAATACCGATCTATTATTTCCACTATAAAACTCCACTTCACTCCCAGATAATCAATCAAGGCATGAGCTGGGAGAAGTTCATGCACGTTCTAAGTCAGTGGGGGGATGGAATAGCCGGCTGCTTGCAGCTTGTCTTTATCGGCACATTTAGAGGACAAAAGACGCTGGCGGGGAAGTGCGAACGGATTTAAGAAGCGATTTAAGATGGGACGGATCTACGAGTTTTTTCGTAGGCTCTGGTAATTCTAGTGTTAAGCCATACTTTTATGTGGCTAAAATATCCATCCATCCATCCATTATCTAACCCGCTATACCCTAACTACAGGGCCACGGGGGTCTGCTGGAGCCAATCCCAGCAAACAAAGGGAGCAAAGCAGAAAACAATCCCGGGCAGGGTGCCAGCCCACCGCAGGGCACACACACACACACACACACAAACACCAAGCACACAGTAGGGACAATTTAGGATCGCCAATGCACCTAACTTGCATGTGTTTGGACACCCGGAGGAAACCATCGCAGAAACGGGGAGAACATGCAAACTTCACGCAGGGAGGACCCAGGATGCGAACCACCGTGCCGCCCTGGTTAAAATATTGATTTTTCCATTTTGCAGCTCATAATATAGGATTATCCAGTCCCTGCATAGCCCCAAGCCGAATTAAGAAACTATGAAAATGGACAGAGAAGTGACCGCAGTGTCCAGCAGAACACAAATGAGCGCACATAATGACACATTTGTGTCACAGGGACCAGCCGGCAGAATGCCATCATCCAAATTTAACTAATATCCCAAATTAATGTTGTAAATTGCCTCATGCTAAAAGCGCATCGGCTATCAGGGATAATTAGGGAATTCAGGTGGACATACAGGAATAGAGTTTAAATGGAGCCCTTGGAATGAGGGAAAGCAAACCTGCAAAAAAATGAAGAAGGAGAAGGAAATGGACAAAGTGAATAGCAGCTACACGAACTGACAAAATACCTACGGAAAGAAAAACAAAAAACCCTAAATAGTAGTCAAATACTGACTCGGAGTCCAGAGCGTGACCACTAGAGCAAATCTTTGACACTCGGGGAGATCAGATTGTGTGGTTACCCTTACTAGGATGAGGTGGAGACAGAAATTCATTTCCACCTCTTCCTTTTCAGAGTAGCAAGAAACTGAGAGCAGGTCAGTAATTCAGAGAGTCTAATCAGGAGAATAACTAGTAGCCCACCATGTACAGTATGTGCCCGCCACATAATGAGGGACGGCAGATCGACTCTGTCCACCCCAAACATTTTCATATCTTCGGGAATAACATGGTGACTGAGGAGGATGCTGTCGCTTATTTCATAACTCCCTGTTAATTCACGTGTAGTTATTTTTGTTACAGTATTATTAGAATTTCAACATCAAACAGATCTCCATGCCAAAAATGCTGTTCAAAATCTGAATTGTAAAGCAAGAGAAAGAGAAAGAGAGCAAGAAAGAAGAACGAGAGGAGCAGCACAATGGGGTACGATATCCAGGGGAGATGTTAAACTCTTTATGGAGGTCTGCACACTCTCCCCACATCTACCATGGGTTTGCTTGAAATATTCTGACCCTCTCCACAAGGCCTGTCATCACACTCCCTTCAACGGTGCCGGGTGGTTGTCTCATCATCTGCCTGAGATACCTCAGCTTTGCATTCCAGCCAACTTGTAGACTTGCTCAGCTTCTTCCGTGATATTCTCAGCAACTTTCTGACATATCTGCTCTCAAAAGCCTGCTTCCATCTCTCTGTTTCTTTCTTCAGCTGTCTAGAAATTGCATCCGTACGTCGCTAACCGCCACACCAAGTCTTTTAAAAGGCTTTTAGCCTCGTGACACAAGATTGGCCGTCTTGACAGCAGCACATTACAAAATACAGATGCATGATGGGAAGACAGTCATCGGTTTCGTCCATGAGATTCTTACCAACGTTCTGATGTATTTGCTCTCTAAGCCTTCTTGCATCTCTTTTCTTCTTTCTTCAACATCCAGGAATTCCATCCATACTTTGCTATCAGACAGACCAAGTGCAGCTTTCTGGTTCTTCTGACTGACTTGTTTTTTCATATCCATTTCACTTAACCATCATTGCCATGTCCATGGCCACTCTTGCTTTCATATCACCTGCACAGTCAGCATCATCTGTTACTGTCCACCTACTCCAACCTTCCTCCATCCAGCATAATCCCACGTACCTCATCAGTGATCAGCATGCTATACGAGACTCCATTGCATCCCCTCATCTTGACACACCAGCTCCTGTTGTTCTTCTGGTGACGTGGCCAACAAAACAATGCCATCGGTGGGCCTGAGATTATGGACGGTCCTCCCACCGATTTATGAATCCTCCACTGAAGTCCTTTTCACCTCATTTGTTCTACTTAGGGTGTTGAACAGAAACAGAGAGACTTTACATCTTGGCTGGACTCCTTTTTTGATGAGCTGACACAAGATTGGCCATCTGAACAGCAACAGATTGCAAAATACAGATGCATGATGGGAAGACAGTCATCGGTTTCATCCATGAGATTCTCTGCAACGTTCTGATGTATTTGCTCTCGATGCCTGCTTGCGTCTCTCTTCTTCTTTCTTCAGAATCCAGGAATTCCATCCATACGTCGCTACCACACAGACCAAGTGCAGCTTTCTGGTTCTTCTGACTGACTTGTTTTTCCATATCCATTTCACTTAACCATCACTGCCATGTCCATGGCCATCCATGCTTTCACCTCACCTGCACAGTCAGCATCATCTATTACTGTGCTCTCCAAATACACGACCGAGTCCAACTACTCCAACCTTCCTCCATCCAGCGTAATCCCACGTACCTCATCAGTGTCCGTCATTATTACTTCAGTCTTGTTGCATTGATCCTGATATTTCTGCAAAATGAAGAAGGTCCAAGTCTTTAGAGTTCTGGTTCTTCCTTTCTTGCTATATGGTTGCAAGATACGGATGCTATCCCTTGACCTGAGGTAAAGACTTGACTTCTTCAGTACTGTGTCTCTTCAGAGAATCCTTGAGTACTGCTGGTTTGACTTTGTGTTGCTCATGGAGTCCCAAATGGGGCACATTACCTACATTGTGAGGGAGCGTCAGTTACGGCACTATGGCCATGTGGCGCGATTCCACCAGGGTGATGCTCATTGCTGAATACCCGAGTGGCTGGCCCAGGGCAAGGGTACAGCCACATAACACCTGGCTGCGGCAGATAGATGCTGATTTTCAGAGGTTGTCTGCCTGGGGGTTGCCAACCAGGATCCCGAGGTGTTTTGTTATGTGGTGGGAACGACGACGTGTTGTACCAGTGCATGCTCCCCAACCTGACCTGACCAGACCTGAACTGATCAGCATGTTATATGAGACTCCACTGAAGCCCTCTCAACTTGGAACACCAGCTCCTGTTGTTCTTCTGGTGACATGGCCAACAAAGCAATGCCGTCAGTGTCCCTGAGATTATAGGGAGTCATCCCACACATTCTGAATCCTCCACTGAATCCTGGCAGTGCTTTTCACCTCATTTGTTCTACTAGGATGTTGAACAGACACAGGGAGACGTGGCTGGACTCCTTTTGTGATGAAGACCCATGCTGACACAAGATTGGCCATCTGAACAGCAGCACATTGCAAAATATGGATGCATGATGGGAAGACAGTCATTGGTTTCGTCCATGAAAATCTCGGCAACGTTCTAATGTATTTGCTCTCTAAGCCTTCTTGCGTCTCTCTTCTTCTTTCTTCAGTATCCAGGAATTCCATCCACACGTCGCTACCACACATACCAAGTGCAACTTTGTGGCTCTTCTGACTCACTTGTTTTTCCATATCCATTTCACTTAACCATCACTGCCATGTCCACGGCCAGCCTTGCTTTCACCTCACCTGCCCAGTCAGCATCATCTGTTACTGTGCTCTCCAAATACACGACAGAGTCCACCTGCCCCAACTGTCCGTCATCATTACTTCAGTCTTGTTGCATTGATCAGCATGTTATACAAGAATCCATTGCAGCCCTCTCAACTCAGCACACCAGCTCCTTTAGTTCTTCTGGTGACGTGGCCAACAAAGCAATGCCAATGGTGAGCCTGAGATTACGGACGGACCTCTCACCGATTTATGAATCCACCAGTGAACCCTGGCAGTGCTTTTCGCCTCATTTGGTCTACTTGGATGTTAAACAGACACGGGGAGATGGTGCATCCTGGCTGAACATTGCATAAATACAGATGTATGATGGGAGGACATGGCCATGTCATGGCGGTGGGCTGTAAGTCAAGTGCATGAGAGCTGGGGTCCCTAACTCAGGTCCTGGAGGACCCCCAGTGGCCACAAGTTTTCATTCTAATCCTTTTCGCAATTAGTGACCAAACTTCTTTTGATTCATTTTAATCGACTTGCTCTTGAAGACTCAGACCCCTTAATTGTTTCTTTTTCCTTAATTAGCAGTAAGACAATAATGAGATGCAAAATGAGCCAAAACAGGACCATCAAACTGTGTCCGTCATACAATATCTGAGAATTAAGAAAGGTGAAGGTCTCGGGAATGATGATCTGCTCAGGTCCACAAAACATTTTAACGGCGCTTTTAGAAAAGAGAAAGTCAATAATTCTGGAAATGCCTGCTATTGCACAATGAGAGCAGCAACAGGCCATAGAATTAAAGAACGGGTTTAATGAACGACAAGACTCGGCGCCTAATAAAGCAACTGGTTGGAGTTTGAGGCCCTGACTTAGTTGGTCTTCTGTTGGCTCACTCACTTCACATTTCATTTCTGTTTGGGTGCCATTTAAGGAAAAAAATGACGCAATTCAGAGGAACGATGAAGGAATTCAGGGGAACAAATCATAAAAAACAAGTCAATTAAAATGAAAGGCAAATCATTAAATTAGTTAATTAGCAGCAAAAACAGGTCCCTGATTAAGAAAAATGTTAGAATGAAAACCTGCAGCCATTGCAGAACCGGAGTTGGGGACCCCTGCCTTATAGAAATGCAGTTTTTATTTTGTTTATTTAAAATCACAAGTTATTTTACTGAAAGCTGCACATTTTGATCAATTCCTGATTCTTTTATTACTTTTCCGTATGCCGTTCTTCTTTTTTATTTGTTTCCCCAGACCCTTTAAGAACTAAACACATGCAAGAATTCTAACCCTTGTGGTAATTAAAGCTTGAACTGAACTGTACGCCTCTCAGATTACTCTAACCAGACTGCTACAACCTGCAAAGGGGTGAAAAACAAATCTACATGGATCTTGCGTGAAAGAATGGCCACTGGACATCAGTTAGCCAGCACTTCTGCTCAGCTCTCCACAAACAGGCTAAAAATACACCGTCCTGGCAAACATCCAGTCGTGGGGCAGTCGGTGATGTGCGAAATGATGGAGCAGGTCCAACTTCAGTATCAGACTATGGTGATGATACTTCTCCCATCTGCTGCGGGGCCATTCTGCATAACTAAGAGAAGTCATCTGGCCAACGCCTGAAGTAAAAATATAGTACGAGCCAACAGAAGTAATTGTAAACTGTGACAGCCATAACCAAAATAAAAAATAGACATAAACATGCAATAAACACTAAAGTACCGTGGATTGCTGCACCAGCAGCTCTTGCAGGAGTGAACTGTTTTTTTAAGTTATGATGTGCAGGCTCATTTTCAAAACTGACAAAATTCATCACCCTGCCCTCACCCTGTTCAAACAGTGGGTTTAAAATCTATCATATAATAAAAGACGACTGTCTGTGTGTGTGTGTCTGGTCCCACCGAGCATCCTGATTAGCCAGTTAGGCCTTGGTCTGATTGGTCAGTTTGTCTTTCATATAACCTGTCAGTCTGTCTTTGATCGGATTGGTCAGTTTGGCTTTGGTCAGATTGGTCATTTTGGCTATGATTTGATTGGTCAGTTAGGCATTGGTGTGATTGCTCAATTTGTGTTTCATATGATTGGTCAGTTTGGCTTTGATTGGATTGGTCAGTTTAGCTCTGATCTGATTGATCAGTTAGGCTTTGGTCAGATTGCTCAATTTGTGTTTCATGTGATTGGTCAGTTTGGCTTTCGTCTGCTATGTTATATGGGTTGGAGACGGTGGCCCTGACCAGAAAGCAGGAGACAGAGCTGGAGGTGGCAGAGTTAAAGATGCTAAGGTTTGCATTGGGTGTGACGAGGATGGACAGGATTAGACATGAGGGCATTAGAGGGTCAGCTCAAGTTGGACAGTTGGGAGACAAAGATTGGATTAGATTGGAGGAAAGATTGCATTGGTTTGGCCATGTGCAGAGGAGGGATGAGGGGTATATTGGGGTAATGGCTCCGGCAGTCTGCCACTATATATATATATGTTTATATATAATCCAACACCTGTCTGTCTGTCTGTCCACTTTACATGAGAGAACTACTTAATGGATTTATATTGGGTTTTTTTCTATAATTTACTTGAACATTCCTTGATTTTGTGACTTCTCTTATTGCTCTATGTATCATAGTTCGCTTGCAGGAGTGATATATTTGTGATAATCTGAGACAGTGGCTGTGGGCTGAAGGGACTGGGAAGCGTGTCGTCAGGAGTGGGGAGCCGGGCAGGACCCTCCTCACTGTCCAGTTTTACTACTACATGGGCGGAGACACAGGAGATGGCTAGTGCGTGTGTGTATGTATGTATGTATGTATATATATATATATATATACACAAGGGGGCTTTGTCCCCTACTTGCTTTGCTTCATTTCTATATTTGCTTTTGTTCATCTTTGACTTTCTCCAGCTTTGACAAAACACAGTCCTGACGTTTTGGTTAATGCCTTACTTACCTCCCCTATCGACTACTGTAATGCCATTTTGTCTGCCATCCCTAAAAAAATGTATCCATCGTTTGCCAGTTATACACAATTCTACTGCTGGGATAATCACTTGTTCTACGCCCACTGAGCACATCCCACCGATTCTTTTCCAAACTTCATTGGCTCCCTGCCTACTGCCGTATTCAATATAAAACACTGCTCTTACCATCTGAAGCTCTTCACAGACTCACTCCTCCGTACCTTTGTGATTCTTTTACAGACTCGTAGCCCTTCACGCACACTCAGATCCTCATCAGCATCTTTACTTTCTGTGCGACACATCAAACTTTGTTCTATGGGAGCCGCAGCCTTCTGTTACTGTGCTCCGCAACTCGGGAATTCTAGAATCCGTAACAAAATTTAAAGCTATTTTTAAAGCAAACCTCTTCAAACTGGCATATCTAATATGGTTTTATTATTTGTCAAGGAATTTGATGTACATTTGATACTGTTGATTTTATCTTCATCTCTTTCTATTAATATTTTATTGTTGTTTAATTATTTGTAAGCTGACCTTGAGGGGTTAGAAAGGTGCCCAAGAAATAAAATGTATTATTATTATTATTATTATTATAAGTTAGGCTTGGCTTCTAATTACAAAACTGGTTGGAAAGAAAACCTCCAGCCACTGTGGACCTCCAGGAGCAGAGCTGCGGACCCCTGATACATACTATTAGCTTGGATTACTCCTTGGCTGTCAACACAGGAAATTACCAGGTAATTCTGGGGTTCTGTGAGGCGAAAGAGGCCTATAAACCTACTGGCAGTGCTCATTGTGTAATCTGGGAGTCATCTTCAATATAAGCAAACACTTTAACCTTCATTTACTGCACTGCTCCTTACTAGGGAAAAAAAAAAAACAAGTGTAGGCACCGCTTACAAAGTTGATGTAAATATGAGAGTAAACACTGTCTGACTAACAGGAGTTTTCAAAACTGGCAAATAACTAAATGACTAAGCAGGCTGTTTCATTTTGTTATGCAAAATAAGCCTTTCGAGTCCCGAAAACAGATGATAATTATCTCAGTGTTACGACACAAGCCCCTTCCACATAATCAGACTATCACTTAAATTAACAGGTAAATAAACAGAAACAAAACAAAACCAAACAAAAGCCAGAAGAGATCTCTCAAGAGAACACTGATAAAGAACTGGTGTGATTCCTGGGAATGTCCAGCTTATGTGTGCCAACAATATTGTGTTACTGTTGTGATGAGCACACAGCGCATTACAACAAAGGTGTAAATAGATAGATAGATAGATAGATATGAAAGGCACTATATAATAGATAGATAGATAGATAGATAGATATGAAAGGCACTATATAATAGATAGATAGATAGATAGATAGATAGATAGATAGGAAAGGCACTATATAATAGATAGATAGATAGATAGATATGAAAGGCACTATATAATAGATAGATAGATAGATAGATAGATAGATAGATAGATAGATATCAATTTTAGTATAGTAGGCAGGATAGATAGATAGATAGATAGATAGATAGATAGATAGATAGATAGATAGATAGATAGATAGATAGATAGATAGATAATGGATAGACTGTATCAATGACTGCTCCCAACCCCTCTCTCTCTCTTGACCATCCTGCATTGTCACTTTTTGCTCTTTCACATTCTGGCAAACAGTTAAGGACCTTTAGCTCCTGCAGAAATACATTCAGGAGAGTTTTTATCCTCTAGCCGTGAGCCTCTCATCAGACACTTGTCTTCACAACTGGATGAGCAGACCTGAAGTGTTTTCTTGTACATCAGCCGGTGTCATACTTACTGTCTGTGTTTGTATTCAATGCCCACTTTTGGGATTATACGACTGTCACAAATCTGTTGGAAAAATGCAAGGAAGAACTTGTGAACACATAACAAGATATTTGAAATGGGAAGACTGCAATCACACAAAAGGGAACCACATTTGGTCTAAATATTTTCAATTGACTTTAGGTCAGGACCTGGCTTTCCTGGGCAGGTATAATAATACTCTGGGTGGTCCCTCTGTAATGTCTATTTGAGGTACTGGAATACCAGTCAGAACATATCTGATGGTGCCACTAAGAAATAAATCACCAGCATACCCCTGGAGACAAATAAAATTCTATCTATCTATCTATCTATCTATCTATCTATCTATCTATCTATCTATCTATCTATCTATCTATCTTATTCTGCCAAATCTGCTATCTATCTATCTATTGTTGTAGGTGGCTGGGGGGGGGCGACCCGATGCCTTGGGAGCCCTGGACCTCAGCATTTCCACCACACCCAGAAGTGCTGGGGGGAAGAGAAGCGGGGACACCCGGAGTGGAGTGCCGGTGGAAGATCTGGGTGATGATAAAAGGGCCGCCTCCTTCCATTCAGGGGCGAGAGTCGAGTGGAAGAAGGACGGAGCTCAGGAGGAGAGGCAAGGAGGCGGCCTGAAGAGTAAAGCATTTTGAGTTGGCCTGGACTTTGGGGGTTTGTGGTGCACTTGTGACTGTAAATAATGTATAGTAGTCATGTGTTGGGTGATGTCAACGTATCCGCCTGTCTATCTATCTATCTATCTATCTATCTATCTATCTATCTATCTATCTATCTATCTATCTATCTATCTATCTAATTGCTATACAAAGTATAGGGTGTGCCTGTTATTTTCTTTTTAGTTTTTCCTGAAGCTGGTCTTCATTATGTTGATGGCTTAATTTAAGGTTATTGAATTTTATTTGTTGGCCTGGTGTTGTTCTCCGTTACACTACAATCATGGTACACTTAATATTGTATAGATTTTTGCCTTGCCAACTGCAATGTTTTCCCCTCTGTGTAAAATGATGATTAACTAAATATTAAATAATCAATTATATATTAAATAATATATCATGCGACAACATTTCAGATGAATAGAATCACGGCCTATGAATAGGTATGCATTAAGTAGTGTACTAGTTTCCAGTAACATTAATTTAAATAGATCCTATATTAAATGATTATTGATCGACATCACCATTGCAGGAACAAGGGCAATAAGTACAAATATTGAAACTATTTTCATGGAAAGTAAAGCAAAATATAGTTTTTAAATATTTACAATCAGTAAGATATTTTCTAACTCACTGGAGACTATCCCAGCCTGTGGTGGGCACAAGGCAGGAACAAAGCCTGGAGGGGGTGTCATGAATGCACACTTCCATACACACAGGCCAATTTAGTAACGCCAATTGTCTGAATATATATATATATATATATATATATATATATATATATATATATATATATATATATATTCACACTCATCTGCTTGAGAGGCAGCTAGAAGGGCCAAGTGAAGGTAATTCTATGCCAGGCCAGTGGGTGGCAGGGTGCAGTAAACCTTTTTCTTTCATCTCTGCAGACCAGACATGGGAAATCCTGCCTGATTCCGATGATGCCACTTCCTGTTCCTCTCCTCCCACTCCTCTCACCTGATGATGTAATTTCTGCTGACCTGCTTTAAAAGCCAGATAACCTCCATTTGTGTGAAGTTCTGTTGTTGGACTCAACCTGTGCACTTCTGGTTTGCCAAATCTCAATTATTGCAACCTTATTCAAGCATACAGGTGGCTGCCCCAAACCTCTTTTGGTGTCAAGGTCTATTCTTCTATATATTTATAGTTTGTGAGCAGGAATATAATAACCCAGTATACATGTGTTTTTTAGATTTGTCAAAAGCAGCTGACCCTGTCCCTTGTAATGTGTTCTAGGAGGTGCTACAGAAATATGGGGTCACAGGGCTGCACTTGTGTGCTGCTCATTCCCTATGTGGCTGCCCGCATACTTGCCATTAATTCCAATTCATTTACTGCGGGTGTGAGACTCCATTAAGGCTGTGTCTTACCACCACTCCTGGACAAGATATCAAGTCCAATTATGGAGGCCCGGGGTAGCATTGTTGCTTTAGGCAGATGATGTTGTCCACTGTGCCTCATCGGAGCCTCAGCGCACTCTCCTGTGATTCCCTGCCAAGTGTGAAGTGGTTGGATTGAGTATCTGCACCTCTAAATCTAAGCTCATGGTTCGCTCTCAGAAAAAGAGTTGCTCTTGTCCTGGTGTGGTGGAGGGACAACTGTCATCAGTGGAGGAGTTCAGGTATCTCGGGATCTTCTTCATGAGTGACGGAAAAAGGGAGTGTGAGATTAAGAAGTGGACTGGAGTGGTGCCAGTTGTTTTGCGTAAAATGTACTGTTCGATGGTGATGAAGCGAGAACTGAGTCTTGGTTTACTGGTCGACCTCCATCCCTGTCCTCACCTATGGTCATGAACTGTGGATGATGAACGAAAGAATGAGATGGTGAGTACAAGTGGTAGAAATGAGGTTTCATCACTGGGGTGGCTGGTCTGTCATTCTGTGACAGGGTAGGCAGCTCAGCAATTGATTTGTCAGATCCTCTGGATTGAGAAGAGCCAGTTGTTGTACGAATGCTCCCTAAGAGCCTCCCCACTAGATCTGCTCCAGGCATAGCCCTCCAGACCGAGGATATACTAGAGGGATTACATCTGTCGGGAATGCTTGGGAATTCCCCAAAAAGTGCTGATATCTGTAGCTGAGGACCAGAATGTCTGGGTTGACCTGTGACCCTCACATGGAAAAGCAGATAAGATGAGACATCTATGGAAAATTGAAATCCTTGAGTGATAGAGAAAGTCTGGTTGGATATTTGAATTCAGCATGGAAGGTTCATGTGACAAAAAATGTCAATCGTACTGCATTTTGCGGTCCCCACACGTCAGGCCAGATCCATCTTAATGCCCTTTCTGCAGCCTCCCGCTGTTGTTGATGGCTCTTCTCCTACTTGCACCAATGATGCCCAGTGTTCTGTAGGCTTTGCTGAAGGAATGGCCTGCAAACTCTTGGCAACCAATTGGCATACACCTGGTCCTCCACCCTATTTTACGACAGGCCTTCAGCAGTTGCTGGTACTTTTCCCTCTTCCTCTCCTGCACCTCATCCATCGTTTCATCCCAAGGCACTGGAGGATGAGCTGTTCTGTGATCCTCAGAGACGAGGATGATGTCAGGTCTCAGAGATGACTTGTTGTTATGTGCTGGGATGTTCTGAGGCCTATCTTGGTCAACTGTCATCAGCCAGTCTTGAGACGTATAAAGCAAGCCAACAAAGTAATAAATGCAGTCTCACTCTCGCGGATCACCTTTTTGATTGCCTCAGCGGTGGTCTTGGGGACTTGATTGTGTCTCCAGCGAAAACACCCCTGGCATAGTGCCTGGAGCAACAGCTCAGGATGTGCCCATTTTGAGACACAGGGGGCACACTACCACACGGGTTGGATAGGCCAGGGAAGACGTCGTACACCCCCCGAGTCAAGAACTTAATCCTCTGTGAGTCCCATTTCCAGATGACCTTTCCGCGCCATTAGCCGTTCCCAGTTTATCCAGGCGCCCTGTTTCTGTGTTGCCACGACTCTGTCTTCGTTCTTCCTCCTTTGAAATGCACACCTCCTGCTGTACCAGCCTCTTGCCGGTGGGGTTGTATCGGGTTAGTGGTGAACTTCCAAGACCCGGGCGTAAGTGTTTGGTTACCCTATCTGCCAATCCCTGACCGAGACCCTGTACCTTTATCCTGGTCCCATCATGCCTTTTGACGTATTTGCATTCACAACACACAATCGACTTTCTTGCGGACTGACGTGAGGCGCCACTTTGCAAGGTTTTGTCAGAAAAATGGGTGCAGCGTAAGCCTGGCACAGGTAAGTTTTGCCGCTATGAAAGTACTAACATAATTAAAAATTATTATTAGGAATATCTATAAAGCCTCGACTCTGTCTCGATATTTTACCCAGCAGCGCCTCCTTTTCGAGATTTCTGGCGAAATGTCCTTTATTATTGCTGTGATTTTCCTTCTCGTACTGAGGCTGAGCTAAGTTGGCATGTTAAAGCGGTGGAAGTGGATAAAGCGGAGTGGATAAAGAAAGGCTTTTATTTTTATAGAATGAGGTTAAAGGGCAATATTGTCTGTGCAATTTTCTGTTGGTAAAAGATAATTTATCATTCTATTTGTCAGTCCATTGGCTCCACTTGCTTGCTGCCTTCCCCTTGACATTTTAATTACTGCCGAGGACATTTTGGCCATTTTGTAGTATTTTGTCATTTAGATAGATGCCTCATTTTTACTTCTTTTAAATTGTCAATCCATACTTTGACATTATGCTCTCAAAGTCAAAGTCTCATATTCTTTAATGTTCTTTCTGAAGCAGATAATTAATTTGTTTCCCCCCTCAGTCCTCTTTCTTTCTGTGGCTGAGAAATTGCCATGTCAGTCTCAAATTCTGTTTGTCTCGCTGGCAAAGTAACAATTAAAACCTGAAGCAAATCCCATCAAAAGTTCAAATAAATAACAGATTTGTGCCCAACTATATAAGCGGCACACAAATGATCTAATAACGGCATTTTGGGAAAATGGGAATCAAACCCTAATTAAAAAAACAAGGCCTTGCTTGCACTTTTGGTTGCGTGAGTTAATTACGCTGCGTGTGAAATGCATGTAAATTCACTAGCCATTATATTTATGGTTGAATATGAATACATTTAATTTAATAACACAATTTCTTTCACAAATCATAAATAAGTACCTGCATGTTATTTTGTTTTAGGACCCTGTTATTTTGTTAATTTTCGACATGATGCATTTTTATATTTTGTTTTGCACATTTACTATCTTAATATTGTTGCATATGAACATCGTCACGCATGCGCGTCAGAGAAGCTCCTTCCAGACTCATGACAGGTATGTCATACCACCCCTGGACAAGAGGTGGCACTGTCACTAACCATACCACCTTCCTTTTCCTCCACAGCTCTGAGAAGACACGCCCATGAAGGCGGGGCCATTTTTTCTTACTGGAGGACAGGAGGAGGCGGGTTCACAAGGTCATGAAGCAGAAGTGATGTGCCTTGGACCATTCATTGTAACAGTAATCACATCATTTTCTAAGGTTTGTTAATTTTTGACATAATGAATTTTTATATTTTGTTTTGCACATTTACTGTCTTAGTATTGTTGCATATGAACATCGTCATGTATGCACGTCAGAGAAGCTCCTTCCAGACTCATCAGAGCTACTGTATGTCATACCACCCTGGGATGAGAGGTGGTGCTGTCACTAACCATGTCACCTCCCTTTCCCTCCATATCTCTGAGAAAACACGCCCATCAGGGCGGGGCCATTTTTCATACTGGAGAACAGGAGGAGGCGGGTTCACGAGGTCAAGAACCAGAAGTGATGTCATTAGGGACGTGGCTGTCAATCACTGTTTCTGCAGAGGGAGGAATAGAAAATGGCATTAGGCGACAGTGCCAACCCATGATTTGGAGTGAAATTTACGTCTACAGGATAAAATGTTTACCAATGAAAATACCAGATGTGAAAATGTGGCTGAGAAACGCTGTGTCTCCATGGCCTGGGTCAGACCGTGAAGTATTGATTTTTTGGCAAAGTGGCTTTGTAGACGTCATGGTGCTGTACGTGATGGCTGGCTTGATGGTAAGGTAACTGACCGAACCCTCAGTCAGCGTTTATCGTAACAGCAATCATGTCATTTCAAGTACCAGGTGATAGCAGCTAAATGCTTCAATAGACTCTAGCTGCAGACCTCCAGGCCCCTACTTCATTGAGGGGGTTGTCCCTTTGTATTATACATCAGTGATTACACCTGATTACAAGATCTACTCAAGATTAGGGTTGGAGGGAGCGTTATCTCACTCAAGTTAAGTAAACCAAATGGCAAAAACATGCAATCCAATCGGCTGTCCAGCAAACCTACGGAAGTCTGCAGCTGGACACATCTCACCTGCTCAGATGGTGGCGTTTTATATCTTTCCCTGACCCACAGAATGCAGAGGAGAGGCGCTATAATGCCACACATGGCCTTGCAGAGCGCAGCCTGGTACGGTCTCAATGTGTCACAAGACTGCTGCTCTAACAGCCAATGAAGTGCTGCAGCATCGTGACTGCATATGTATGAGCTTGATTAGCATGTTCCATATATGGATGTTTCAGGGCGGAGTTTCCCATGCACATTTTTACAAAGTGAATCTGACTTGCATAGAAATGTGAGAACATCAGCAGTTATAAATCTAATTTTTATTTTTTGGTGTGATCATATTTTCACTATCAAACCGATGTACAGTTTTATAAATGAGGCCCAGGACTGCTCAGCCACGCATTCGCGGGCACATTCACCATCGCAGAGCCTGAGTGCAGTGTTTTTATCTTAAAACCGGATTACCAAATGTAGTTTGGCACAGAAGTCACAGTTTTATGAACTGAATTCTAGTACATTTGGCACAGTAGGCATGACAGATTTCTTATTTCCGCCACATACGTTACGTATTTGTGGCAAGCGGCCTGTTATCTTTTCTCTTTTGACTGTTGTCGGCCATTCGCTTTTTTTTTTTTCTGCTTTGTCCGAGCCGTTTCAAGCGCCAAACCTAAAGAAAACTCAAACACATAACTACACCGACTTGTAGCGGACGGGCCATTCTGCATGATGAGACACCATTTACATTTCACTCACGGAAAAGATTCCTTCTCAGGCATCTTCAACAGTCAAGTGTCCTTCAATCTGACTAATGACACATCACAGGGTCTCTTTCTCTCCATTAATGAATCGCTTTATTCTTATGACAACATTTCTAAAAAGGAGCGGATCACAGACATTTTGAACAAAGCTATTATCTGTGGTCTGGGGCTTTGTTTCTTTAAATTTGAAAGTGTTTTCTTGGCATAGTTGAACGAACGGCTGCAGTGTTCTGTGGTCTTTTCAGTACATGGCTTTAAATCTCAGATTTGCTTAAGTATACAACTGAAGGACTCTTTTTTTTTTCTTTTTATTAATTACATTTAGGGCCAAGTATCTGGTCGTATAATTTGCTGTGTCATCTGCATATGGATTACAATGAACTCCATTCATCTTCCCAAAGACCTGCCATATAAACTAAAGGAAATGATTAATAACCCTCCTAGCTACGTGTAAAATGAAAGCCTCCAAATATACGTTCCATTTCCATTTAAATAACTGCTCTACCCATAATGCATATGTAAATCACATTTCATAATTAAATAATATAGACATTAATGTGCCTAATGCCTTGATTGCTAATAAGAATTAGTTAGGGATTATTTATGTTCCTTCAATGAATCTGCCGTATCCCAGTGGCTCTGAAGCTTTATTTTTACTGTATAACTGCACTTAAACACAAAACAAAAAACACAAAACCGCATGGACTCATTTTCTACAATAGGCCCCCCCCCCAAAAGGAATTTGTCAAATTATGTGATGCTACAAAAGCGTTTTCTAAATATTCACAATGACATACCAGACGGGGTTATAGCTCAACAATATTGTGTTCGTAATGACAAGCAGCCATAGCACCCGCACTTCAGAAGAGCTCCTCCACCTGAAGCTGAGTAAGTTCAGGCCCGGCCAGTACTTGGAGGGGAGACCACCTAAGAAAAAGCTTGGGTTGCTGCTGGTAGAAGTGTTGGTGAAGCCAGAAGGAGGTCGATTTTTGGATTCCAGTGCAGTGACCGGGACATCGTGCTGTAAAAATGGCGCCATCCTTTGAATGAGATGTAATCCTGAGGTCCTGACACTTTGTGGTCCTTAAAGATCCCTGGGGATCCTTCAAAAAAAGGTAGGGTGTACCCCAATGTCCTGGCTAAATTGCCCACCATGGCCTGGCCATTCTGGCCCATTAATCATCTTTTGTCTCTAATTGGTTAGGTATCTCTCACCACCTAACAACTAATGTGTGATGGGCATACTGGTGCAAAAATGGCTGCCATCACATCATTGAGGTGGGTGCTGCATATTAGTGGTGGTTGAAGTGACCCCCCCACTCAGTGTAGCTCTTTTGAGTACAGGTACGGATGGACATCTGACATACGACTTACAAACTGGGCTGCTGCTGCTCCTTCATCTGTCTGGGGGGACGTGACGCAGGCTCCTCAGTAACTGGGGACGCTGCAAGCGGTGGCTGGACGGGGGTGTTTGGGGTCGATTTCGCTGGACGGGGTTCGATTTCGCTGCTTGCGCAGTGTAGTGTACCTTAGGTGGCTCCAGTTGATGAATGGGGTGGTGGGGGCCGCACCCCATTCATTCTCAGTAGGTGGGGCCACAGCTACGCTCGTGTGCAGGACGGAGGCGTGATGGGCAAGTTCGCTGACCGCCCACCACGCCGCCACAGCTACTGCTCCTGACTGGACGGAGGCTGGATGGGGCAGAAGGGGGGCGTTTCACTGCCCGACCGACCACACACGGCTGTCCTGTTCAATGTCGGTGGGAGGCTGATGATGCTGCAAGCGCTGACCCGGTTGTGGCTGAACGTGTTGACGACGGGTGCCTTCTTGCTGAGATAGCGTGAACAGTGCTGCGCAGAAGAGCTCATCTTAACCTTTTGTCTTCACCCTTCAACAATGTCTCTGAAACACAAATCTGATGACACAGTAAGGAAGAGAAAAAGCATCACCATGGAAAATAAAGTAGAAATAATAAAAAGGTCAGAGAGCACTTGGTTACAGTCGGTCAACATTAGCATTTATTAAAATAATGTACCTGTTCTGACTTGCATACAAATTCAAACCTACAGTCCCTATCTCGTATGTAACCTGGGGACTGCCTGTAGTGAGAAAAACGCTATATAAATGTAAAGAATTATTATTATTATTGTAGGTGTGTTTACCTAAAATTACCAAAGTTCTGCAGCTTTAGTTTGCTTCATGGGATTCTGGCAATAGCTTGATGCATTGAAATGAATCCACAGACAAAATATGTTTGTTTTTTAAAAGCTTAAGTAAAAATTCAAAGCAAAACAATTCGAAACTGATATAGCAAGGAAAAGAAAGTTCTTGTTTAAGAAAAAGTTTTGTTTAAGTCTTATATATCTTGTTTCATTCTTTACATTTGCTCATACAGTTGAACCATTTCTAAATGGCCAGAAATCCGTATGCCTTCAAATGGGTCTATCAGTCCATGCTAGCAATGGGACAATTTCAAAACTGACTCAATTAACACCCTGTGTTACACATATAGCTAAGAAAGTTCTATGTCATGTTAACTTACAGGGGGTAAAAGGCTATACCTTAATCTGTAGCTATGAAAGAAAATTCTGTTCTATTCTACTTAAGCAAACACTAACTAAAGTTGAACTTAAAGCTTTAACTTTCTAAGACTGGCTCTTACAACTATATTATTATTATTATTTATATTGGGTGGCACGATGGTGCAGTGGTAGCGCTGCTGCCTCGCAGTAAGGAGATCCAGGTTCGCTTCCCGGATCCTCCCTGCGTGGAGTTTGCATGTGCTCCCCGTGTGTACGTGGGTTTCCTCCCACAGTCCAGAGACAGTCAGGTGAGGTGCACTGGCGATCCTAAATTGTCCCTGGTGTGTGTTTATGTGTGTGCCCTGCGGTGCCTTTCTTGTTGCATGGTGACCAGAACTGCACACCAGAGTCCAGATGTGGTCTCACTAGGGAATTACATCGTTTGAGCATAACGTCCCTTGACTTTAATTCAACACGTCTTTTTGGCTTAGCTCTTGGAATAATAAGCAAGCCAGTGTTTGAGGACCAAAGATTATGACTGGGAATGTAGGGGAACAGGCACTTGAGCATATAGGAAGGAGCTTTATATACTTCATAGTATTTTAAAGTCAGTTCTAAAGGACACAGGTAACAAATGTAATGATGCCAGGACTGGTGTGATAAGCACTAAATTTTCTTTTACTGGTTACCATAGTAAATCTATCAGATATGTCTTAAATGACTATTATCATACACTGATAATTTCTGTATTGCCTATATCTATTACTTATTTATTATATTCCATATTTATTGACTATATTTACAGTATGTATCTAGATTGCATAATGCCTTACATTGCACCAATCTTGTCTTTGCACAATGTCTTATCACAATATGTCCTATCTGTTTGTGTTTTTTAATTTAATTTTTAATTAAATTTTAATTTTTTATTTGCACTTCATGTTGTTACACTGAGCTTCGCAATTTTGTCTATCTGTGTACTTGCATATGGTTGAGATGACAATAAAGTTTGCTTTGAATTTGGGCTTTGAAATAAAATTGCAGTTTATATATGTAAGATCTTTAACTTGTTGTTAGTTGTTCTTTCATGCAAAACAGTCCCGTGGGCCATAAAATGCACAGAAAAAGATGTCAACCCGAGCAGCATGCCATCTTCTCATTTAATTTCTATTTACTGCATTACGTTTGAGAGCAGGCCACGATTCAAAGAGTTTATTTATAATTGTGGTGGCCCATTTGAATGGCACATCGATTTTCTTTTAGTCAGTAGAATCCAGTGCAGGGTCATACCTAACAATATCGGAAGCAAATTGTTTACATGATTGTTCATCGAAAAATGGCTACGCTCAATTAGACTCAATCTGCCGTCGGAAGAAGAGTTGTTCTTGTTCTTACTGGCCTGTCACACACCCATGTGCGCAGGGGAGACAACGTATGGGCTCAACTTGATGGTAATTATCCTCCAAACCAGGGGTTGGCACTGTCGCTTAATGCCTTCTCTCTTCCTCTCGCTCAAGGATGGATGATTGACAACAAAATCAATGATGACATCAGTTCTGCCTTCCAGCCATCTGACCCCGTCTCTTCCTCCATCTTGGAGCAATCATTTTGTGGCTTGCATCTGAAGAAAGACTAACTCTTGTTTTCTTTGTTAACGTCGCTGCAAATATCAATCTTGCAATTATAAGGGGATCACTTAGGTGCCCCAAACCTTCATCACCTGCTCGTGTCTTTTCTACACGCTTCTTCTTCTTCTTCTTTCGGCTGCTCCCTTTAGGGGTTGGCACAGCGGATCATCTTCTTCCATATCTTTCTATTCTCTGCATCTTGTTCTGTTACCCCCATCACCTGCATGTCCTCTCACCACATCCATAAACCTTCTCTTTGACCCTCCTCTTCTACTCTTCCCTAGCAGCTCTATCCTTAGCACCCTTCTCCCAATATACCCTTCATCTCTCCTCTGCACATGTCCAAACCAACACCATCTCACCTCTTTGACTTTGTCTCCCAATTGTCCCACCTGAGCTGACCCTCTAATGTCCTCATTTCTAATCCTGTCCATCCTCATCACACCCAATGCAAAGCTTAGCATCTTTAGTTCTGCCACCTCCAGCTCTGTCTCCTGCTTTCTGGTCAGTGCCACTGTCTCCAGCCCATATAACATAGCTGGTCTCACTACCGTCCTACATGTTATAATTGTAAAAAGAAGGAGATGGTGGAATGTTCATGTTGTCCGTGTTTTCTTCAATAATGCTTCATCTGGACCAGTTCTATTTGCAATTTCCCTCCATGAATTTGTCATAATCTGAGCATCATTGTGGTCCCGAAGCGTCTGGATTGGCTCACTTCTGCTACCAGCCTCTCCTCGAAATTAGCCATTTTGGAAATACGTTGCCGCATTCACATCGCCACATAGTCAGGAAAAAATTGAGTGTGCAGCATGTCCAAGATGTGTAATCGCCTGTATTTCCTTATCTGATGTCATTTTTGCCGTGGGGCCAGTGGGATATGTAAACCATAGCCACTCTTGTGAATGTAATTGCTGGAAATATTGAAACAGAACCTTTGAATTTGCTAGTAAGAAATTTGTTTTTTCCATTTTTAAAGGTCAGATGAGAAGCATCTGCCCATACTGTGCCCTTAAATTAGATGGTGTCTATCATTTCACTAGTGACATAATGAGCAGTTGTCCTTAGACATCAGTGGGAAGCTAAAATGGAGTAATGTTATCAACAAGTCACCAAAAATAGACTGTAACCATCCATCCATTATCCAACCCGCCATATCCTAACTACAGGGTCACGGGGGTCTGCTGGAGCCAATCCCAGCCAACACAGGGCACAAGTCAGGAAACAAACTCCAGGCAGGGTGCCAGCCCACTGCAGGGCACACACACCCACACACCAGGGACAATTTAGAATCGCCAATGCACCTAACCTGCATGTCTTTGGACTGTGGGACGCAGACACGGGGAGAACATGCAAACTCCACACAGGGAGGACCCAGGAGGCGAACTCAGGTCTCCTTATTGCAAGGCAGCAGCGCTACCCACTGTGCCACCATGCCACTCTAGACTGTAACCAATTAATAAAATAACATTTAATGAAAACAAAGTGTTGAGAAATCATAGAATGTGTCAAAGACCAAGCCTGGTCAGCCGGCTGATGCCTTTCTCCAACTCAGCACCACTCCAGCACTAGCAAGAAAATCGAGTCGAGGAACATGTCAAGGTTTTATTAGTAGAGGGGACAGTGACAGCGTATCTCTTAACCCCGTGGTGACACATTTTGCCTGGCTGAGTGTCCGTTCTTTGACATTTTTATATGTTTTCCTATTGTCACAGCATTTTCAAATTCAATCGTTTCTTCCATTTTGCTTTGGACAAGTGGGCTCCTACGTCCCCTAATTGCCTCTCTTAATCTGAAGACTATTAGCTTATCAATATTTCTGTTTCTATGTTATTTACCTTTCAAAAATCCATATGTATGTTTATTGGATTCCTATAGATTTTTTTTAGCCAGGGAATTCATCTTGTATACTAGCTTTTGTCAACACGTATTTCCTAGAAATAACACGTTTCACTGGCATTTGACCAGTCATGTTTGCAGCCATCTTGCAGAAAATATATTGACCTGTTTTAATGTTTAATGCAGTTTCCATTTAGCTTCTTTTATTGACAGATGTATTTATTAATTCTTTTTAAAGGACCACATTTGCAGGGTGGCATTGCTACCTCGCAGTAAGAATACCGGGGTTCACATCCCGGGTCCTCTCTTCATGGAGTCTGCAAGTTCTACGTGGATCTCCTCTGGGTGCTCTGTTTTTCTCCCACAGTCCAAATACATGCATTTCAGGTGAATTGGTGACTTTAAATTGTCCCGTGTCTATGTGTGTTCACCCTGCAATGGACCCTATTTAGAGTTTGTTCCTGCCATATGCCCTACACCAACTGGGATAGGCTCCAGCACACCCCCACCGAGACCCTGTTCAGGAAAAAACGGGTTAGAAAATGAATGAGTGACCAGTCCATTTACTGAACCTCAGGTCCTGGAGAACTGGGGTCCATCCCAGTGTCTTTTGTGTCTCAAGGGGTAAACCCGTGTCCTCAATGAAATTACCAACATCGTTCTGAACTGCCGAAAAAAAGATCCCCTATCTGTCACTCAAACATCAGCCTTTATTTCAGCCATTCATTTCATGAGACCATCTTTAGTCTCATGCAGGTGTTATTCTTTCTTCCATTAATTTTACAGTGGATTCATGAATTATGCAGACCCCTTCACCTTCTGTACACCTTAACGTGTTTTAGACTTCATTTTCAATGGATAAACTGGCCATCTTTTCCCTTCACTTGGTTACCCGTAATGGCCATTTGAAAACAGATTTTCAGAAAGGTTTGCAAATTCGTTCAAAATCAAAAACACATTCATATAAGTATTCTCACCCATAATTTAGTACGTTGAAGAAGCCCCTTTGGCAACAATTACAGCTTTGCACACTTGGATTTGGGCGGTGTATCCCATTCTGCGTGGCAGATCCTCTCCAGCTCCTTTAGATCTGCCACCTTCAGGTCTCTCCACTGATGCTCTATGGGGTTTAAGTTCTGGGCTTTGGCTGCGCCACTCAAGGACTGTTGGACACTTGTCCTTGGCTGTATGCTTGGGGTTATGGATGTGATTAAAGGTGAAACATTGCCCTAATCTGATGTCGCTTGCAGATCCTCTTCAAGGTCCTGTATTGAGCGGCATTCATATTTTCCTTAATTCTGACCAGTCTTCCTATAAGTGTCGTTGAGAAGTATTTCTATAGCATGATGCTGTCACCACCAATCCCTCAATTTAGAGATGCTATTAGGCAGGAGATGAGTTGTGCTTGGAGTTCTGCCCAAGAGTTCAATTGTTGTCTCAACAGACCAAAGAATCTTTTTCTTCATTCTCATCAAGGCCCACCAAGCCGATGGCCCTGTGCCCTTCACACAAGGATGGGTCCTCTATAGCTACTGTACCATGGAACACCTGATTGATGGAATGCTGCTGAGATGGTCATTCTTCTAAGAGGTTCTCCCATCTGAGCAGAGGACATCTGAAGCTCTGTTAGAGTGCTCAGTGGGTTCTTGGTGACCTCCCTGATTATTTACTCAGCATGGTTGGAAGTCCAACTCTGCGAAGAGTCTTGGTGGTTCCAAAAGTCTTCCATTTCACAATTATTACAGGGTGATGTTCTCCTGGGAACACTCAAATCTTTTTAAATGGTTGTATCCCTTTGTCCTGACCGATTTGATTGTGGAGTTCTACAGAAATGTCCTTTGGTCTCCATGGCCTGATGTGCAGTGTGAATTGTGGGACCCTCTATACACAAGTGTGTGTCACTCCAAATGATGTCCCGTCAATTCAGTTCATGACAGGTGGACTCCAATCAAGTTCTGCACACATCTCAAGGATAAGTAAAGCAAAAAGGGCGCACATGAGCACAATTTGGAGTGACACCACAAAGGGTCTAAATCAGCTATTAATTTTTAGGCTCTTCTGATGTCTACACTTTGTCATTATGGGTTATTGAATGTAGACTGATGGGCAGAAGTGGAAAATGTATCCGTTTAAAATTAAATCTGCAGCACAACAAAGTGGGCAGACAGTGAAGGGGTGTCAATCCTTTCTCACGGTATATTATAAAAACTGAGGTTCTTACTGTGAAAACTACCATAATTAATGTAACATAACATTTGTCAAATAATATACCCTATAAAATGTTAGAATTCTTTTTTTTCTAAATTTGCTAATAATCTAACCTGCAAAATGCTGCCATCCATCACAATTTTGTATTATTCATTTATTAAAGAGTTTTTTTTAACAATTATAATGACAAAAGAGTTTCCACTATTTTTAGCTTAGTCAAATAGATTAACAAATGGTTTATTTATAAAGGGAGTACAGGTTAAGTCAGGACTTTGTTATTCCTTATAATGTAATTCCAGGCTTTTTGTCATCCGGTTTTTTTTATTCCTCCTATGACAATCTGAATAGCAAATAGTGACTCATCAATAGCAACTGCTGTGCCAACAGAAAATGGAAAAAGGGATTGTTCATCCCTGAAGAGCCGTACAATGCAACAACAACAACAAAAAATAAAAATCTGAATGCTGACCTATCTTTAAAAAAATGTTATCGTCAAGCGTCTTCTGTTCCTTTGGTACAATGCTTTGGGAAAGCTTCTGTGAAAAGTCTGTTCATCCATTTTTTAAAATTCACTTCACCAAAGTTTAGAGTCAAGAGGGATTAAAATGGAAACAAAGCCCAGACATATTGTCAGACATCCCTGGCATCTCTGCTGTGTTGAATGATACAGGGCTACGTAACGTCACTGATTACAGTCAACTAGTAGAGCCATCTGAATGAGATACCTGGAGAAGCGGGGGAGAGCAGGCAAACCCCTCGTAGGCAGTGATCAAGTTGGGGGTTGAACGTAGGACTATCGTGCTGTCGTGCAGCTGTATTGAACACTCTGTCACTAGCAACTGGACTGGACAAACCTCTGACACGCTCAGAAGGACTGGATGCTATAAACTCACTCCAACGTGGGAAAACAACAGGCCCTGATGGCTGCCCAGTGGAATTTTATATAAAAAATGTTTCAAATAAGTTAGCTCCACAATTATCAGCGATGTTTATAGAAGCTAGAGATAGCAAAAATCTAACCTGACTTTTCGCCAAGCATTAATGACCATCTTTCCAAAGAAAAAGGTCTTTTATATTCTGTTTAATGTTTAATTATTCATTTCAATGAAGAGCTGAGCCTCCGATTGTTGTTTGTGGAGTACAGAAGTTGTGATGGGTGACTAATGAATGATTCGCTCTTTTTGAACAACTGTTTCCGGTGTGTCATATAAATTGATCTGCAAGTATGAATGAACTGATTCAGTGGAGAGCAACAGGAGTGCTGTAGCTCATGACTACGGTCTTTTCGGTTCTGTTTTTTTTTTAATTATTCATTTCAATGAAGAGCTGAGCCTCCAATTGCTGTTTGTGGTTTACAGAAATAGTGAAGGGTGACTGATGAATGATTTGTTCTTTTTAAATGACCCTTTCCGGTCTGTCATACGAGGTGAGACACAAAAATAACCGGACTGGGCTTGGGGCTTTCCTGGAAAACCATCTGCCTAACATGAATCATAGAACTACATCCCCTCCTACATGCCCTCTCAGACCGCCGACTGGCTAGGTATATCCTGTTGATAGCCCAGTCAGTATTTGCACAACAATCGCTGCACAAGTTACCGTTATAATGTTGGGTGAAAAAATCAAACAGCGGATCAACATCAAATTTCTCACAAAATTGAACAAAACGGCCACAGAAACTTATGAAATGATATAAACAGTGTACCGTGATAACAGTTTGTCTTGCACACAAGTTTTTGAATGGCACAAACGTTTCAAGAAAGGACAAGAAAATGTAGAAGACGTTCAACGCCCAGGGTGAGGGGTTGCTTCACCAAGACAACACTCCCGCGCACAATGCTTTTTCCGTAAAGCAGTTTTTGAATGACAAAAATATTCCTGTCCTCAATCATCCTTCCTATTCACCCAGTTTAGCTCCTGTGATTTTTTCTTGTTCCTGAAAATCAAAAGTGACCTGAAGGAAATACATTTTTCCCAATGGATGAAGTGAAGAAAGCCTGTCAAAAAGCCTCAAGCAAGAAGACTTCCAGCACTGTTTCAATCAATGGAAGATACGTATCGAGTGGTGTAGAGATCGGGAGGGGGAGTATATAGAAGGTGACAAGGTTTAGAATGCTGTAATTCAGCAATAAATATATATTTTTTTACCAATCCGGTTATTTTTGTGTCTCACCTCGTATACGATGATCTGCAAGTATGGATAAATCGATTTAAGGGAGAGCAACAGGAGTGCTGTAGCCCATGCCTTCGGTCTTTTAGGTTCCGTTTGATTGTTAATTATTTCTTTTAATTAAGAGCTGATCCTCTGATTGTTGTTTGTGGTATACAGAAATAGTGATGGGTGACTGATGAATGATTCGCTATTTTTAACAACTCTTTCCATTCTGTAATCTATATACATAAAAGTCAATGTGTGTATGTACAGTATGTTCCAGCATCACATCCAAATGGCTGGAGCGATTTTCATGAAACTTTGTACACATGTTCCTCATTGGTTGACTAAAAATACTGTAGGGTGAAATCAGCTGTAAGCCACTCACTTCATGATCTTACAGTCTTGTATGCATGAATTTCCCCTTGGGATTAATAAAGTATCTATCTATCTATCTATCTATCTAATCATTCAGTTGACACTTGGAACGACCACCAGGAGGCGACTGCCAGCATTGTTTATGTTTGAGTGCCACCGCGCCCCTGTTGCTTTTGAAATTAAATTGAGTTCTACGCGTGGAAGTGTGTGTGTCTGTCCGGCCTGGAAGTGAGACGCAGAGTTGGGGTGAAGGCTCCAGCTCTGAGGATACGCAAGCGAGGCCAGTATACCAGTTGCTTAGCTGCTAATGCACAGATGCACGTCCTAGGAGAGAGATACCCAGAGTAGTTCTGACGATTTAAATACTTTCTAGGATCCCATGCTTTTAACAGCACGGGCTTACACAGTTAGTATATACCAGACGACTGCCAGCATTCTTTATTTTTGAGCAGCACTGCGCCCCTGTTGCTTTTCTAATTAAATAGAGTTGGCTGGTTCCGAGAATCAACTAGATGATAACATACATACAAGACCACAAGACAAGGACATTAGTGAGTCTTTGTTTCTTAATTTATTTTTTATTTTTAACGTTGTGCTTTTTCAATTATGTTTTTCTCAAACAACTAAAAAAAAATGTATTTTCCTCCCGGGCAATGCTGAGTATTTCAGCTAGTACAGTGGAACCTCGAGTCACGATCGTAATTCGTTCCAAAATTCTGGTCGCATCCCGATTTCGTCGTGACCCAAAGTAATTTCCCCCATAGGATTGTATGTAAATACAATTAATCCGTTCCGGACTGTATGAACTGTATGTAAATATATATATTTTTTTAAGATTTTTAGGCACAAAAATAGTTAATTATCCATAGACTGCACAGCGTAATAGTAAGTTAAATGTAAAAACATTGAATAACAATGAGAAAACCTTGAACAGAGAAAACTAACATTGCAAGAGTTCACGATATAGCCTTACGAACCACTCGCTGTAAACACTTTTTTTTAATGAGTTAAAAATGAACATTTGAAAAATCCGTAATTTATACAAAAACTAATCATAAACAACCAAGAAAACTAACCTTGCATGAGTCGAGTTCTGGCATGAAGGAAGTGAGGAGGAACAGGGTGGAGAGCAGATTACAGTTTTGAGGTAAAGTTCCTCAGAGCGATGCACGTCTGACCGAGAACAATGTACTGTACAGGGAGAGACTGAACACGTGCGGAAATAACTGGCATGTATGAACAGGAAGGGAAACGAAATAGAGCACAAAGAGTTCACAGCGAATGCACAGGGAGAGACTGAACACGTGCGGAAATCATTGGCGCGTATGAAGCGTATGAAGGGAAACTGGCTTGTTTGTCACCAGATTGTGTGGTTGTGAACAGATGCAAAAGTTTGGCGAACTTTTTGGTCGTAACCCGATTTGTATGTGGTCCGAGACGTTCGTGAATCGAGGTTCCACTGTAAGTTATTCACAAGTATGAATGAATCAATTCAGTGGAGATCAACAGGAGTCGTGTAGCCCATGCTTACGGTCTTTTAGGTTCTCTTTGATTGTTAATTATTTCTTTCAATTAAGAGCTGATCCTCTGATTGGTGTTTGTTCCTCCAGCAACCAAATCAAGCCAAAATAAAATGGGCTGCTCAGACTTTAACATTTTGAGAAGGCATTAGGTAGACTAGGGTCTCTTTTCACAACAACCATAATGATGGGATTATTTCTATGGGTTTTTTAATTCTGGGCTATGCGTGGACTTTGTGTTTGGTAGCATTTAGGGTCATTCTGAAGAAAACGTGTTTGGGAATTAATCTCTGTTTTTCTGAATCAAAGTTCTAGAATTGTTTGTTTATTGAGTGTAGAGTTCTGTTTTGTAATTTTTTTTTAATTCTGTTTCTTCCTTGATAATTATTTTCCTCTTCTCTATTTTGTAATTCACGTTGTTTTGCATATTGTTAATTTTGATATTACCTTGCTAAGTGTTACATATAAATAAAAAAATAGTTAATTATGACATAATTTCCAGTTTTAGTGTGAGGTTTACAAATGTAAGCAGTTTGATTTCATATTTACAGACTTCTACTGTACATAAAACATGTTTAATTAAATTTGTGCCCCAAGGAATATTCAGGCTGGACACATAGGGAAACAGTTAAATATATTGCTAGAAGATGACTTTAGAGAAGAAGATATCCGTGCCCAGAAATACAGATTTACAAGATAGGTAATTTGTTTTGTTTCTTTTTTTATTTTAAATTCTACAGTTTATGTTTAACGTGCTGCATGAATAGACAATTTCCCAGTCGCACTTTTAAACAAATCACAGTATACAATATGCACGTGTGTGTTAAGATGGGTAAAGGTCATAAAATGAAGATTCAGCATCAAAACGTACTTCTAATGGAGAAGGTCATTTCCCATATGGGACCCACTGCTTTGCTTGCTGTTTATTGAAATGCTAGGCAGCGTATAATAAATCATTCACCTTGCTTGAGCTGTACAGAAATTTTACAGTTGAAGTATTTTACAGTTTCTTATTTGCTTGCCCATCTGTGGAACAGTCTCTCTAAAGAGATTTTGCATTAAGTGTATATTTAAAAAAAAAAAAGTACTAAAACTGCCCATGACTAAGTGTTTTCATGTTATGACCAATATAATATTATTAACTTTATGAAGTTATCAGTGTGACATATTTTATTGGTAGGGTCTCACGCCACAAGTCTTCTCAGTTTTGCAGATTTGCACTGTGGTAACTGCTGGTGGCCAGTTGCAAACCTGAAACATCTGGATTACAAATGGCTCTCGGAAGCAGTTTCCTATTAGCCTGAGTTAATAGGAGAGTCGAGCAGAATGTTTCCTGGTGACATCAACTGATCTTTCTCTCTCTGTCTGTCTCTCACTCAGCCTCCACAGTACTGCACAGCACAACCACACCAAACTCCATCTCTCCACAGTGCAAATCCTGCTGACTACGCCAAATGTATTGCTATGGACTCATTTCCATTTCATCCCAGTTTGAACAATTCCACTATTGTAACTGCTGGCGGCCAGTTGCGAACATGCAACATCTAGATTACAATTGCTCTCAGAAGTAGGTTCTTATTAGCCTGAGCTAATAGGAGACTCCCAACCTTGGTTGAGAAGTCCCTGCTTCTTAACTTTGTGAGCAGAATGTTTCTTGGTAACATCATCTGATCTCTATCTCTCTGTCTTTCTTTCTCTCACTCAGCCCCCACAGTACTGCACAGCACAACCACACCAAACTCCATCTCTCCACAGTGCAAATCCTGCTGACTACACCAAGTTTATTGCCATGGACTCATCCCACCTTTTCAGATTTGTACTGTGGGAACTGCCTCTGGATAGTTGCAAACCTGCAATGTATGGATTACAATGGCCCTCTGGAGCAGTCTCTTAATTAGCCTGAGCTAATAGAAGACTCCAAGCTTTGGCCAAGCAGACCCTGCTTCTGAACACTGTTAACGGAGGGCTTCCTGGTGACATCAGCTGATTTCTCTCTCACCCAGACCCCTCAGTACTGCAAGCACAACTATACTGCACTCCACCCCTCTACAAGGCAAATCCTGCCGGCTACGCCAAGTGTATTGCTATGGACTCGCACCACCCTTTCATCCCAGTTTGAACAATTGCACTGTGGTAACTGCTGGCAGCCAGTTGCGAACCTGCAACATCTGGATTACAAATGGCTCTCAGAAGTAGGTTCATGTTAGCCTGAGTTAATAGGAGCATTCTCAGACGCAGGTTGGGCAGACGCTGCTCCTAAACAAGTCGATCAAAATGTTTCCTGGTGACATCAGCTGATCTCTCTCTCTCTCTCTCTCACTCACTCACTCAGTCCCCGCATGTACTGCACAGCACAACCACACCAAACTCCATCTCTCCACAGTGCAAATCTCAGTCGGTAGAGCGGGTTGTCCAGCAATCGGAGGGTCGCAGGTTCAATCCTGGCTCCCGGCATGAGAATGCAGCTGTTGTGTCTTTGGGCAAGACACTTAACCTACCTTGCCTGCTGGTGGTGGTCGGAAGGATTGGTGGCGCCAGTGTTCAGCAGCCTCGCCTCTGTCAGTGCGCCCCAGGGCAGCTGTGGCTACAAAGTAGCTTATCATCACCAGCGTGTGAATGTGTGTGTGAATGGGTGAATGACTGTTGTGTTGTGAAGCGCCTAGGGGGGTTCTTGAACTCTAGTAGGCGCTATATCAAATACAGGCCATTTACCATTTACCAAATCCTGCTGACTATGCCAAATATATTGCTAAGGACTCTCATTTCCATTTCACCCCAGTTTGAACAATTCCACTGTTCTAACTGCTGGCGCAAAGTTGTGAACCTGCAACATCTGGATTACAATTGCCCTCAGAGGGGGGTTCTTATTAGCCTGAGCTAATAGGAGACTCCCAGCCTTGGTTGGGCAGACCCTACTTCTGAACTTTGTGAGCAGAATGTTTCCTGGTGACGTCAGCTGATCTCTCTCTCTCTCTCTTTCTCTCTCAGCCCCCACAGTACTGCACAGCACAACTGCACCACACCCACCCCTTCCACAGCAAAAATCCTGCTGACTACGCCAAGTGTATTGAGATAAAAATAGTGGTGGCCACAACAAAACAGCCATCTAGAATGGCACGAAAGTGACATCACCAACTGTTTAATAAAACCAATAGCAGAAATACTTCCAGAAATTAATTAGATTGTTTCCCAAGGTGTCAAAATGGAATTTGGTGACCCTTCCGTCTCACAGTCTTGAGGAGCTGGGTCTAATTGGCAGACTGGTTACTGTGTCTGTAGATCTGCATTCTTATTGGTTTTCTCAGATTACTCTGATGCCCGTCTACATTTCAGTAACATGCATGTTAGACTAGTGTTTCTCAAACTATGGGTTTGTGTTGGGGTCACCACATGATTGGGTAGTTAAACTAGACAAGATCATCAAAGTGCAAATCCTATGGCGAGTGATATATCACCCTGTGTTTAGTGTATACTGTATTTTATTATGGTAGTATACGATTCGGAGTCATAGCCTATAAACAATGAACACATCACAGAGAGCTTTCCCTTCTGTGTCACTTCTCACAACACCAACATGTGAAATAATCAAACTGTGATGAGTGACAAGCAAATAGAAGCACATAAGATGGAGGAGGGAATGACATTTAGGATTGTAAAGTGAAGGGACTTTGGCAGTTTTCTGAAACTCAAAATAGAAAGAACTGATGATTGCACAAGAATATGATGATTTTAAAGGTGTTGGGTTAGGTGGGGGTGAGTCATTATGGTGGAGTATATATATGACTGCATGGGCTCAGGAGCACTTCAGAAAACCACTGTCTATGAACAGAGTTCATCGCTCAATATACAAATACAAGATAAAACTAGCAGTGGGAAGAAGGAACCTTATAGATGTGACCCAGAAACATTGTCGCCTTCTTGGGCCCAAGATAAATTAAGACGCACATGAGGCATGTTATCTGAAGAAACAAAATTTGAAATTCTTTTTGGAAATCATGGATGCCTCTTCCTCTGGGCTAAAGAGAAGAGGGACCACCCGACTTGTTATCGGCACACAGTTCAAAAGCCACTATCTGTGATGGTATGGAATTACATCTGGGAAGGCTCCATTAATGCTGAATGAGGATATCTTAAGGTTCTGGAGCAGAATACACTGCCAGCCTGATCAAGTCAGGTCAAGTCAAGTTGGGGAGCATGCACTGGTAGAGCGCGTTGCCGCACCCACTACATGGCAAAACAACTCGGGATCTCAGTTGGCAACCCCCCAGGCAGACACGAGGTCCAATCCCACCCTCCAGAAATGACCCTCTATCTGCCGCAGCCAGGTTTTAATTGGACAACCCCTTGGCCTGGTCCAGCCACCCGGGTCCCCAACAATGAGGATCTTACGAGCTGGATCACCCTAAGGGAAACGCGCCCTACATGGTCATAGTGCCGCAACTGACGCTCCCTCACAATGCAGGTAATGTGCCTCAATCGGGACTCCATGAGCAGCACAAAACCAAACCAACGGTACCCAAGGATTTTCCGGAGAGACACAGTCCTGAATGAGTCCAGTCTTCGTCTCAGGTCACTGGATAGCGTCCATGTCTCACAACCATATAACAAGACAGGAAGGACCAGGACTCTAAAGACTTGGACCATCGTCTTTTTGCAGAGATATCAGGAGTGCCACACACCCCTTTCCAGTGACCTTATGACCCCCTATGCTCTCCCAATCTGTCTACTGACTTTATAGGAAGAAGTCAACAGAGACATGAATGTCACTGCCGAGGTAAGTAAACCTCTCAATGACGAGGTCGACACTCTCTCTGCAGACAGACACACTGCTGATGGCCGTGCCCAAGAGGTCATTAAAGGCCTGGATCTTGGTTTTTATCCGGACCCTCGCAAGCCCAGATACTCAGACTCCTCACTCAGTCTCGAGCGCCCCGATCAGAGCCTCCATTGACTCTGTGAAGATCACAGCATTGTCAGCAAATTTAAGATCCGTGAATCTTTCTTCACCAACAGATGCCCCACAGCCACTGGACCCCACGACTCTGCCGAACACCCAGTCCATACAAGCATTGAACAGAGTAGGAGCAGAACACACCACACTGACGAACTCCAAATCCTACTGGGAAAAACACAGATGGTCTGCCTCCACTCAACACAGCACTCACAGTACCAGTGTACAGGCCGGCCATGATATCCAGCAACTTCGAGGGGATGCCGCGACCCCTCAAGATGTCCCACAGGGCAGCTCGATCAACTGAGTCAAATGCTTTATGAAAAATCGACAAAGGCTGCAAAGAAACTCTGCCGATATTTGCATTTGCGCTCCATGAGAGCCCTCAGTGACAGGATGCGGTCAATGGTAGACTTCTTAGGCGTAAAACCAGACTGTTCTAGTCGCTGGTATGTGAGCAAGTGATCACGGATCCTATTGAGGATGACCCTAGCAAGGACCTTACCTGGCACAGAGAGCAGGATTATCCCCCTGTAGTTGCTGCAATCCAGGCAATCACCCTTCCCTTTCCAGATAGGGACGACAAGTCCAGTTTTCCAGTCCATCGGGTTGATGCCAGTCTCCCAAATAGAAGCAAAGATTGCTTGCAATGCCAGGAGGACAGCCTTACCACCAGCCTGGAGAAGTTCACCCTGGATACCACAGATCCCTGCAGCCTCCCACAGTTGGTTCACCACCTGTGCCATCTCCGTGAGACTGGGGGGTTCACAGCTAACAGCCTGATGATCTCTTTATTTTAAGGGAAGGCCTTACTTATTTTAGCAAGACATCACCGAGCCGTACTCTATTATGGTTCCATAGGAAAAGAGTCCAAGTGCTAAACTGACTTGGACCTGCCACTCTTCAAAAATATGTTGAACCAAACATGTGACAAAGGAGACCCTGAAAACGGATGACCAGCTGAGCTCCATTAACAGGCAAGAATGGGACAACATTTCACTTTCAGGGCTGCAGCAGTTGGTGTCCACAGGTCTGAAACGATTACAAAGTGTTGTTCAAAGAAGAGGTGATGCCACCCATTGGGAAACAGACGGCCCCCGTCCCGACTTTTTTTTTGAAACGTCAAATTCAAAACCAGCATATATTTTTCAAACAAACAAACAAACAATACAATTTCCCAGTTTGAACCTTTGATATGATGTGCTTGTCCAATTTTGATGATTTTTTACATTTCATACAGCAGCCCCAGCATTTATTTGGAAACGGGGTGGTACCCAACATCACATCTGCTTTCCCTGTTTGTCTTTTAGTGACATTGACGTGAGAGACATGCTTGAATGAAAACTTTTACTGTTCTTTTTTATTGTCTTTGTATGGCTCTGCTGTCATTATGGTAATGATCCTCTTCTTGGGTCCTGGTAGTGGGGGGAAGATTATGGGGGGTCAACTTGCTTATTTGGGTCCTCAGATTCAAACGTTTAAGAACCCCTGTGCTAGGTGAATTGAGGACTGCCATGCTATTACGGGAGTGAATGTGTGCAAAATGGCAGAGATGGTTTGGCTGTGTACCCGATGATCACAAAATGGGTTGATGGGTAATCCTAATAATAGTAATGATAACTGTATGAATAACGTAATAATAATTCTTTACAGTTTTATAGCACTTTATCCAGTGAGTGAGGAGCCACATCAACCACCACTAATGTGTAGCATCCACCTGGATGGCACGACGGCAGCCATTCTTGCACCAGTATGCTCACCACACATTAGATGGTGAAGTGGTGTGAGAGATAGCCAATCAGAGACTGGGAATGATTAGAGGGGTAGAATGACCAGGCCATGATGGGCAGTTTATCCAGGACATCGGGATACACCTTACTCTTTACGGAGAGTGCCCAGGGATCTTTAATGATCACAGAGAGTCAGGTCCTCAGTTTTTGATCTGAAGGATGGCGCCATTTGTACAGCACAGTGTCCCCCTGTCACTGCAGTGGGGCACTGGGGGTCCACATTCAGACACACAGGGTAAGCGCCCCCTGCTGGCCTCACCAGCTTTTCCTGGTTGATCTCCCATCCAGGTAACTGGCTTATCTTCGGGTGGAGGTGGTGGGGCCACTGGGAAACGTAAAGCTGATTATAAGGCTGCCAATGAAACAATGAGAAAACACACCAAAGTGCAAATAGATTTTGGTTTGGTAAACTCACAATAATAATTTGATTAAAAAAACGCACAGTTCTTGAGCCTTCTTATCAGTTTTGGTATTTATGAGATTTTGACACAGACATTAGGCACAATGTATGAAGTGAAAAGGAACAGAAGTGTAAATGTAATAAAATACTTAATGCATATTTAAAAAGGCTGAATGAGAATTTCACATGCCATTTGTCACATTCATTTTCAATAAAATTGTCTTTTTTTATTTCCTGTGGTAAAATGCCCCATGCTAGTCAGGCGCAGACGACTGTAAGTGATGTCCTGCTGTAACATCTAGTGGGATCTCGGGCCGCTAATTTATTTATTTAAACTCTTCATTCTCATTTCGCTGCCTGCTCCTCTGTGTCTAACCCAACACATTTATTTGGCTTTTACTTTTTGAGTCCAATACACAGAGGACGCAAAACGAAAACCACATCAACAGATGGCTCTTGAATATTTCCTGACATTTGAAAAATTTTACCCAGAGTGACTCATTCCTTTCCCTTCACCCCAGATACTAGTCACTGATGTCCTTAGACTGTTTTACAAGCCATCAAGACCTGGTTTGAAAATGCCAATAATCCGCCATTTTTGCAGTCCCGCGTGAATCGAGAGGAAGAGTAATATGTAAATTTACAAGTCAATTTCTCAGTCGCGCACTTTTGACTGCTAATTTTTGCGCATACAGTCAAGTGAAGATTAGTTCATTTTGTTTTTCAAAGCGAATAACATTTTGTGCGGCATTATCTGGTAAGATGAAGCCCTCGGGGTCGCATAGTGAGGTAAACTTATTCTAGTTTGCTTCCCATATCCCCAAAAGATGCTGCTGGTTCAGTTAATTGGCAATGCCAAATTGGCCCTGTGCGGGTGTGTGCCCTGCAGTGGCTTGGCACCCTGTCTAGAGCTGTTTTCTGCCTTGTACCCAGCTGCCAGGATAAGCAAACCCTGCACAACCATGAGTTGCATTAACCCTTAAACCGCCGGAACCAGCTATAATCGGTTCCCAATTCAATTTGCCAACACACCGGAGCCGAGTATTTTCGCAACGTACATTCGTTGAACGCCGCAACTGGCTAAAGTCGTTTTCCCAGTGTATTTTGCTAGCACACTAGAAACCAAGTATATTCGGTGACGTATGTTCATTGAACTCCACAACCGGCTAAAGTCGCTTCCCAATGCAATTTGCCACCATGCCGTGCCATCTGTTTGTTGAGCAGCCAGCTCATGACCACTGGCGCCCTCTAGCGAATCAGCATCACTGTCCCTGGGATTGAGCAGCTGCACTAGACTAGCCTGCCAGCATCAGCGCTTACCTCTGTGCCAGTTCAAGCGCAGTTGGTTTGGTGATTTACTGAATTTCATCAATGGCGTCACTTGCACCTTGTACATATAATAATAGATTATTGCAATAGTTTTTTATGGTTTTTGCAGTTCAGTGGCAGTGTGTAAAATGATCAGTGTTGCAGTAATTGAAATGCTCTTTGCATGAAAAAAATGTGTTCCATTCAAATTTCACTTTTTCTTGGTGAATTGTGACGTTTACTTAAAAAGTGCAGCAAAAAGTATTTGGTGTCTAGAGGGGGTGCATTAACCCCCAAGTATGTGGCAGTTTAAGGGTTAAGTGGGTCGGCCCTTATGATTCGAATGTTAACAATTCACGGATCTAACTGTTCACAGGTTTTTATCAGTAATAAAAAGGACATAATTTTGCGACCAATTGAGGAGAACCATAGAAGACGCCCTGCTACTTAAATGGACTACAAATCCCAGCAACCCCATGTCATTGGCCAACTTTAGTGATTGCCGCAAGGGCTGCTGGGTGAAAGAGAAGGGCACTAGTTTAAAAAGTGAGCCATAATAAGCTGGCAGGATCGCAAGCAGCGGTGTCTTTTTCTTTCAGCTCTTCACTGCACAATTGGATTACAGTTACGCCCAACAGATTACTGCTTTGTTCTGGATTTATGGTCTTGTCCTGTGTGATTTCGTCAGGGTTGGAAAGCATCTTCATGTGAGGAGCGCTCACACGATCTGCAAATCTTCATTTACATTATCATCACGGAAGGTCAAAACTTTACATACCCTTTAGGAGGCTGTTCACGCTCATAAGTACACCACCGTCATCTACGAAGGTGGACTGCGTCGCCAGAGTTTATCGATTTGTGCTTAGTGTTGGATTTCTTTGGAGTCTGTAATATTAATCACCTGTAACGGTGGACTGCATGATATCGTGCAGTGAATACACTTGACTTTAGCATTCCTAGTTTTCAGACACTTTCTCTGTACGTTTAGCATTCGTTTGCTCAGAGGTTGATGCGCTTGCTGGTTCCTGAGCAGCTCTTGTCTTCTCCACCCTAGTGGCCTGCTTCTTCTCTTCTTCCATCGGCATCTTTTCACGTTAAAACTGATTTCGTCAGAGTTTGTGTTGCAATTACTTAGTATGTTTTCTTAAATTTTTCACTTAAGTTGGTACTTAACTCTTCAATCTGCCTCAAGAATGATTTAAGATATGAAGAGGTAGAGGAAGTGATGGCGAAGGTGGTAGGGAAGAGAACGGCGCCCGTATGCATGCGCCACATGGCCTCCCTATTGCCCAGTGCCAAGAGTGCATTCTACTGTACAATAAAATAAAATAAAAATAAAAAAATTAATATACTTGGAGATAAACCATCACCAAGAAAGCGGATTGTAGACAACAACAACAACAACAACAACATTTATTTCTATAGCACATTTTCATACAAACAGTAGCTCAAAGTGCTTTACATATTAAAGAATAGAAAAATGAAAGACATAATTATAAAAAATAAATCAACATTAATAAACATCGAATAAGAGTAAGGTTCAATGGCCAGGGGGGACAGAAAAAACAAAAAAAACTCCAGACGGCTGGAGAAAAATAAAATCTGTAGGGATTCCAGACCATGAGACCATCCAGTCCCCTCTGGGCATTCTACCTAACATAAATGAAACAGTCCTCTTTGGATTTAGGATTCTCACGGAAGGGCTTGATGATGATGATGGTCACGTAGACTTCTGCCTTTTAATCCATCCATCATTGTTGGAGCATCATGAAGCTTTGAGTAGGTGGTGGTGGCGCAGGAAAAAGAAACAGAAAAGAGAGTAGGGGTCAGTACGATTTTAGAGCCACCATGAATAGTTGTTATGATGAATTGAACATACAGAGTATCAGGATTAAGTTAAATTACGATTAAAATGAAGTTATAAAAAGGCCATGTTAAAGTAATGTGTTTTCAGCAGTGTTTTAAAGTGCTCTACTGTATCAGCCTGGCGAATTCCTATTGGCAGGCTATTCCAGATTTTAGGTGCATAGCAGCAGAAGGCCGCCTCACCACTTCTTTTAAGTTTTGTTCTTGGAATTCTAAGGAGACACTCATTTGAGGATCTGAGGTTACGATTTGGAATATAAGGTGTCAGACATTCCGATATATAAGATGGGGCGAGATTATTTAAGGCTTTATAAACCATAAGCAGAATTTTAAAGTCAATCCTGAATGACACAGGTAACCAGTGTAGTGACATCAAAACTGGAGAATGTGTTGATTTTCTTTTCCTAGTTAGGATTCTAGCAGCTGCATTCTGCACTCGTTGCAAACCATTTATGTCTTTTTGGGTAGTCCTGAGAGGAGTGCGTTACAGTAATCTAGTCGACTGAAAACAAACGCGTGAACTAATTTCTCAGCATCTTTCAGTGATATAAGAGGTCTAACTTTACTTATGTTTCTTAAGTGAAAAATGCTGTCCTAGTGATCTGATTAATATGTGATTTAAAATTCAGATTACAGTCAACAATCACCCCTAAGCTTTTTACCTCCGTCTTGACTTTTAATCCTAATGTATCCAGTTTATTTCTAATAGCCTCATTGTATCCATTATTGCTAATCACTAAGATTTCAGTTTCTCTTTATTTAACTTGAGAAAATTACTATTCATCCATTCTGAGATACAAGTCAGACATTCTGTTAGTGAATCAATAGAATCAGGGTCATCAGGTGCTATTGATAAGTACAGCTGTGTGTCATCAGCATAGCTGTGGTAGCTCACGTTGTGCCCTGAGATAATCTGACCTAACGGAAGCATGTAGATTGAGAAGAGCAGCGGACCCAGGATAGAGCCTTGTGGAACACCATATCGGATATCATGTGACTTGAGTTGTAATTACCACAACTAACAAAAAATTTTCTCCCTGTCAGGTAGGATTCAAACCAATTTAAGACACTGCCAGAGAGGCCCACCCATTGACTAAGGTGATTTCTAAGAATGTTGTGATCAATGGTGTCAAATGCAGCACTCAGATCTAAGAGGATGAGAACAGATAAATGGCCTCTGTCTGCATTCACGCAAATCATTTACTACTTTAACGAGTGCAGTTTCTGTGCTGTGATTTGTTCTAAAACCTGACTGAAATTTATCAAGAATAGCATGTTTATTTAGGTGGTCATTTAACTGCATAATGACTGCCTTCTCTAGAACTTTACTTAAGAAAGGCAGGTTAGAGATGGGTCTAAAATTTTCAAGAGCGAGGGTCAAGATTATGTTTCTTAAGTAGGGGTTTAACTACAGCAGTCTTAAGACAGTCTGGGAAGACCCCCGTATCTAGTGACGAATTTACTATGTCCAGAACATTATCAATTAGCACGCCTGATACTTCTTTGAAAAACCTTGTTGGTATCGGGTCAAGGACGCAGGTGGAGGGTTTTAATTGAGAGATTATTTTCTTTAAATCAGGTAAATCTATCCTAGTGAAAGAGTTTAATTTGTTTATAACAGGATGCTGGGGTTTAGGAGGATCCTTAGTGTTGGAGGGATATACTATGTTATTTCTAATATCATTAATTTTTGATTGAAAAATACAGCGATAGCCTCACAGGTTTTACTGGAAATACTTAGGAGGCATTCCTTTGAGTTACCTGGGTTTAGTAGGCGATCAATTGTTGAAAATAAGACTCTGGGATTACTAGCATTGTTATTTATAATCTTGGAGAAATAGCAGCGTCTCTCAAGACGGACAGTGTTATTGTATTCTGTTATTTTGACTTTTAATATTTCATAGTGGATAGTAAGTTTAGTCTTCCTCCATTGACGCTCAGCTCTGCGGCATGTTCTCTTTAAATCAGACACTCTTTGGGTCTTCCATGGTATAACAATGCTAGAAGATTTTTTCACTGTCTTTTCAGGTGCAACTATGTCAACAGCAGCTCTCACTTTAGTATTAAATCTTTCCACCTTACTATTTACAGACGTCACGTGGTACATGTGTACCAAATTTCAGGTCATTCGGTCAAACGCTTTGCGAGCTACAGGTGATTTAAAATCCTGGACAGACAAACGGACAGCCACAATACCGTATTATATAAGAAGATTTTTGTTTTTTACTACCATAAATACACACACTCATTTATTATAATGTATTATTATTATTTTTTTTATAATATTTATATAATTATTTAATACTAGCCAACCCGCGGCGTACCATACGCCGCATAATCAGGCCGTTTTTAATGATTTTTAAGCATAGGGAGAAAATCCAACATTTGAAAAATCAGTAATGTAATAAATCAGCAAGAAAAGCAATGCACGGAACGAACCAACACACAATCGTCTGTGACTGAAAACTGGCGGACCGTCCTCACGCCTTCTCCTGCCAGACGGAGGGATGGGGGTGCACGGCGCGGAGTGTGGAACAGGAGGAGAGGAGAATGACGTCCATTCAGCTCCGTCCGTCGTGCTAGTCTGCTGATTTCTCGTTCAGTATGCACTGCCCGCTCATGTGCCCACCTCCAACTCGTCACTTGAGTCGTCGTCTTTGCACAGTCCAGATGTACCTGTGAGTGACGTAGACTTTTCATTGCTCTGAGCGGTTTTGGCTGCTTTTCTATATATAATCCACCAAGACACCCGACCACGGTAGTAGCGAGATGAGAGGGGGGTGTGTACAAAGGGTTGGGACGCAACCAGTGGGAGAATATGAGTCGCACTTAGTGGGAATTTCACAGTTTGCAGCCCGAATGGGGTTCAACGGCTTACCCACGCGTCTCTGCGCCGGGTAGACACACGCTCAATGTCATGCATAATTATTTATTGAATGCTAAACACTTCTGGAAAGACACGGTTGTCTAAAACGAGTTGGTGTGAGAATACAACAGTAAGCGAATGAAAAGATGGAACTCTGGAGAGAGCAAAATAGAACACAATAGTGAACCCGCGGCGTTTGTTTGGCTCAGACGTGCATGCGGACTCTTACCACAGACGAAAGGGACTAACTGGGTGGTGAGTTTTTGCATCCGGGCAAATGGGCAGGCAGTGTGAATGCCTAGAGAGCGAGGGTAGATGCCGGCCAGTGAAAAAGGAGTGTTGGTGGGCAGGAAAACGTCTTCCGTGTTCCTGCAGGAGCATCTAAGAAGACGCATGTTTGTCGCGGATGCGAATTGCTGTATGTAGCGTGTAAAAGAGTTTGCTATGGTGCACGCGGTCGTGCGTCGTAACTGAAAACTCGGTTTTTAAAGACTGCTTACTTCATTGTGTTTTAACCTCAGTTGGAAAGGAATGTTTTAAGGATCCCATGGGATACCCCTTGCAAACCATTTCACACGCTGCATATGGCGATTCACCTCCGCGAGAAACATGCCTCTATTAACAGTCAACGTAGCTCGGAGGTGCATGACATGCACATGACATTAACCTGACCTGCACTGCATGTGGCCTCTACGACAGACGAATATAAATGACGCCATTTTTTCTGTGTCGTCGCGTCCGAGTTGGTGGGCGTGGCTCCTTCCTGCGTGTGCCATAGGTGTCTCACTTGTCGGCGGCTTAGTGAATCCATACCCCTTCAGGCGTGATTTCCATGGTTGTCTTGCCTTAGTGAATTATATATATAGATAATTTATTTATTTATTTACGATCATTTATTGTTATAACATTTATTCTAAACAGTCACAGATCAGTACAGTTTCTAACGTACTGGTGAGGCCTCATTTGGAGTACTGTGTGTTAGTTAAGAGCCATTTAAATCAACATCTGATTAGGAAGGTCTGGATGTGGATGAACAGAAGACAGTACTGTAGCAATTCGTCCCGCAGGCTGACATGAGATGATTGCTACCACTAACCTGTCCTAAGTGACGGCAGATGATAAAAGGATAGGCCAATATCAAACCCCAATAAATCTCCCGTATACCCCTTATTCTACACGGTTTGGTCCCCTAATGCCAACGCATTTATAGCCCACAAAAAACTTATAGTAAATCTCTAACATCACATGAGGAATACATTACATAAAAAAAAAGAATACAATCCCTTACATATGCCCTCCAACCCTATCCATCCATCCATTATCCAACCCGCTATATCCTAACTACAAGGTCACGGGGGTCTGCTGGAGCCAATCCCATCCAACACAGGGCATAAGACAGGAAACAAACCCCTGGCAGGGCGCCAGCCCACCACAGGGCACACACACACCCACACAACAAGCACACATTAGGGACAATTTAGGATCGCCAATGCACTGTGGAATTTGACCCGGACACAGACAGGCAGACACGTTAGTATTACCCCACACACGTTTATTGTGGTCTTCCATCCTTCACAACAAGTACTCACAAGCCACCAATACCCCTCAGTGCAAGCCAACACAATGCCTTCTCTCTCTTTCCTTCAGACCACCTCCTTCTCTTCTCCAGAGAACTTGTCCACTCTTCCACCCGACTCAAGTCCAACTCTGAAGGGAGGCAGCCCCTTTGAATAAGCACCCGGATGTGCTCCAGGTGTGTTCCCGGCAATCTCCCACCGACACGCCCCAGTGTGGCGGAAATGCCGGCTGTCTCCCCGGAAGCACTCCGGGTGTACCCTGTTCCTCTCCCCCCCAGCACTTCCTGGTGTGGCGGAAGTGCTGAGGTCCAGGGTCCTCCAGGTATTGGGGCTTCCCAGCTCTTTACCCGCGGCCCGCACAAGCCCTCCTCCGGTCTTCTTGGGCGTCCCGGCTGGGTACCACCCCCATCCAGGTACCACAGCACCTAACCTGTATGTCTTTGGACTGTGGGAGGAAACCCACGCAGACATAGGGAGAACATGCCAACACCACACAGGGAGGCCCGGGATGCAAACCCGGGTCTCCTAACTGCAAGGCAGCAGCGCTACCACTGCGCCACCGTGCCGCCCCCACCAACCCTAAATAACCCTTATATGTGGCGCTACAAATATATACATATATATACAATAACAATATTCCTTCCCCCAGTTCCCCTTCCAGAAATTGTAAATAAGTCCACAGTTCTGCCCCCCAATGATGCCAGCAGTTGAAACGAGGAATTCTGTCAATTGTGGACTCCTAGCTGCAATCAATTCTTAGCCATAAAAGATATACAGTCAGTCTTGCGCCATGATACAATACAGTAAGTCTTTCAATATAGCTCACTCAAGTCTGTAGGAAATAGCGGAACATTCAATTCCCTGTTCAAAAAGAATTACTTCCACACTTCTGACAGGACCATAGGAGCTCCTGGACTTCGTCACATGGCCCGTGCAGTAGCTGATCAGTTTTTTTCCAATTTTATTTCCCCCTCGTCTTCTTTTTCTCTCTTCTCTCTGTAAATGGCGCACTTTATGCAAATCACTTCTCGAAATAAAAAATGGAACCGGAAGTTCCACCTCTGAGGCATCACTATCAATCTCAGGATGTAAGAACAATCCCCACAACACCCAATCGACAGCAGAAAAACAGATTCTATTTATGTGGCAGCACTACAGTACAGTACGAGCCACCGTGCTCTGTGACGCGGCTTAAGAATGAATACACAACAACACTTTCTACCGTTAAATGGCACTGGGGTTTCTGTTCCGATGAAACACAAGGCCGCCAGGCCTCAGACTGTCGATTTCAATAAAGGGAATGACCCAGCATGCCCTAAAATTCCCTACTTATATGTAAAGTGTGTATCTCTCTCTCTCTGTTGCGCTCAGGATTATAGTATATAACGTACTGGCGAGGCCTCATTTGGAGTACTGTGTGTTAGTTAAGAGCCATTTAAATCCTAACCTTATTGGTCCACCTTTCACGGAAAATCAACATCTGATTAATGATAAGCCAGAGGCGCCATATCCAGTTTATACCTTAAGCCAGCGGTTCTCAAACGTTCGTATTTTGCACCCCACCTATTCTACCTGGAATAATTCTGCGCCCCTTACATAATATAAGATAAGATAGATGAGATAACCCATGATACAACTAACAAAGGTATGATACTCGTGCGGTGTTGCGGTATCCTATCATTTTTACTTCCATAAGATTTGCATGTGTTCGGCTAACTTCGATGAAATATTTGCCATTGTATTTTTTTAAAGTGCTTTAATAACTGTTAAAATGCCTTGTGTGGTTTTTGGTAGAAATTCTAATTCCAAAAACAAAGAATAAATTATTTATTCTTATTTATTTTTTTTTATGTAAAGAAACGATTAAATATGTTTTAATTCTTAAAAATCTTGTAAAGACGAGACGAATGTATTTTCGTCCGACAAATATCATACCGCTGTTAGTTGTATCATAAAAATAACCCAATACGCAGTAAATTATTTAACTCAATTTGGCAATATTGGCTACGCTGCCAATGTGGTGGGGCGGCATGGTGGCGCAGTGGTAGCGCTGCTGCCTCGCAGTTAGGAGACCCGGGTTCGCTTCCCGGGTCCTCCCTGCGTGGAGTTTGCATGTTCTCCCCGTGTCTGCGTGGGTTTCCTCCGGGCGCTCCGGTTTCCTCCCACAATCCAAAGACATGCAGGTTAGGTGGATTGGCGATTCTAAATTGTGACCAAATGTGTGTGCTTGGTGTGTGTGTGGGTGTGTTTGTGTGTGTACTGCGGTGGGTTGGCACCCTGCCCAGGATTGGTTCCTGCCTTGTGCCCTGTGTTGGCTGGGATTGGCTCCAGCAGACCCCCGTGACCCTGTATTCGGATTCAGCGGGTTAGGAAATGGATGGATGGATGCCAATGTGGTGCAGTCGCACCGCATTATCACCCAATCTACTGTTACCCGAATGTTCGCGACAGACACCGATACGTCTCGAACTTTCTGGATTGAAAATACGCGACTATAAAAGCAGCAGCAAAATTCAAATAGAAAAGGAGCTCAGAGTCTCTCGATATCTCGAATATCAAACCAAACCTGGACAGGCAGTGTACTTTAAAGCAGGCACATATTAGTCATTAGATCCATACCTTAGAAATGTTTTATTTTAACTTTAGTTATAATGCATTTATTGTGATTATACGGTATGCTTGCAAATTTAAATTTGAAATAAAAAAGTAAAAAATTAATTTTGATGTCTTGTTCATTTATTCGACGCCCCCCTTGTACAGCTTCGTGCCCCACAGTTTGAGAACCGCTGCCTTAAAGTCATTTGGTCAGTTCTAATGTTTTTTAAAAAAAAAATGAAAATTGTGCTAATTGTCATTACAAAAATGAGCGCATAAGAATCTTAAATTCAATGTGACAGCCACATTAAGAACTTTGATTTTAAACGTTTTTAATTTCCACACTATATATTTTAAATTAATCAAGTCTGGAAACATTTATGAAAAATGCGAGGATTATATTTGACTTAAGTATACAGTACTGTGGCAAATATTGTCTGGCTACTGTAATATATTTGATTTTAATTTCCTGCGTCACCTTCGTTGTATCACTCTTTATGATTAACAGGCATACAGTAAGGAATTCAAGATATGGAAAGTACACAGATGTCAAATATGTTAACACAAAACATGCCGGTCTGTATAAATGTGTAAAGGTACTCTGGCACTATTTTTCTAAGCATTAATGCCACACGAGCCCCACCGAGGGATAGTAAAGCTGCTGCATGTTCTTATATTTATACCCAAACTACTGGTGATGGCACAAAATCCGGACCTGACAATCAAAAAGGAATGTGATGACATGTGAGCAGCAGCACATCAAATAAATTAAAAAGTAATTTAAAACAATGTTAACTTTTAAAATGGTGCTTGATTATAATACAATTTAATTTAATAATTTAATTACAATAGAATGTAACTCAAGACAACATTGACAAAACTAAACAAAAAGTGAAAACTAAGATCAGAAAAGCCCCACACTAGACAAGAACACCAGTAGAAGTGAGCCTGTGATCCCACACTCTGCAGCCTCCTACGGTTATGAAGTGGTCTTTTCAGCCCAGGCGCTCATCAGTAGCGAGCGATGGCCATTTCCATTCACTTTACCAATTCAAATACTCAATCAAGTGAATCAATTCATTTGAATTATTCATAATAAAAATACAAAGCTGTTAAGTGTGGGGGGTCTCCCTTGAATGAATAGCAATTTAATTATTTGTTTTAATTACAATATATTATTATATTTATTAAATTGTATTATCTAGACATGCTGCTTATTCATTTTGCATAACCTGACAATATAGTGAAAATTCATAATTACAATTAAACACTAAGTTTGAGAATCATAATTAAACATGAATCGTGTGACTCATTCTCAGGTAATGATTCTGTTCCCAAATCACACGAATGAGAATTGCACGACTCGTCCTTGGGTAATGATCTGGGTCACAAATCAAATAAACGAGAATCACTGTGACTCGGTCACAAATCACATGAATGAGAATAGTGTGACTCAATCTTGGGTTACAATTCAGTTCACGAATGAAATGAACGAGAATCATGTGACTTATTCCTGGGTTATGTTTTCGGTTCATGAATCACATGAACGAGAATTGTGTGATGCATTCTTGGATTATGAGTCAGTTCCCGAATCAAATGAATGAGAATCATGTGACACATTCACGAATCATGTGACTCGGTCTTGGGTTATGATTTGGTTCACAAAACAAATGAATAAGAATCGTGTGACTTATTCCTGAGTAATGATTCTGTTGATGAATCACATGAACAAGAATCGTGTGACTCGTCCTTGGGTAATGATTCAATTCCCGAATCAAATGAGCAAGAATTGTACGACTCGTTCTTGGGTAATGACTGAGTTAAAAATTATTCCAATAACCAATTCTGCAAAACTAACAATTGAAACATTCTACTGTAAATGTGTCGTTACTGTATTTGTCACATTGCAGCCTGGCATCACTTCCTGTTCTTTATGTCCATTGTTTGACGCTATTGTTTTATGTTGTGGTTGTTAACCATTTAGTTGCCTTGTGTTCATGTATTTTCTGTCTCTTTCCTTTTGAGGGTGTTTCCCCAAGAGGCGGGGCCACCTGTCAATCAATCAGTGTCAAGGGGCTGCCTTCAGCCCTATCACAGTCCCTTGCGGTTCATTGTATGATGTTTTGTTCTGGACATACTGTGGTGGTGAGTGCTCCCTTAATGATTTCAATGTTTATTATTATGGATTTCGTGGATATTTTGATCTGTTTTTCCTGTTTTATGTCTATGGACCACTAAAGTCATGGACCCCCAGGTCAAGGCTGTAAATGTGCTTAACATCTTCAAGAATCTCTGTTATTTAAGTAATCCACAGAGGTATAAATACCAGGATACACAGAGCTCAGATGCTTTTAATTACATAAGAAAAACAAAATCTCACATCCATCCCTGCATTTCATGTTGCAAAGCTCAGTTTATCCCGCCTGCCAGCTGTGTACTCTAGAAAATTAAGATGGTGTAAATCTTCTCTCAAAGATGCAGTGTTTGAGATCATTAATTTAGCTTTACCACCATCAAATGTAGCAAAATGGCGACTGTAACAAAAAATGTTCCAATGAAAACAGATGTTACAATATGCAGAGAAGAATCTTACACTCTATATGACTGAATAAAGGACTAGCCAAATTACAAGATACCGTGTTGAGGATCTGCATCTATCTTCTCCATTTGTTGTGAAAACTTTTTTTGCTTTTTTACGTCCCAAACGCTTCATTTGCACCTTGAATGTATTGCAGTTTCCCACAATGAAAATAAAATGTCAACACCATGATGTTCCTCCAACACGGGGGACAAGGCGGCCCTTCAGAAACCCCATTTTTAACAGTTTTTCAATCGAAAAGAAACTCACTTTTTCAGCACCTCTTTGCAGGAGCAGCTGCCGGCTTGCTGGGCGACGTGATTCTCACGCGGGGCTTTGAACATTTAAAAGGCCGAGCTGCGGCCATCCTGTGCTCTGGCACTCTCCTGTCTCTCTTCTCCCAGACTCCTTCTGCTCTGGCCGCTGCTACCGGTCTGCCAGATCCTTGTAATGAAGATGACTTTGTGTTCTTTTGAGTAGGAGTCGTGGTCGATGCGTCACGTTTTTACACTTTCTATCTATCTATCTATCTATCTATCTATCTATCTATCTATCTATCTATCTATCTATCTATCTGTTATATAGTGCCTTTCATTTCTATCTATGTATTATATAGTGCCTTTTGCATCTATCTATCTATCTGTTATATAGTGCCTTTCATATGTATTTGTCTATTATATAGTGCCTTTTGCATCTATCTATCTATCTGTTATATAGTGCCTTTCATATGTATCTACTTATATATATGTAATATAGAGCTTTTCATTTTCTATCTATCTATTATATAGCACCTATTAACATCTATTTGTTATATAGTGCCTTTCATTTCTATCTATCTATATATTATATAGTGCCTTTCGCATCTATCTATCTACCTATCTATATGTAATATAGTGCATTTTGTTATCTACCTTTCTTTTTATCTGTAATATAGTGCTTTTCATTTTCTATCTATCTGTTATATAATACCTACAAAAATGCAACAAGATAAAATAAATTTCATTACAACACAAGAAAGGGTTTACAAAATAGATATTTTTTCACTGTGTTTTAAAAATGATGTCGTCAAGGTGGTGGCCATCATTAGCGATACGCTCTTCGAGACGATTTCTGAACGCTCGCATGACTCATCTGGCCATTACAAGGGGAGGAACGGCAATTTTGTGGCAAATAGCGTCCTTGAGGGCTTCAGGGTTTTAAGGTCGGTGTGTGGATACCTTCGACTTGAAGGAATCACACGGAACAAGATCAGGTGAACGTGAAGGCCAACCAACATCGCCACACAGGGAAACATCTCCTGCAAAACTTGCATGGATCTCCACGCCGAATGAGCTGTTGTGAAACCAGGCATCCACCACATCCATTTCTTCCAGTTGGGGCCGCAAAAAGTCCTTTAGCATTTCAATGTAACGGTGCCCATCGCTTCCTTCCTCCTAAAAAAAAGTAAAGGCCTACAATGGCAAATTCTGCAGCAAACTGTAACACATGTGCTTACTGTGCGGGGGTCTCAGATGAAGTTCACGAGGGTTGGTTTCAGCCCAGTAGTGAACGTTTTGCTTATTTGTGCAACCATTCAAATGGAAATGTGCCTCGTCGCTGCACATGATGATGGCATCTCGATGAGCAGTTTGCAGAATGTTGGCGCAAAACTCTCTACGGCTCTCCCAGTCCCCCTCAGTGAGGTCCTGCTCTGCCATCACTTTGTATGAATGGAAATGAAGGTCCTCATGTAAAATCCTCCTCACAGAAGTGTTGGAAATGCCTAAGGCAGAAACAGGCAGAACAACTAGGAGATGGCAAAAATGATGCCCTTATAGCTTGGATGTTTTCAGGCATTCGTACAGTCCGAATGTTGGACCCGTCTGTCTACATTTAGTTACCCATTGATGAACTGTTTTCCATTTTGGGGACGACACCGTTAGGGGGAATACTGAAGTGCGTTAGAAAAAAGATGGATTTGTTGTTTTTGAAGAACACTTCACTGTCGAAAGGATGGTGTGCACCAGACCAGGGCATGTGGCCGACTGAAAACTACAAGAGATAGATAGATAGATAGATAGATAGATAGATAGATAGATAGATAGATAGAAAATGAAAAGCTCTATATCTATATATCGCCAAGAACTGCCTACCACCCTATAAATGCGGAGGGTCTCCCCAGTTCTTTTTAAACGTGCTGAGGAGTGGAGTGTTTACTTGTGTTCTGCTCTGCTTTGTGCTTATTGTGATTTCTTGGACTTTGGAATCTGTGCTCTGTTTTTGGCTCCCGCCTTGGAATTCTGTATTGGAACTGCGTTTACAGTGGACTGCCTTGCCTTCTCAAGCAATTCCTTTTATGCCCTAAGGAGCTTCTAGTGGTACAAAGCATTTTGGATAAAAAAATAAATCTTTTATAAAGGTTCTTCAAGGCTGAGTTTTGTTTCTAGTCGGGGTTTTGATGGTAACCCCCCCATAGATGGCAATTTGTGGAAGTATTTATGAGGCTTATGTGCTTTTGGGACTCCCAGTTTACAACAAGAGTTAGGTCCCCGTAACCCCCACCGAACCCAATCACAGCAACAGCCACTTCTTTAGCACGCATACCAGACGTCTCCGAACATCGTGAGCTACACCGCCGGGCTCAGCCGGGACCCCACTTGACAACGGGGATGGAAAAAGCCTTTCATTGGTTTTGACCTTTCATTTTGAACTCATAGTTTTGCTGATTCATTCCTAGAATGTCAGTAATGTGTGATTCAGCTTTATAAAAAAGCAAAAAAAAAAGACCAATTAGCGACTTGCAAAGTCATTTTGTAAATTGCTTTCAGCTTTACGGTCAACCTTTTCAGCTTTCTTTGTGTTACAAAGCGCTTGTCTCTAATGGGTTTTACTCTTATATCCTCTATTGCTGAAGAAGTAACTTACTAGTCACTTGTCAGTGTCTTTTATGTAACTATAATTATTCATGTAGCTCTTATTTATTCATATGGAGAAAAAAAGCAGATAAATGTGAAGATAGATGAGCAAAGTACAAAATATATGGCAAAGACAGACAAATATGAAAGGCACTAAATGATACAAGGACAGAGAGAGAGAGAAATGGCACTCTACAGATAGATAGATAATGAAAGGTACTATATAACTGATAGATAGATAGATAGATAGATAGATAGATAGATAGATAGATAATGAAAGGCACTATATAATAGATAGATAGATAGATAGATAGATAATGAAAGGCACTATATAATAGATAGATAGATAGATACAAAAGGTACTATATAGTAGGTAAATAAATAGATAGGTAGGTACATAGATAATGAAAGGAACTTTGTAATAGATAGATAGACATGAACGGCACTATATAGTAGATAGATATGTAAGGCGCTATATAATAGATAGATAGATAGATAGATTTGAACAGCTCTGTATAACATCCATCCATCCATCCATTAGCCAACCCGCTATATCCTAATTACAGGGTCACGGGAGTCTGCTGGAGTCAATCCCAGCCAACACAGGGTGGAAGGCAGGGAACAAATCCCGGGCAGGGTGCCAGCCCACTGCAGAACACACACACATACACACACCAAACACACACTAGGGACAATTTAGGACTGCATAACAGATACATACTAAATAAAATGAATACACAAATACTATAATAGGTAGATAGAGAAGACCTTGTATAATACAGTATAGTAGAGGGATAACTAGAAATACACTTTAGAAAAGATAGCTAGACATGAAAGGCACTGTATAATACAAGGATAGATAGATTGAGAGATAAATATGAAAGGCACTATAAAATGGATAAATAGCATCATACATGCACATCTGAGGGTCACCCTCCAAGTTCCTCCCTGGTATGTGATACCACCCCGGACCAAGAGGGGGTGCTGCCACTGTCTTGTCTTTTTCTTCCCTCACAGTGCACAGAAAAGCCACATTTAAAAGCTCAACCACCCAGAAGGAGGTATCACTTCATAGCCAAGCGACGGAGAGCAAAGTGGCAGAAATTTGTGTTTCTTTTTCATGCCATCGAGGGTTATTTCTGTTTAATCTCTTGAGTAGATAATGACTTTTATCATTCTGCCATTCCTGTGGTGCCACCGTCTCCTGCCCTTTTAACAAAGCTGGTCTCACTACAGTCCTGTAGACCTTCCCTGTCACTCTTGCTGATACCCGTCTGTCACAAATCACACCTGACACTTTTCTCCAAGCTCTTCTTCACCTCTCCTCCACAATCCCCATTGCTCTGCGGTTTTGATCCCAAGAATTTAAGCTCATGCCAGCTCGACTCCCTGCATCCTCACAACTCCTCTGACCTCCCTGTCATTCACACACATTGTGGGGGACTGTCAGGGTCCTTACTCAGCTTGGACACCTCGCTATTAGAAGGACTGGGCGAGAGAGCTTATTCTGGACATTGTCTCTTCCAGAATGCTAGAGGGCAGCCCCCGTGGCTTGTAGCAGGGCCATGGAATTAGATCATGGATGCCCAACTGTGATGGGGCCCATGGCCACCACCGGGGTGCGCCTGGTCCTTTGCCGAGCCCTATTTAGCAGCACCACCTGGAGTCCTTCTGGACATGCTATAAAAGGAGCCAGCTGCCCGCCACTACTCGGAGAGCCAGAATCAGGAGGAGGCGGACGAAGCTTGCCGGGAGAGGAGTGGAGTTGGAGAAAGAGAAGAGTGAAAAGGACTGGGTGTTGGTGCTGTTTATTTGTGTTGTGCGGCTATGGGGAGCAAGAAAAGCATTTCCCCGCAAGAATAAAGGTGTACTATGTGGCAAAGTCGTGTCAGGGTTAGTCTTATTCTCTCGTGGTGGTCCTACTGACCTTCATTCCTTTCCTCTCCAGTGTCTCCTCAACCTGCTCCCTACTATCGCTACAGATCATAATGTCATCCCCAAACATCACAGTCCACAGGGACTCTTGTCTAATCTCATCTGTCAACCTGTCCATCACCAAATAAGAAAGGGCTCAGAGCCGATGCCTGATGTAATCCCACCTCCGTCACTCCTACTGCAGACCTCACTGCGGTCACACTCCTCTCATACATATCCTTTACTACTCTCACATACTTCTTTGCCACTCCCGACTTCCTCATTCAATACCACAGCTCCTCTTGAGGCCCCTGTCATTTGCTTTCTCCAACTCCACAAAGATGCATTGCAACTCCTTCTGGCCTCCTCTCTACTTCTCCATCAAGACCCTCAGAGCAAACGTCACATCTGTGGTGCTCTTTACCCAGCATGAAATCACACTGCGGCTCGCTAATCATCACCTCCCTTCTTAAACGAGTTTCCACGACTCTCTCCCATAACTCCATGCTGTGTAGTTACTACAGTTCAATGGTGTACAGCATGGAGATGTAAATCTTCAGACGCTCGGCGCTCGTCATTATCAAAGTTACGGGGCTGTGTTAACTTCCTGAGACAAGGTGCCATCGACTCCTGTGTGAGGGAGGGCCAGCGCGCGTCACTTACTTAATTAGACAGCTGGGAATTGAGTAATCTAATCTCTCCTTCATTTCCGTCTCATTAATTACTCAGCATCCCACCGCCTCCCCCATATCTGCCTTTGCAGTGAAGCTCTTTAAACTGCAGCCAGACAATCGCCCCCTTAGCCAAGTGAAGTTTATCCCAATTTTTTCTGCCAGTGGAGCAAATCAGTTGACTTTAGCCAACCATAAATGATTTCAAAATCCAATTAAACATTGTAATCACCTCATAAATAGAATTAAGCAAAAAAAAAAAAAAATGTCCTCTTTTTTTTACTTCCCTTCAAGTATAAAGGCTGGCTACTGGAATATTACCATCTTTTCTTGTAATGAGAAGTCCAGCCGAACGACGCCTTTCATTGGCTAACTGAACTGATTACAATTTGCGAGCTTGCAAGGCAACCGCGGTCCTGTCTTCAGGCATCCATAATGGCTAACATGGGACAACACCCTATGCCTAATCTTTTCTTGGGGACTCTCGTGGTAAAGGAATTTGTGATTAATAACAGTCGTGGTCCAAAGTTTTGAGAATGACACAAATATTAAGTTTGCTGCCTCGCTTTTTGAGGGTGGCAATTTGCATCATCCTCCAGAATTGTTATGAAGAGTTAACCAATCAGAGACAGGAGATGACTAGGGGGTGTGGCAAGCGGCTGGGGGTGGTACCCAGCCGGGATGCCCAGAAGGACTGGAAGAGGGACTACGCCTCCTCTGGACCATGAGAGGGCAGCTGCCCTGGATGGTATGGGGACCACGGGAACAGAGCTTGGAAGCTCAACCCTATAGGGGCCCGTGGTCACTGCCAGGGTCACCCGGATGCCACACCCAGAAGAGCTGGGGGGATGAAGACCAGGGACACCCGGGTTCACAGCTGGCACTTCCGCCACACCAGGGAGTGCCGGCAGTCACTCATTGGGAGGCACCCGGAGCACATCCGGGTGGTTTTAAAAGGGGCTGCCTCCCTCCATTCGATGGCTGGAGTCGGGAGAGGAGAAGGGTAGAGCTTGGAGGAGTGGAGAGGAGTGGAGAGGAGAGGAGTGGAGGCGGACCTACAAAGAGAAAGGCATTGTGAGGCCAGGACTTTGGGGGTGTTTCACTGTATATAGTTGTAAATAAACGTGTTGTGGTGCTGACAACAATGTCTACCTGTCTGTGTCCGGGTCGTATTCCACAGGGGCCAGAATGACTAAGCCATGGTGGGCACTTTATCCAGGACATCGGGATGCACCCCACGCTTTACAAAGGATGCCCAGGGATCTTTTATGACCACAGAGAGTCAGGACCTCGATTTTTACATCTCCTATGAATGACGGTGCCATTTTGTACAGCACAGTGTCCCTTCCGTCACTGCACTGATGGGGGACATTGAGACCCACATTTAGACCACAAGGTAAGTGCCCCCCTGCTGGTCTCACCAACGCTTCTTCCAGCAGTAACCCAAGCTATTTCTAGGTGGTCTCAGATCCAAGTACTGGCCAGGCCTGAACAGGCTGAGCTTCAGGTGGATGACCTGTTCTGCCTGTTGGTTCTCCACATATTTTCTTATTTCTGCCTTCAGAAATGCACCACAGTGAGAGTTTTACATTTGATAGATAGATAGATAGATAGATAGATAGATAGATAGATAGATAGATAGATAGATAGATAGATATAATCCATCCATCCATCCATTCATTATCCAACCCACTACATCCTAACTACAGGGTCACAGGGGGGGTCTGCTGAAGCCAATCCCAGCCAACACAGGGTACAAGGCAGGAAATAAACCTCAGGCAGGGTGCCAGCCCACTGCAGGGCACACACACCTACACACCAAACACACAATTTAGGATCGCTAATCCACCTAACCTGCATGTCTATGGACTGTGGGTGGAAACCGGAGCACCCGGAGGAAACCCACGCAGACATGGGGAGAACATGCAAACTCCCACAGGGAGGACCCAGAATGCGAACCTGGGTCTCCTAACTGCGAGGCAGCAGCGCTACCACTGTGCCACCATGCCACCCCATTTGTAAACCATTTAGAAAAAAATTTAGCTGTAGATGTGAATGTTTGCTGCCTTAATTGTTTCCTAATAATGAGGTCAATGAAATCGACAAGATTGAATGACACTGCTGGTAGACCCGTTGATGTGCTTATTAGCAACTAATGGATTAAATACCTGGAAAAGCAGGATGCCGGTCAGCGCGTAAAGTCAAATGAGAGCGGCAGCCATGACACATGGCAGAATTTGTAGCTTAAGCTAAGTACATCTGCTTACCTCTGGCATTGCATGCATGACAATGGGATGGCACCAGCAGGATGTAAAATGTGGTGGTGGTGAATCACAAAGACCTCATCTCCGGTGTCACAAACAGATAGCGATCGCAGTTAACACGAAAATAAAGATTAGAATAAGCACCAGGTGAGTGGTGGAGACCTTTGAGTAAAACCAATCAAAGAGGAGCCATGATGGTGGCTCATAGAGTAGCAGTGTGATGGCTCGAGCTGGCTCCACGCTCCCCGATGGCTTCCAGTAGAGAATGTACCCAAGGATGAGACGCACAAATGAGGACCCACGCAGTCAGCAAGGGGTTGGTGCAAAGTGGTTAAGTGCTTTTATTTCGAATCAACGCGTAAGCAGTGCTCAAAGTGCAGCACAAGCTACGGAAGGTGAGAGACAACGTGCAATATTGTTATTTTTAAAATGGTTTCCTCGAGATAACAGACTCATTTTACAGAGCTTGCGAGAAAACAAACTTTGTTTTCTCGAGATAATGGAATAGTTTTATCAAGATCGCAATAAAACAAAAGATCTCGTTTTGGCGAAAGTATGAAATAATCGTATCTAACGTTTAATGTTTAGCTTATTGAAGCCACTTCCTGTTTGAAATTGCAGAAGAGCAGAACTATATTGATCAGCACGTCACATTTTTGTTCAATCAAGGGCTGACGCAAGCTGAAATATGTTTATGCCTTAGTTTAGAAAATAATAACGTTAGTGTCCGTCATTTAAGAAGAAGAACAACAGCAAACTTTATTTCTATAGCACATTTTCATATAAATAATGGAGCTCAAAGTGCTTTACATGATGAAGAAAAAAAAAAAAGACACAGTAAGAATTAAAATCAGAGAACACTAATTAACATAGAATAAGAGTAAGGTCCAATGGCCAGTGAGGACAGAAAAAACAAAAAAAAAACTCCAGACGGCTGGAGAAAAAATAAAATCTGCAGGGGATCAGAGGCCATGAGACCACCCAGCACCTCTAGGCATTCTACCTGACATAAATGATCTCAATCAGTCCTCATTGTATTCAGGGTTCTCATGGAAGGACTTGATGATGACGGTCACGGGGACTTCTGGCCTTTAATCCATCAATGTAGGAACATCACGGTGCTTTGGTTAGGTGGTGGTAGTGCAGGTCAACACCACAGAAAACCGGAATAAGAACAGAAGAGAGAGTAGGGGTTAGTACGGATTTTCGAGCCACCATGAATAGTTATTATAATGAATTGAATATACAGAGTATCAGGATTAAATGAAGGTGAAGTTATCAGAAAGCCATGTTAAAGTAATGTGTTTTTAGCAGTTTTTTAAAGTGCTCCACCGTATCAGCTTGGCAAATTCCTATTGGCAGGCTATTCCAGATTTGAGGTGCATAACAGCAGAAGGCCGCCCGCCTCACCACTTCTTTTAAGTTTAGCTCTTGGAATTCTAAGCAGACACTCATTTGAAGATCTAAGGTTACGTTTTGGAATATAAGATGTCAGACACTCCGATATATAAGATGGAGCGAGATTATTTAAGGCTTCGTGAACCATAAACAGTGTTTTAAAGTCAATTCTGAATGACACAGGTAACCAGTGTAGTGACATCAGAAGTGGAGAAATGTGCTCGGATTTTCTTTTCCTAGTTAGGATTCTAGCAGCTCCATTCTGCACTCATTGCATTTGACTGATGTCTTTTTTTTGGGTGGTCCTGAGAGGAGTGTGTTACTGTAATCTAGTCGACTGAAAACAAAAGAGTGAACTCATTTCTCAGCATCTTGCAGTGTCATAAGAAGTTTAACTTATATTTCTTAAGTGAAAAAATGCTGTCCTAGTAATCTGATTAATATGCGATTTCAAATTCAGGTCACAGTCAACAGTTACCCCTAAATTATTTGCTTCAATCTTGATTTTTAATCCAAATGCACCGTTTATTTCTAATAACCTCGTTATATCTATTATTGCCAATCACCAAAATTTCAGTTTTCTCCTTATTTAGCTTGAGAAAATTACTGCTCATCCACTCAGAAACACAAGTAAGACATTGTGTCAGTGAATCAAGAGAGTCGGGGTCATCGGGTGCTATTGATAAGTACAGCTGCATGTCATCAGCATAGCTGTGGTACTGACCTAACGGAAGCATGTAGATTGAAAAGAGCAACGGACCCAGGATAGATCCTTGTGGAACACCATATAGAATATCATGTGTCTTTGAAGTCTTCTGAACTAACAAGGAATTTTCTACCTGCCAGGTAGGATTCAAACCAATTTAAGACACTGCCAGAGAGTCTGTTAGTCGAGATAACAGACTAATTTTACTGAGATATCGAGAAAACAAATTCTCGAGATCTCTGTAAAATTAGTCTGTTATCTCGAGGAGGCAATTTTAAAAAATAAAGATATTGCACGTCCTCTCTCGGTTTCCGTAGCAATCCAGACAGTCAATAAATTAGTAATCCAACAAAAATGAAGTGACAAGTTTTTTAATGGGGTATTTGTGTGTAATTACCGCAATCTGAGTACCGAATTTTCGCTTCTCTACATGGATGTTGGAACAAGATCCCTAATCCTTGAAATAATCCAATAAAAAAAGAGGTTAAATCCCAGGCAGGTTCTTCTTTTAAAACAGACACGAGCCCAAATGCCCCTCTCTGAAATCTCCTCAGTTTATCCCCTTGCAGCATCAGGAGACGCCTGCTGATGGGTGCGGTCGTCCGATAATCCCCAGTTCTGGTTCATTACCGCCAATCCCTTGGCATCCATAGCAGCCCACTCTATCCAGGGTCCTTGCCACTGCCACTACCCTGCATAGCTCAATAGAAGGGCCCCTTCTCCAGCCACACGCTCGAGCGCAGTGGGGGGGTGGGGGGGACACTTCTGACCACCCCAACATGGGCCATCTCTGTCTTATCCCTTAACTTCCCTTTCCTTCATTCACTTTTCTCTCCTGTTTTTGATCCTCATTTCCTGATTTCGCCAGTGCAGGCTCCCTTTAGAGCCCCGATATAAAGACAGAAGTTGCTGTCCTGCACGTACCCCAAGGTGTGAATGAAGCACCTGATTGGTCCACTCACATTTGCACGTGAATGAACGATCAGCCAAGCACCCCAATCAACCTCAGAGTGGCACGTGCACCCACCTGGAGGTTACACTCTCCGGGACTCACAGTTATTTATTAAAATTGCACTTCGCCCCGTAAACCTCTTATCACAAGTAGTAACAAGAACTAGCTGGCAACATGCAAGCAGAACGAGGCTGAGGAGCAGCACGAGTTTCACAGAGTTATGTTTGTGCTGCTGGAGTTTTGCTGCCACCAACCCTCAAGTTTTCCCTGTAAGTTGGAGGACCTACTTGTAGGGCTGGATGCAGATTGAACATCATCCCCAGGATGGAGCAATTGCAGGTTAAAGGACTTGCTCAGGGGCCCAATGGAGTGGAATCACTTCTGGCAAAATGACAGGATTTGAACTGGCAAACCTTCCAATTGCTGGTGCCACCATTCTGCCCAATAGAAGTGATACAGACACAATGAAAAGCTTTGCTCAGGCCTACTTACTCACTCTTGGAGTTTTTGTGCCAACCCTTCTTCTTTGTAATGTTGGTTGTTCTAATATTTTTCACATGATTACTTGTGGAAAAAAAGAGCGAGATAGTGATGAGTGACTGTCAGCTATAGGTGGTCCAACATATAGACATAGACTTTAACAAAGGAGTCCTTAGTCCAAAACTCTTTAAGAAACAATGCTCTGGAAGATAGCAATAATTTAAAAGAATAAAACTCAACATCCAGTAAGCAATACATGTATTTGGCTATGGGTGTTACACTAACATCTTATTCATTATGTTAGCTTCACAAGAACACACTAAGCATTTGAAATCGTGCGCCAGTAATTTAATTTAATCCAGGGCTTGGCATTGCCGCAGAAAATGTAGGTGCATCATTATCATCATACTTTGAAAATGTAAAAAAGGAAATGGACTGTGCCATTGGCAGTCCTCTGTGGCAGGAATGCATGGACTGGGTAGAGGCCTGTGGACAGTGCTGGTTGAAGCCCATTTGGAGACCTGGGGGATGGGTTGATGGATGTTGCCACCTTTTTTTCAGTAGCATTATTAGACTTTGATGATCGTTGAGTCCCCCTAAATGTCAGGAGTGCGTGTCCCTTCAATAGATAGGTAGATAGAAATAAAAGGCGCTATATAATAGATAACAATGGTACTATATGTTAGATAGATAGATAGATCTATCTATCTATCTATCTTTCCTGCCTATTACACTAAATTTTAAATCTATCTATCTATCTATCTATCTATCTATCTATCCATCCATCCATTTTCCAACCCGCTGAATCCTAACTACAGGGTCACAGGGGTCTGCTGGAGCCAATCCCAACCAACACAGGGCACAAGGCAGGAACCAATCCTGGGCAGGGTGCCAACCAACCACAGGACACACACAAACACACCCACACACCAAGGACAATTTAGAATCGCCAATCCACCTAGCCTGCATGTCTTTGGACTGTGGGAGAAAACCGGAGCGCCCGGAGGAAACCCACACAGACACGGGGAGAACATGCAAACTCCACGCAGGGAGGACCTGGGAAGCGAACCCAGGTCTCCTAACTGCGAGGCAGCAACGCTACCACTGCACCACCGTGCCGCCCTCTATCTATCTAAAATTTAGTGTAATAGGCAGGATAGATAGATAGATAGATAGATAGATAGATAGATAGATAGATAGATAGATAGATACTTTTTTGTCCCCAGGGGGAAATGAGTATTTTTACAGAGCTCTTTCAATAAATAAACTCGTAAATAGTTTGATAAATATACATACACACCAGAAAGACTAAAAAGGAAGACAAATTTAAAACGAAAACCTCTGACTTGTCAGTTGCAGTCCCAGTGAGGCCTTCATTATACAGGTGTTCTGCTGTTGGTATTATAAGGACCCCCACACAATTTCTCAACACACTTTTGCTGAATAATTCATTGCCTGAATGTCCTTAGTGTTGGCGTCAGCAGTAGGATGTGCAGTGTTGTTCAAAATGGCACTTAGTTTTGTTCTGATTCTTTCCTTTGCTACGACCTCCAGGAGGTTCCAAAGTGTGACCCATAACTGAGCCTCTCCTTTTAATTAGCTTGTTAATAGCTCAAACAATTTCCCTTTATGCATAGACTGCGGACTTTAAGGAGCATGTGCCCCTTGGTGTACGTAGCGTGCACATTTGTACTTTCATGAATGGTGCCCAGTGGGTAACAGCCCTAATCAACATCGTAGTTATATGACCTTTCCCCCTTCTGCACCTTCAGAAACAGAAATGGTACCCCATTGTGTACATACCACAGACATTATTATCATCCTTCTAAGAAGGGGGTCCCCCTCATTGTCCAGAATGTGCGCCCCTTACTTTTATAAATGGTGCCCCTCAGATGCTATGTCACCTAACGGACTGACCATCACTGCCTCTGGATTAGATAATCTGGAGACTGGCATGCATAGGGCATCACATTGGGAGAATCCCACCGGCCAGCAGCTGGCTCTATGAATTAACCTTCAAAAGAAAGCATATTTAACAAAAACAGCTTTGTGATTTATTTGTGTGATTTCCATGCGCTGGGAAACATTGTTCCAAGTTCTGCGTGGTGCTTGTTTATTTTAAAAAACTCCTGATTGATTGCCATCATTTTACTTTTCAAGCCACGTAGTCTCATCTTCTGTAATGCTAGAAACGCATGAAGGCTCCTATTCTCAGAACCAAAGCCGGTTTGAAGGCTGTCACAAGAAGTGAAGAACTGGGCGATATGCTCTCTCAATCACAGGCTTTTATTATGGCCCCAAAATGGAAATAAATAAATAAACAAATGTCTGATATTGCTCTTCTATATTTAATGCCCGAAAACAGCAAATGACAAACAAATGCTATCCCATTCGGAAAAGGAAGACTTAAATTGAAGAAAATTCTGGAGGAGCTAACAAAGGTTTGATAAATTTCCAATCGAAAACAATTTGGCACACTTAAATGTTCACACGGGATTTGAATATTCACAAAATAATTCAGTTACAGCGGGAGCAAGCCTGGCGTTAACAAACTGCAACACCTTCTCTTGCAGAATCAAACAAATCAACATCATATTTTCAAACCCAGCAAGGAGGCAGGCAAAACACGGCGAAAATTTGGGGTACCACCACCCATAACCCCTTTTACTTGCGAACTCAAAAATGGTAACAGAAACAGTCCTGGAAATAAAAAGATCAAAGTATGGAAATAACAGCAAACTTGTCAGAGCTCTTCGTTCTTTGATTGTCCTCTCAAGAGTGACCTCACCTTCCTGGGGGTTTCTGCTTTTTATGTCCCTGGGACAGGAAGGGGTGGGGCTTCCATTGGCCCTTCCTGCCTGGCTTGGTTGCCCTCACTGGGCGTGTTTTCTATTTGGTTTGCTGGGAGGTCATGACTTGGCTTTTTGTTCTGATGTGCATTGTGAATTCTGGGACCCTCTATGCACAGGTCCATTCAAGTGCTAGAAACATCTCAAGGGGAATTAAAATAAACTGTACGCACCTGACCACAACCTGAAGTGCCACAGCAAATAGTCCGAATGCTGACATGAGTGAGAGATTGCAGTTATTGATTTTTAATAAATTTGCCAACCTGTCTGAAAACACATTTTCACTTTGTCATTGTGGTTTATTGAGGGTAGATTGATGGGGAGAATGCCATTTAAAATACACTTTAATGTGTCTGTGTTTCTGTCTGATTGCTCTGTCTCTGTTCTCCAACAGATGGTGCATCACAAACGTTTGCACTGCCTTTACATTTCGTAGCAACCGGATAGACGCTGCACTGCAAACATTAACACTACAGTCTACTTTGATTACTTAGATTTCAAACCATCGTAGGTGGGTGGCACGGCTAGTGAAAGCACCAACCCGCTCCACTACTTTATTTTATTTAATTAACAAGTAACATCTAAGCAAACCCACAGAAGCTCGGGCTACACATGTGCTATCGTTATTTTAATCTTGCTGTTTAATACTTGATCAGGTTATTTAAGCCATTAACCACCTTAAAAAAAGGATAAGTGTCTGTGTGTCTGTCCAGTTGCTGTCTCTTTCATTCCAAAAGAGGGTGCATCACAAACATTTTCTGTAATAAAATGCGTTGCTGTTGTCATTCCAACAGATGGTGCATCACAAAAATTTGTAAAAATGTGTTTTATTACTATAAATGTTTGTAATGCGGCAAAGGTGAACTGACCAATCTCACCAAAGCCAAACCAATAAATCGCAACAAAGCCAAACCATCCAATCGCAACAAAGCCAAACCATCCAATCACAACAAAGCCAAACCAATCAATCGCAACAAAATCAAACCAATCAATCTCACTAAAGCCAAACCGACTAATCACACCAAAGCCAAACCAACCATTCACATCAAAGTCAAACCAACCAATCGCAACAAAACCAAACCGATCAATCACAACAAAGCCAAACCAATCAATCGCAACAAAGCCAAACCATCCAATCGCAACAAAATCAAACCAATCAATCGCACTAAAGCCAGACCGACCAATCGCATCAAAGCCAAACTGACCTATCAGATCGCTCTGAGGGACTGAACACGCAGCCCTTAATGTTTTATTATTTAGTAGAGAGAATGGACCGATAAGCCAACTCCAATCAGGACAGCAACTCATTCCTGTTTGTTCAAATTATTACTTGAACCAACTTGGTGTACATTAAATACAAAACCCAAAGCATGTTAGAGCCAGTTATTGCCGTCTCTTTCATTCCAACAGATGGTGCATCACAAACATTTTCTGTAATAAAATGCGTTGCTTTTGTCATTCCAACAGATGGCGCATCACAAATTTTGTAATAACGTATTTTATTACTACAAATGTTTGTGATGTGGCAAAGGTGACCTGACCAATAAGCCAACTCCGACCAGGACAGCAACTCATTCCTGTTTGTTCAAATTATTACTTGAACCAACTTGGTGTACAGTACATTAAATACAAAACCCAAAGCATGATACAGCCAGTTATGGGAAGTCCTGTGATGCGTGAATGACACCTTTTGCTTTTCTACTTAATGAGTTCTTTCCAGATGAGCTTAACATGCTGCCATAAACAGGATCACCTAACTGGGTGTTAATTGCTTGACAGCTTAACCCTTTTCTGGAGCTCCTTCTACCAGCAGCCCATCGATGCAATGGCACAACAACAGCACGTGAACCTGCTGACAGCCGGCCTAAAAACGTATGTGCAGTTCTAATAACAGTTTGCCTCTTTTTAATTTACGTCATCTCACTTTAATTATCACATTGAAATGCCTCCCATTGTTCCTGTTGAGATTAATTTACTGGCTGAGTGCCTAACCTATATCTATCTAAACACTCTCTGGATTTTTGTTCAAGGAATTTCAATCCCATAATGGCCTTGTTTTCATTATCTTTTTTTTTTTTTTTTGTTGCAAATTTAACACAGGAAAGTGAGCCATATGCAAGTAGATTCCACACAGTGCCAATGCAGGAGCCAAATGCTGAAATTCTGAAATCCTCTCTACAAGTAGGTTACAGCTTCATTCTTTTGTGGCGCGGACGCCGGAGTCCTCTTTACTTTAATGTTTCTCCTTCGCACAAAGCCATTGTCCTTATTCTACTTGATTGCTCACGCATTTCTGCAATGCCCATAACCGGAATCAAAGCCACACGTGGCTCACGGCAAAATGCCATTAAAAAGGATCTCATTAAGAATACAAACCTTTCCATGTTTTACTTAAGAAATTTGTTTGCAGCCGTGCAGCGCGTGGGACTTCGGGGAGAGTTCAGATGATTTGCCAGATTCGTGTGTTGGTGTTCAAAAACGGGGAGACTTGCACAATATTTTGTTATCTGCTGCTGTAGACTGGATTAATAACGTGTCGCTGAAGGATGATGCAACTGGGTTGTAAGGTCGTGCGTGACGCTCACAGGCCGCCGCCCGCTCAGCGTGACCTCCTGACTTCGGCTTCCGTGGTGTGGAAACTGAACCACAACAACGAAGAGCACAGCCATAACCTGTGTTAGCCATGAAGTGTGCAGCAAAGAGACGGCAACATGCAACCTGGGCAGAGCCAAACGAGGTCCTGGGAGTAGCAGAAAACATTCGTTTGGACAACTCGGGTAATTCACCTTAAGCATTCCACTGCGAGAAAATGGTAGTAAAGTCTACGTAGTCGTTAATTGTCTCCATTGTGTGAAGAAAAAAATGGAAAGAGTAGTCCAAGGATTGAAACATTTGTATTAATGCATTTTATTTCTTCAAAGCCTGGTGATGCGCCATGTGTTGGAATGACAAATGCAATGCTTTTTTAGTACTACACGCATTACAAAATAGATGGTGCACTGCAAACGTTAACGCCGAGGTTCAAGATGATTACGCCGATTTCAACCCGTCTTAGCACAGCTAGTGAAAGTGCCAATCTGCTCCGCTACTTTAATTAATTAACGAATTAAGCAAACCCACGGAAGCGCGGGTCACACATGTTTAAGACAGGAATTTAGTCATCTGTTTTTATCTTGCTGTTTAATGCTTTGCTCTTTCTTAATGTTCAGGTTATTTAAGCCATTAAACCCCCCTTAATAAAGGGATACGTGTCTGTGTGTCTGTTTATCTGCGTGTCTGCCCAGATGCCATGTCTCTGTCGTTCCAACAGATGCCCCATCACAAGCATTTGGGGTAGTAATGTGCACTGCATTTGTCATTCCAACTGATGGCGCATCACTGACATTAACACTGCTTTTATGAATACACATACCAAATGGCATATAACAGATGCATTGCATTTTTCATTTTAACAGATGGCGCATCACTGACATTAACACTGCTTTTATGAATACACATACCAAATCATATAACAGATACATAGACATTGCATTTTTCATTCTCACAGATGGCACATCACTGACATTATCACTGCTTTTGTGAATACCCATGCCAAATGGCATATAATAGAGGCATATACATTGCATTTTTCATTCTAACAGATGGTGCACAATGATTTATTTTATTACTACAAATGCGTGTGATGCTTCATCTACTGTAAAGACAAATGCAATGGATTTCATTACTACATGAATTACAAAATACACTTCAATAGATGGTATGCTGCAAATGTTAACACTGAGATCTACGGTGGTTTCTTAGATTGAAACTGAAAGCACCAACCTGCTTCGCTGCTTTATTTTATTAACAAGTAATGTCTAAGCAAACCCATGGAAGCACAGGTTACACATGTGTAAGATAGGAATGTATTCATTATTTTTATCTTGCTGTTTAATGTTTCGCTCTTTCTTAATATTCAGGTTGTTTAAGCCATTAATAAAAAGATTAGTGTCTGTGTATCTGTGTTTTGTTTGGTTTCTATGTCTCTGTCATTCCAAAAGATGACATCACAAATATTAGTGGTAATGAAATTTATTGCATTTGTTAGTCGAACAGTGGTCATATCAAAACATTTGGAGCAATACAATTTGTTAATACAAAAGTTTGTTATCCGCCATGTGTTGAAATGACAAATGCAATGCATTACTACATGCTTTACAAAAATACATGATGGTGCGCTACAAATGTTACCGCCGTCAATGTTAACGTTGATTGCTTTTACAAATCCCATTCCGAACGGCATATAACAGATGCATTGCATTTGTCATTCCAATAAATGGCACATTAAAAGATCTGTAGTAATGAAATGAATTGCAATTGTCATTCCAACAGATAGTGTATGACAAACAGTAACACTTCTTTTATAAGTCCCATGCTAAATTGCATATAAGAGAAAGATAGGCATTGCATTTTCCATTCCAATAGATGGCACATTACAAACATTTGTAGCAATAAAATGCATTGTATCTGTCATTCCAACAGGTGGTGCATCACAAAGAGTAACGCTGCTTTTATGAATCCCATACCAAACTGCATATAACAGAGACATATGCATTGCATTTGCCATTCCAATAGATGGTGCATCACAGACATTTGTAATAACGCATTTTATTACTACAGCTGTTTGTGATGGGCCACCAGAAATAATTGAATACATTATAACTTTCAGAGGAAATTAAAGAAGTAACACTTTAGAAAACATATCAAGTGTACAGTAAACTGTTCCTTTAACTTTAATTTGCATTTTAGTTTGGGACTGTAGGTCTGAAAAGATTCACTTTTTGATGAAATTTTTGTCGTCTCTGAATTCTACACTATACTTAGTGTCCTTTGCTTAGTTTTCATGTTCTGTAGAGGAGGTTAAATTTCGTCTTTCAGACTATTATGTAGTTCCAATAATAATTCATAATTATTTGCATTTATATTTATTCCCTGTTTTAAGGAATTTCAATCCTCTAACCGTAGCTCAATTTAGAATCCTTCTGCTCTTGAAGATGAATACATCAGGATTCACACCAAGTGTTTTGCTTTCTAGATTAACCAAGAAAAACTGAAGAGATTTGTAGTTTTCACAAAAACGTACTTTGAATTGACAAGATGAAGTAAAAATAGCCGTGGTAAAAGCCAAGTTAAATAATTAACATTATAAGGAGAGATGAATTTCAAATGCACCAAGCAGTATCACGGCTTCAGCAGAGCTTCTAGCAAACTGGACGTGTACTGCGTGAGGAGACATTAATTGTTCTTTCTTATCACATCAGCTAGAATTCAGGAAAGGTTCATGACTTTAGATCATGAAAAATTTACACAAAAGTCTTAAAATTCTACTCAGGGAGACTCTCAGAGGAAAAGCCACCTCACTCCATAGTTTTTGAAACATTTCTGTCTTTCTTCATTTGTGGGGGAGGCGATGCATTTAGACGCTCCGATTGAAGATGTTGTCGTCCCGGGATTGGATCGATTCCTGCTAGAAGTTTTATAGAATTTTCTAAGAAAGCGTACCTGAGTCATAGTTAGACGTGATGATGACTGTTAAAACAGAAAAATCCCCCACCTCTGTCAAGCCTACCAGCCTTCACATGAATCAGTATGGCTCATTGCTGGCACTGTGAGGACCTCCCAAATCAAATTTTGCCTGAAATTCCATCTTCTCTTGTTTTGATGGTGATCTTTATTCAATTTGCTCCCCACCTTGTTCCCTACAAGCCAAGCACCCCTTCTTTGTGCTTATCTCTGCTTTGGGGAAACCCCTTGAAGTGGGCTACAGTGTTCCTTTAAAAGCAGATAACTCATTTCTTGAGTGAAACCGGGAGATGCTGGTGCGAAAGAGAAAACAGACAAAAATAAAATAAAGCAAAGCGAAGTCAAAAAACCAGGCAAGACACGAAAATAAATCACAATGAGAATACGATAAAAGTTTACAAGGATTTATCTGCAGATTGGATCAAAACTCGGTGCACAATCTGACCTTGTATCCCATCTGCTGATGAATTTGAGGTCACGACCCCAGAGGCCACGCCCCTAGAGATGTGGGGCGCCTCCCTAATAACGGCACACAAAATGACTTCCATAATAGGAAAAGGCCCTCAGCTTTTGGGTACACCCTTGAACTTTGCTACAACAGTGTTTGGTAGCCATCGCCCAATAACGTTCCTTCAAAGAAATTTGTGTGGTATCTTCTATCCAGCAGGGGGCGCTAGCTCCCTGGTTTGAATAAGTCCTTTTGTAAGTGCAGCATGTTACATAACCCAAAACTATACAGATATAATATATAAAGGTGATACCCCTCCCTTAGTGATACAGCGGTAAGAAATCACATAGGAGAAATAACTTAGCGTTCTTTAATGACGATTTACGCGGCATAACAGGAGAGGAAGCCTTGACAAGACCTTCGGGAGTGGGTACCCGATGTATACAATGCAATACAATTTATTTTTTGTGTATCCCAAAATCACACAAGAAGTGCAGCTATGGGCTTTAACAGGCCCTGCCTCTTGACAGCCCCCAGCCTTGATTTGTAAAAAGACGAGGAAAAAGAGACCCCTTTCCAGGTAGGCGTGCAGTGGGTGTCAAAAAGAAGGGGGTCAATACAATACAATACAATAGACAGAACAGAACAAATCCTCAATTCAGTATAAAAATAAAAATTATACAAGCACGGAGCAGAATTTAACCTCATAGGGTTTGGATTTGTTTAGAGTCCTGGAGACCTCATTCATCAAGCTGCCTCCCCCATTGGCCATTCCACAGCTGAGTCAGCGCTGGGCCAGCCAATCCGATGAAAGGACTCCTCTACCCCATGATTCCTACGATCCTCCATCAAGGATGACATTACCTTAAGCAGGCAAAAAAAACCTGCTTAAGGCAATTCAAAGAGAGACCCCTTTCCAGGTGGGTTGGGCGCACAGTGGGTATCAAAGAGAAGGGGGTCAATACAATACAATACAATATGTATGGAGTCTGCCATCTTCATCACTGCATTGGAAGGATTTTCCGGATCGGATGACGTTGTCTCCCATCCGTCCGTCGGCTTCAAAGGTGTGCCGGGCAATGTTCCAAGGCTTTACACTCTTTCTCCATATGCAGGCGCCCACTTAGGTGAATAAAACAATTCCAAACAAGGCAAAGAGAGGATCAAATTTCATGCTGACTCTAACACACAGAAATAGTGCACATTACCCATTTGCAGTTGTTCTTAACTTGTCTTGTCTTAAAATGCTTGCCTAGCAGTTCTAAATGGTGAGCCACTGTGTGCTAAATCTGGCTTTGCGTTAGCTGTACATGTGAGAAGAAGCATATCTCTCTATTATAAAAAAAAAATCCTGGAGAGAAACACTCTGAAACACTCATCACGTGAAGATCACGGAAGACATTTCAAAGAAATCGCGAGATGAAAGAGAATGGCCACAGAGCGTCTTGCGAGGTCCTTAAACATGAGACTTTGTGCCAAGAGATTGACCCAGGACCGTCTCACGATGACGTGGAACATGAGAGTCTTGCAAGACACGCTCTACTTACAATCAATATCAAATAAGCCCAGTCAGTCGTGTAAAGGAGGCTTTGAGCACACACAGATCCAGGGCTCTCAGCGCATATAAAGCGTATAAGGACAATACGTTATAAATGAAACGTTGACGACTAAGCGAAGAAGAAAGCAGCGCAAAGGAAAGAGACTCAAAAGCGTTGGTGAGACAAAAAAGAAAAAGAAGAATCTAGGTGCAAATTCAGAAAATAAGGAAAGTAATTATCAGCCCGGAACAAGATTTCCAGATCGTTTGCATCAAAATTAGAATTCGATGAGTGTTTGTTTAGTTCTGCGCGAAGAACACTATCATAGGTGTGTCAACTACACAAGGGGGGCCGATCGGCTGATTGCAGGTACCTGACTTTCGTTTTCGATCTCCAGATCACTCGCATCAAAATCGGAGTGCGAACAGTGGGAGTCTGATTCAACAATAATATGCAAATAACTAAATAAATAATACACATGGAGTATTTTGCTTTGCACATTCGTTTCGCTCTCTCATCCCAATGACGATACCATTCTAGACGCTCTTTACACGACACTACTGAAGCACACACAGGGATTCAACGTCAACGTCAAGTCAACAAGTCTAGCAGTCCTCCAAGTAAAGAGGGTCTACCTATAATGTAATGGTGTGTTTTATCAATGTTTACAGCCCCCTCAACCACTTGTGTCCACAAAAGTCGACATCCACCCTAAAAGAGTTAATCTTTTGAACTGTTTTGCCCATTGTGAGCATAATTATGCAACATGCGTCCGTTTTCATATCGTTTTCTGTTGTTCAGTGTGAGTCACCGTAGACTGCAATTCTATCATTAAGTTCTCCATTCTCAAAGAGATTCAGATTTTTACTTGGCCATCACTACAGACGACATGAAGTCAGTAACAAATAAAAATTTGTAATTTTTGGGTGTAGAATTAAGTTAAGTATCAATCTATAACAGCACTGTTTCCACACTTAAGCTGAAACACTTCATATTTTCTTTTGACGTACGGGAATTTAGTGCCTTCTCTTCTTGATGATTATAATGAGAAGAACGGGTGCCTTTAAGAGACAGGGGAAACTACACAAAGCTGGTCAATAGCCCCAAGAGTCGAAGAAACCAAAGAAGTCGATAGAAAAGGTGGGTAGGATGAAGTGAAAGTCGGTTTTATTTTTGTCTTGTTTGACGCCTTTGACCTTTATGTTTTACTGCCGTGGCTGGGCTCACAGGCGCTGTGCTTGTCTGGTTTAGTTCTTACTTATCAAATCCATTCCAATACATACAGAAATGTGTTGACAGGACTCCATCATTATACTCTGAAGTTAAATATGGTGTCCTGCAGCGCTCGGTACTGGGACCTTTACATGCTTCCATTGGGAACTCTCATTAGAAAGCATAACATTCATTTTCAGTCATATGAAGATGGCTTTCAGTTACACCGTTCTTTAACCCAAATGATGTTCCTCTGATGCTGTCCTTGACGAGTTGTGTCAGTCAGTTAAAGGACTGGATGGATGAGAACTCTTTGTATCTGAATACAGAAAAACAGAAATGTTACTTATTGAAGGGAATGATGAGAGCACAATAACATTCTGTCACTCTTTAACTCACTTGGAATCGGCGTAGGTTTTACTGAATCAACACATGATTTAACCGCTATCTTTGACACTAGGTTAGATCAGGTCAGGTTGGGGAGCATGCATTGGTACGGCGCGTTGCCACACACACCACACGGCAAAGCAGCTCAGGATCCTGGTTATTTGCTTTGCCATCGCCTTTCTGCAATTTCAGGGTCAGCTAAATTAAAGAGCATCACACTATCTGACTAGCAGGTTAATCTAGTTAGGTGCAAATAAATAAATAACTTAACAAATAAATAAAGCAGGCCAGAAAGAATACATTTATTTGCTGTTAATATAATCAGCCATAATCAAAGCGGTGTTGATGTGTTGATCGTTTCATTTTATTTTTTACTACCTCTGCATTTCCTATGATACACCAGCTTGTTTTTAATATTTTTGAATTATTAGTTATGCTATAGAATGTAATTTTTAACCCCCGATATTTATGATGAGTCGGCTCCCATGATCCTCAGGGTAAACCATTACATTGGGAATTTTAATACATCAAAAAAATCTTTTTATTTTTATTAATTATTAATAATTATTAATTATTTGTATTATTTTTTTAAGGAGGGTGCTTGACGTGACATCTGGAAAGAGGAAGGAGGAAAAGGAAACCTGGTGGTGGAATGAGGAAGTACAGGAGAGTATACAGAAGAAGAGGATGGCAAAGAAGAAGTGGGATAGTCAGAGAGATGCAGAAAGTAGACAAGAGTACAAGGAGATAAGGCGTAAGGTGAAGAGAGAGGTGGCGAAGGCTAAAGAAAAGACGTATGATGAGTTGTATGACAGGTTGGACGCTAAGGAGGGAGAAAAGGACTGGTGGGCTAAACAGAGGGACTGAGCTGGGAAAGATGAGCAGCAGGTTAGGGTAATAAAGAATAAAGATGAAAACGTACTCACAAGCGAGGGGAGTGTGTTGAGCAGATGGAAAGAGTACTTTGAGAGGCTGATGAATGAAGAGAATGAGAGAGAGAAGAGGTTGGATGATGTGGAGACAGTGAATCAGGAAGTGCAACGGATTAGCAAGGAGAAAGTAAGGACAGCTATGAAGAGGATGAAAAATGGAAAGGCTGTTGGTCCAGATGACATACCTATGGAAGCATGGAGGTGTTTAGGACAGATGGCAGTGGAGTTTTTAACCAGATTGTTTAATGGAATCTTGTAAAATGAGAAGATACACGAGGAGTGGAGAAGAAGTGTACTGGTGTTGATATTTAAGAATATGGGGGATGTGCAGGACTGTAGTAACTACAGGGGGATAAAACTGATGAGCCACAGCATGAAGTTATGGGAAAGAGTAGTGGAAGCTCAGTTAAGAAGTGAGGTGATGATTAGTGAGCAGCAGGATGGTTTTATGCCAAGAAAGAGCACCACAGATGTAATGTTTGCTCTGAGGATGTTGATAGAGAAGTTTAGAGAAGGCCAGAAGGATTTGCATTGTGTCTTTGTGGACCTGGAGAAAGCATATGACAGGGTGACAAGAGAGGAGCTGTGGTATTGTATGATGAAGTCGGGAGTGGCAGAGAAGTACGTAAGAGTTGTACAGGATATGTACGAGGGAAGTGTGACTGTGGTGAGGTCTGCGTTAGGAGTGATGGAGGTGGGATTACATCAGGGATCGGCTCTGAGCCCTTTCTTATTTGCAGTGGTGATGGACAGGTTGACGGACGAGATTAGACAGGAGTTCCCGTGGACTGTGATGTTTGCTGATGACACTGTGATCTGTAGCGAGAGTAGGGAGCAGGTCGAGGAGACCCTGGAGAGGTGGAGATCTGCTCTAGAGAGGAGAGGAATGAAGGTCAGTAGGAACAACATATGTGTAAATGAGAGGTACGTCACTGGAATGGTGAGGATGCAGGGAGTAGAGTTGGCGAAGGTGGATGAGTTTAAATACTTGGGATCAACAGTACAGAGTAATGGGGATTGTGGAAGAAAGGTGAAAAAGAGAGTGTAGGCAGGGTGGAATGTGTGGAGAAGAGTGTCAGGAGTGATTTGTGACAGATGGGTGTCAGCAAGAGTGAAAGGGAAGGTCTACAGGACGGTAGTGAGGCCAGCTATGTTATATGGACTGGAGACGGTGGCACTGACCAGAAAGGAGACAGAGCTGGAGGTGGCAGAGGTAAAGATGCTAAGATATGCATTGAGTGTGACGAGGATGGATAGGATTAGAAATGAGGACATTAGAGGGTCAGCTCAAGTTGGACGTTTGGGAGACAAAGTCAGAGAGGTGAGATGGTGTTGGTTTGGACATGTGCAGAGGAGAGATGCTTAGTATATTGGGAGAAGGGTGCGAAGGATAGAGCTGCCAGGGAAGAGGAGAAGAGGAAGGCCCATGGATGGATGTGGTGAGAGAGGACATTCAGGTGATGGGGGTAACAAAATAAGATGCAAAGGACAGAAAGATATGGAAGAAGATGATCTGCTGTGACAACCCCTAACAGGAGCAGCCGAAAGAAGAAGAAAAAGAAAAAAAAAACATCTTTGCTGAAACCAGGATTTTGCATCACCCCAGTCCTAATCCAGCTGTATTCCAGGTTGATATCCCCTCCGTACCTTAAATCATCTTCTCACGAGGGGTTACGTTTAAGTTTCAAACCACCCATTGTGTATTCATACCTCACATTTTCACTTCCTTCTTGTAATTCGTGACATTTACTGACTTTCATTTTCATCAGCCACAAATCTCCCCAAGCCTGTCTGCTGTCCAAGTCCCTCTGTTGAGAATTCAATGGATATTCGCGATTATCTGGCAGTCCACTCAGCTTGGCATCATCTGCAAAATGAACCAGATTGTTCTTTATATTCCTATCCAAATCACCTCCTCATATGCTACCAATGGAACCATCACCAAGTGGTCAAAGAAGTTGTCAACACCGACAAAGACAATCCCTCATCGAGAGGAACCACCATATTTGTCAAAGTTGGTGAGAAGTCCCTGTGAGAAAACGCCATTTTTGTGTTTATTTGCAGGCACCGTCCTTATAATAAAAGAAAGTCAAAACTTCTGTTAGTTACTGGCATGTTGCTCAGGTGCACAGGTGGAGCGGACGGGGTGGCGTGCGTTTCCATACGAAGGGCCCTCGGGTGGGGGAGCGTGCCTACTGCCCGTTGTGCTTCATCTCGCCGTCCCTTCAACACATGTTTTGACCACTTCAATTCAATTCAATCCTTTATTGTCATGTGTACAAGTACCATGTACAATGAAATGCTTGCTTGCAGTGAACATAGACAAAAAACACAATAAATAAATAAATATAAATAAGCAAATAAATAAAACCAGATTCCTAGGAATAAATAGAGGCAGCAGTGGAGGTGACACAAGGTTACCGATTGTTCATGAGTCTGATTGCAGTTGAATAGAAACTGTTCCTGAACCTGGAGGTGCGCATCTAATTGGACTTAAGTCGCTTACCAGATGGGAGGAGGGTGAAAAGTGACAGTGCAGGATGGTTGGGGTCCCGGCTGGTATGGTTCACTTTCCTGAGACAGCGTGTAGTGTGGATGTCCTGGATCGCAGGGAGCTGTGTGCCCGTGATCTGCTGTGCTGTGTTCGCCAAACGCTGCAGAGCTCGCAGTCCTGAACTGAGCAGTTGCTGTACCAGGATGTGATGCAGCCTGTCAGGATGGATTCGACAGTACACCTATAGAATCTGCACAGGGTTATGAGGGACATCCGGGCCTTACTCAGTCTCCTGGGGAAGTAAAGGCGTTGTTGGGCTTTCTTGACTACTGCCGCAGTGTGAACGGAAGTCTAATGCTGAAAGACCCAAAACCCCTAAGGCTCCTATGGATGTGCACCCCAGCATATCTTATTTTGCGTAAAAAACTGAAATACTAGTAAATATTGAGAGCAGACTGCCACCGTGAATCTCACCGTGAGCTCAATGAAAATATTTCTATGGGGGTCTTATGCACATGCAGTGGTGGTCATTCAGTGAAAACGGTGAATAAACATCGAATGTTAAATGATTAGTTAGGGCCCAAATAACAATAAAGTCACTTGAGTTCCCTGCTGTGAGTCAGCAGCCTTTTATTTGAGTGAGCGAGCGGACATATTAGTACTAGAGTGAGAAACGGACAGCACATCTCGAGATCTAACTTGTTTGAAAAGTGCTGCAGGGAGCGATCCTAAGTATATTCCCACTCCAACCTGGAGGCAGATGTCAAGTGGAATATTTTTAGCAGCATGCAGTCCTTCTGCATTATGTATTAGTTGCTCCACCATACTGTCAAAGATCAGCAGATGGGGAAGACAAGCATTCATACTCAGTTGTGTGTTTAGAATGTCTGCGCCTTCACGTGTCAAAACAAACGGAACGACTAAGAATTCTGATTGGGATGAGCGCAGAGAAAGAATAACAACAAAGCGGCGCTCTGCCAGAAGGCACCCTGCACCATTTTAAGCCGAGGCTCCGGCCTTTGTAACGTAATGCAAAGCCCGATACATTCACTGTCACATAACACACGTCCATCTTTATGTCCCAGCATGTTGGATAGTGTCATGTGCACCATAAATATGGTCTAGCCAGGGATTCAGACTGTGAACTGTGCTCTGCTGCAAATCATATACTCGGTTTTCTTTACTCTATTGTATCCACTGAGCCCCAAACCACCGACACAATGATACCCGATGCAATTCCAGAATTTCTAATGGTCAAAGTGCCTTCCATGTACAGTTAACAGCAAAAGTAAACCATTCACAATTCTTCTTTCCTCCTCCAAAGGAGTGTTGCCCACTGCCTCCTGACTCTGATTTTCTTTTAAAGCTTGACCTGAGAACCAAGTCCTCTGAAGCATTTTTGCGGTCGTATGAAAAACCAGAGCAGTCCCCAAAGACCCCGGCAGGGCTTTGTTTCTGGACTCCAACTCCCATGCCACCTTGTGGGTGCCTTAAACGGGCCCAGCCTTGAGGAACACTGCCGCCTGTCGTGTGGAGGAGTGAACTGCTCCCAGTGAGCCTGTTTCACCTGCTCATTCCAGTATGGAAGGATGCCTGGCCAAACCTCTCTGTCACCTTCTTTATTTTTCTTTTCAATGTAAAAGTATGTTTAATTTATACATGTTGCAGACGGCCAGGGCCTTTGCCCAGCTGGAACTAGTGATGGGTCGTTCATTTCGAACGAATCTTTAATGTGACTCGGGAAGAATGAGTCGTCTCGTGGGAGTGATTCGTTCAGTCGCGCATGCGTATTTGCGCAACTTCCTATAGTTTCTGTATTGGAATTATTGATTCACCTGTTTCGAGTCTTCGGGTTTTTCGAATCGTTCGTTCATTACGTGACAGGCCCATAAGCTTAACCAACTCAGTCTGAGCCGGAAAGAGAATTGATTAGTTCATTCCTCGAGTCTTTCGTAGTCGTTCGTCCACTACGTGACCACTTCCCGGCTCAGTACCTCAGTCAAATACTAACGTAAAATTCCATTTGTTGTATGTTGGATCATATTTAGAAATTATCATAAAATTATCAAAAATATCTAAAACGCATTTTCTTATAAGTAAAAAAGGTCTGTCAATTTCTGTCACTATGATTTTGTTAATCATAGACTAAAGACCCAGGTAAACAATGAATTAATATTTTCTGTTTCTTATAGCATTATAGTTTTGTCTTGTTTGTAGTGTGATCAACATTTGTGTAAGCAGTAGATGTGTTAGGGAGGTAACAGGTAAAATTTTTATTATATTTTGCTAAAATGAACGAAATGACACGACAAAAGATTCGTTCATTTTGCTGAACGAGACTCAAAGGTCCGAGTCGGTAAAATGATCCGAACTTCCCATCACTAACTGGAACTCCTCCACGCTGGGAGCACTAGAGGAGAAAGTGTGGTCAGAGCATTACCTCCCCCGGGAACGATAGTTGGCAGCCCCCCTGAGTTGCAGCAGTGCCTCGGACTCCTGCAAGGCTTCATGGGAGTAGGAGTTTGGTACAGCCCTGTTTAGATCCGCAGGTGTCACCAGGGGGTACTACAATTACTGCTGAGCCCTGGAGAGCAGCTCTTCTGCCATACCCAGGAAGTGCTGCCGGAAACACATCTTCAGACACCTGGAGCATCTCTGGGTGCCCTATATAAGGGGCCAGCATACCCTATTCCAAGAGCCAGAGTCGGGAGGAGGAGGATGACGCTTGCCAGAGGGAGAGTGGAGGAGAAAGAAAGAGAGAGAGATAAAGAAGAAGAAACTTGTTGGAACTGTATAAATAAGACCACGTGTGCTTTGGTACTTGTGTCCTTAGCGTCTGTCTGTGATCTGGGCCGGAATGTTCTCATACAGTACCAATCACAATCCAGAAAGCAATTTTGTCTTGTTGAAAGTTCATACCAATTACATTCTCAATCACAGATGAATTGCAATTTCTATTCTTGCATGTCCTGTTCTATCACACCGTATAATAAAACTTTTCTTGTTAGGTTAGGTTAGGTTAATCCTACTGCTGTTCATTGATCCCCAGACTAAAGCTCTCTTTGCCCAGTACTCAACTGACTGCATTTGTACAACTCATAAACCCAACCTTGACATGTGGTACCAGAAGTGGGGTGGAGGTGACAGCAGACGAGAAGAATGTTCAGAAGACCGTCATCTAACGGCCTGTCTCGGTATAGCTGCTGCGACCAGAGGAGGTGAAGAGGGGGCAACATCAGTCACAATATAGAATGAATGAAAAAAGGGCACATGTTTGGGTGGTATGTCAAAAATGAATCATGGGTGCATCTGACACTGAGAGAGCCTTTTGGAATTTGCTGGTTGCACTATGGAAACAATATTGAAAATTTCCAAAATAGTACTGGCATCGAATGATACCACCATTGTGTTGCCAGTACAAGGTCCAGCTGCCATCTTAAAAGGGTTCTGAATGGTAAAAGAACTTGTGGTACCCCCACAAATCCCTGGTTGCTTCCGTCATTTATTAACACGTGATGTGAAATGTTTTGTCATCTCTGTTTTTATTTCTTTAGTTTATAATTGCGTTTGTCTTCTTTTATCATTTGCTGTTGACATCATCTGCTTCACCATTCTGTTATGACACTGCATTGTTTCCAGATGTGCACACAATGGCTAATACAGATATCATCTGAAGTTTCTTTCAAAATAAGAAGACTCTTGGCAAGGGCTGGCCAGTCTCTCAAGAATATTTGTATCTGCTTTAGGTTTTGATTTTGACGTTTTGCCCGTTCATGGGTTCCAAGTTTATTCTGGTTCCTTGTTTCAGTTGCCTATCATTTGTTTCACCATTCTTTGCTTTTTTGCCTATGAAGAGATTGTCTGCTTCTTACACTTGATGATCGCTTTGATTGTTTTTTTGTAAGGACATCTAAATGGGTGCTCGGCAACAGAATCGGGATAGCACTTGTCAAACACGTGCGAGTAGGAGGCAGCTAAAGGCCAATGTAATAGTAATTCCATAACTGACCAGGGGGAGGCGGGAGGCACTGACTGTCTCTCTCGATTCCTTGCAGACCACTCTCAGGAAATCACACCCAGTTTCCAGCCCCAGAGATGATGTCACTACTGGTGCCGGCCCTAGAGATGATGCCACTTCAGGGCCCAGAGATGATGTCGCTTCCAGTTCCGGGCCTAGAGATGACGTCACTTCCTTAACTGGCCTTTAAAGCCACCATCTTAACTCAAAGACTTCAGTTCTGTTTTGGACTCCAATTATTTAAACCCATTGTATAGCCAGGGAATATTATACGGGTGGCTGCCCCAAACCTTCAGGAAGCCTTTTGGTCATTATTCTGAAACACTGTGATGCTCCGAAGTCCACGGCCATGGACAAACACCAGCTTACCAGAGGATGGAGAGTCATGACCAGCCGAATGAGACACAGACGTCACTGAAGTGTGCAAAACAACTTCAATATGCTTATTTTAAAATTTAAATAACATCAATAAATAATCGTAAAAACAGCCACCACCACCGTTAAAATAAAATTCAATACAATGTAACGCCCAAAAATTGGTCACCAAGAAATCAATAAAATCCAGAGTGAGAACGAGTGACTTTTATGAACAAACACACCTTGCTGTAACGTTTAACGTTAGCTCAAGAATCCTGGCGCTTCAGTGCTGATGAAGACCACCACAACCTCCTCCTTCTCCATCTCTGTGACTGCCCCAGCATTCTCCAATCCCCTTATTCTCCCACCCCATCCTGGCAGCAATTGGCAAAACGCAACAGACAATTAATTGTGAATGGCATACCACCCATGGTCACTTACATCGGGAAAAATTTGTATTTGTCAATCCAGCTAAGTCACGAGAAGCCAGAGCCCCCGCTTGGACAGCATAAGACACACGACAGGAAACCAGTCCTGGTGGCGATTGGTAGGTGGCCCTGCCTCTTGGGGGGACCCACCACAAAACGCATGGAGGCAGCTTAAATACGGAGACAAAACCGAAAATAAAGAATGATGGACATTAAACAACATAAATCAGAGTATCAAAAATGAACAAAATGAACTGGCTGTGATGCCCTACCAAGGTGGCATCTCAATTCACAACCAGCTGTCGATACCAAACAAGATCAGACAGCTACAAACTAGAACAGAAAACTCTGAGGTGGGCTGATTAGGTGGTCAGTGTCCTTTTTGTTGTCCCTTAGTGCACCCATTTTTACATTTTTTTATCTCAAATCAATGCGACGGGGCTACCGGGTTGGCACCCCAACGTTTCTAGCAGCTCCCACCAGTCACAGCACCCTTAAGCAAAACCCGTGAATCCTCGAAACTGTGACATATGCAAACTGCCAAGTCAAAGGCCACGACTTATAAGTGTACAAGTGGACAAAGACAGATAAAGGCTTGGGGTGGGGGGGAGAACACCATGACCCCATATTTTATAAATACAAGATAATAAATAAGTGCTTCTCGACAAAACAGCGTCTGAAATTAGAGTGCCCAACATAGCGACCCTTCTGGTTCAACACAGACGAGGCAGGAAAAGGCGGGTCCAGGTGGGCGGACACCAGAAGTGAGGTCATACGCGGTAAGGCTGTCAATCATCTAGTCTACAGAGGGAGGAGGAAAGAGGCATTAGTATACAGCGCCACCTTATGCATCGGCATAGAATTACCAGCCCCTGAGCCTTTAAGCGCACACGTGTGTGACACAAGGTACCTTGTAATTAGTCTTAAACCGTCTTGTTTGCCAAGTGCCTGCCCAGACAATCAAATGTTTACACATAAGAAGAGGAGAGCAATGCGATTTGACAGCCTTGTGCTCACATGATTAAAAAATAAATACATTTTACAAAATCAGCCCGTTAAGCTTTATGAAATACAAGTTATATTTCCTTACAGAAGGGGATCCCCCTCTTTCTTTGAAATTGCATTAGAAAATTGTAAATAATGGAGAGGCTGCCAGCTTCCTTTCACAGAACATAAAGCTTTCAAAATGAAATGAAATACTATTTGACCCCGTAATTCACTCCCTCACACTAAACATTCCATAACGTGATCAATTTATTTTCTGAAGAAGTGTCCAAATATGTTCCCTTTGGCTTCTGTATAATTATTTCAAAGGTCACTTTCTTTCTGTGTTTTTTTTTTCTAATAATATATTAAAAGCACAGGCCACGTTAGATTTAATGCCTGTGATGCACTTCACTCATTTCAATAACCTTGACATGCTTGAAGTTCTGTGTGTTCAGCTAAAGAGCTAATTTCATATTTATGAACCGAATTTCACGTTTTCCTTTGCAGCTCAGTAGGCTCTGAAAGCTGAGGCAAGTTAACAGTCTGTCAAGATATCCAGCCTAAGCCTCTAAAAGCCTATTAAGTTATTTCCTGAACCCGTGTAGGTTTATAGGTTATAAGAACTGTCAGAGATACTTGTCTCTGTGGCCTCGGTGAGCGCCAGGGTTGATGTCTGTAGTCTTACTCCTCATTTTTCACTATGAGTCAGGCTCTTTCAAACGGGAAAATCGGAAAGAATGATGAAGGCGCGAATACGGTGCTAATGCTTTCATCTGTGTTTGCCTCCGTAACTTAGTCTGAACGCCACAGCTTTCTGTTGAAGAAAATGAAATCTGTAATGATACACTGCCAGCTTTGGAATTCCAAGGAGGATAGGTTAGGAGCAAAAGCTGCGGATACGGCGTATTGGCGCACCCACCACATGACAAACCAATTCAGGATCCCAGATTAGGACCCGAGTGCAGCCCTGCGACGGGAGACACCTCAGCACCAGGCTACTTCAGATGGAATGGGAAACTGGTGGTTTATGGTGGCTGGAGTGCCAGTCCTCTGGCTTTTCCCTGCAGGATGGAGGGCCTGCATGCAGGCCTGGATGCAGATTAACGTCAACACCCAGGATGGATGGAGCACTTACAGGTTAAGGGTCCAATGGCGTTAATGGGATTTGAACCAGCAATCTTCCAATTACCAGTGCAGATCCCTAGCCTCAGAGACACCACCACCACTCCACTCCAAATTCCAAGGGTATTAAATAAAAAAAGGAGAAAAGTACAGTAACTAAATTGAGCAAAGAACTGTAAGTAAAATGCTCAGCGTAATGTTTGGGCCACATTTCTCCTTATACAATACAATACAATACAATTTATTTTTGTGTAGCCCAACATCACACAAGAAGTGCCACAATGGGCTTTAACAGGTCCTGCCTCTTGACAGCCCCCCAGCTTTGACTCTCTAAGAAGACAAGGGAATAACTCCCAAAAAAACCCTTGTAGGGATAAAATGGAAGAAACCTCGGGAAAGGCAGTTCAAAGAGAGACCCCTTTCCAGGTAAGATGGGCGTGCAGTGGGTGTCAAAAAGAAGGGGGTCAATACAATACAATACACAGAACTCAATACAGCATAAAAATAAATATTTTACAAGTATGGAGCAGAATTTAACAGTAGATGATATCATATAATAGGATTTGGATTTGTTTAGAGTCCTGGGGCCTCATGTATAACGCCGTGCATAGAACTCGCACTATAACATGGCGTAAGCACAAAAGCCGAAATGTGCTTACGCACAGAAAAATCCAGATGCAGGAATCTGTGCGCACTCCAACTTCCACGTTCTTCCGCTACATAAATCCCGATCAGCGTGAAAACTAACGCTCGTGCACGCGCATTATGTAACGCCCAACTCCTCCCCGAATTACGCCTCTTTGAATATGCAAATCAATATAAATCGCCCTTAAGCACAGCCTTCTGTGAAAAGACAATGGGAAAAGCACGGGGGAAAATATAAGAATTTCAGCGAATACCAAGTGGAGGCAAAGGAAAAACATACTATTTGTTCAAATAAACCGTAGTATAATCAACAAAGGGAAGTTGATCGAGTGACATAGCGTGTTGGAGAAACTTCACAAAATCGCACAGTGCCGGAAATAAAAAAGAAGTCACATATCAAAGTCGCCGTGAAAAGCCGAGTTGTAGCCCACCATCTGAGTGTCATATGAAAGCTTATTAGGGTACAGAGAAAAAAGGCACACGGTGGGGACAAAGCATGAAATGTCAACTTCAATCTCGACATTTCCACTTTAATCACGTAGTTTATTTTGTCATTAAAGTAGAACATCATAAACTTCATCTTAAAATCGTTTAATTAACCAGTTTCTCAAATCACATCGTAATTAAAGTAGCACATTAAATGCTTTGTTTTGTATTTGATCTTCTATGTGCTCTGTGTGTGTGAATCACTACTTGCTTCTTAAACCGGCTCTCTTCATCCAACTGGACGCAGAATCCATTACATTTGTGATATTACAGCTCTCTGAATAACTAAAATACTGAGATGTATACGTGATATCATTTTCATGATGATAGGAGTTAAAGCACGTTATTAAACATGGGTTTCACTTCGATGAAATAATTTATTGCAGCAGTACTCAGGGGCGGCTCTAGTCTTGTGGTGGCACTGGGCAGAGGAAGAATCGGTGGCTCCTTTGCCCGCCAATGTCAGTAAGGTATCTTATGCACGGTGGATGGCCATGTCTGTTGCAGACACTGCTTAGCCGCCTCGTGCTCATGACACAAGCATTTAACTTTTGCCGAAATTTGTCGCTGCGTTTTTAGCTGTGTTGTTATTTTCTCTTTCTGTTTTATATTCAATATATATTGGCATAGCCGTCACTGCAGTCCTTGCTTTTCTTTCCCCAAGTAACCGATCGCCACACAATCAGCTCTGTAATAGATGTTAAGCCATCTGTAAGCTTAGCACCGATTCTTCAAAACGTGTAAAGAACATTGAAATATCTTTGTAGTACATGTTTAATTATTCTATCCTTATCGACACTCCCAGTTAAGAATATAGATTATTTAAATGAAGTTAAAGTTTTATCTGTATAATTTAATAAACATTTTGCTGCATTTCACCTTAAAAATGATATCGTCATCATATGTAAATACGCGCTTTATAAAGTGATTCATGTTGTGAGATATTATAACTGTAGTGCAAGTTTACAGTGAGGTGATTGTACTTATAAGTCCTAACAGTTCTACAAGGAGCAATTGATTGAATGCATTTAAAGTTCTTGGGGTGAAACTGTTTCTGAACCGCGAGGTCCGTACAGGAAAGGCTTTAAAACGTTTTGCAGTGGCTGAGACAGCGTGTTCATGAAGCTGTATACCGATAATTCTCTTTTCGATCAGCTGCTGCTGTGATTCACACTCAGATACAGTGATATAAATACTCTGAGTGGTGCAGTGAGAGTAATATGGAAAAAGATGATATGCTGTGGCAACTCCTAACGGGAGGAACTGAAAGAAAAAGAAGAAGAAGAAGGAGAAGTGAGAGTAACGTTAAAGCAGTTATGGTATTTGGAATACTATGGCTATTCCCTGGACCATTATATTGTTACGAGTTAATTACAATCAGATGCGTTACACTAATAAACAATATGCGGTTAGTTTCAGTATATTTATAAAGCCGCGCCAGGAAAATAAGGTGTAACCACACAGGAACAGTAGCACTGCTTTGACGCTGGGTGCCGCCAGTCTGCAAAACCGAGTGGAGAACTTGCGTACGACAAGGTATGAGGTACCGTGGAAAAGTGTGTAGCTTTACGCCAAGTGTAGGTTTTATACATCGCGATTTGAACGTGGAAAAGTTCTTACGCAACATTTATGTGCATACGCACCGTTTATACATGAGGACCCTGGTGACCTCAGCCAAAAGGTGAGTCAGGTGAGTCAGCACTGGGCCAGCCAATCCGATGAAAGGACCCCTCTACCCCATGATTCCTACGATCCTCCATCAGAGATGACTTTACTTTAGGCAGGCAAAACAACTTGGCAGGTGGGCCGTAGCCACCGAGTGCCATAGTTGAGTACCGAGAAGAGAAACAGAATAGGTGAGGGTTAGTAGCAAATTATAAAGATCATGTTACTTAGAGATGGAGTCTACACAGTTAATCAGCAGCTCTAGTCAGGGTGTGCTAAACTGATGTTGTGAGTCTTCAGCTGGGATTTGAAAGCTGAGACCAAAGGGGCATCTCTTATAGTAGCAGGAAGACCATTCCACAGTTTAGGGGGTTCCCGTAACTAAAAGCTCGACCTCCCACTGTTCCATCCATCCATTATCCAACCCACTATATCCTAACTACAGGGTCTGCTGGAGCCAATCCCAGCCAACACAGGGCACAACGCAGGAAACAAACCCTAGGCGGGGCGTCAGCCCACCGCAGCCTCCCAATGTTATTTTATTAATCCTTGGAATAATAAGCAGACCAGCATCTTGAGATCTTAATGTGTGCTCTGGTTTTTAAGTCATGATAAGTTCAGACAAGTAAGCCAGGCCTTGGCCATTTAAGGCTTTATGTGTTAAAAGGAGACATTTTGAAATCTGCCCTAAACTTAACCGGGAGCCAGAGTAAGGATTTAAGAACTGAAGTTCTGTGTTCGTATTTTCTTATTCTTGTAATAATTCTTGCAGCAGCATTTTGGAGGAACAGGAGGCTGAATAAAGCACAGTTTGAATATCCAGTGAACACCACATTACAGTAGTCCTTGATTTCCCCCTTTGCTTCACAGTTTAAAATTCATACATCATGATTAGACTGCACAATGCAGACGTTTCATTCGAGGGGATTTGCTCAGCCATGTTGGTCTAACTTTCTTTCTTCTGACATTCTCTCCTCTCATCTCTAGAGTGTATCTCGATCACTCTAGGGTCTTCTCGACCTGCTCCATACTCTCACTACAGATCACAAGGTCCCTTCCTCATCCATCGCACACCCAACGTGCGGGGCATGTGTGCTAACAACAATCATCGTCATTCCCCCTCAATTTCCCGCTTCATAATGGTCCCTCTGTCCAACGCTCTTTCCACTTCCAAAACACTCTTGAGATCCTCTTCCTTCAGGATGTAGCAGTCTACCGTTGGAAGAACTGAATTTCCCAGCAGCCCAAGGGGGTATTACCTGCATAGGATGAATGGAATGCAAGTAGGGGCTGCTGGGGACGAAAGAGGCCAGCGGGAAAGTTGAAAAGGGAAGCCTGACAGAGCAACAGGAGATCGATGTTTTTGTGTATCCTGTCCAACATGTCGTCTAAAAAGTCAATTGTGGTCCTGGATCATTTCACGTTAGAATGAACGGATTGTCTCATGCCTGTCTGTCATGTGCAGTGGTGGATTAATCGTCGTGCATCTTCAAAAGGAGCGCTCCTGCTAACCTCACCCCTCGCCGCTCAGGACTACCAGTAGGACTGTTTTACTCATTTTCGGGATTCTCATCTTCACTCCATACCATTTCACCTGCTTTTGCTGTATTGGACTGTATAAGGACATTATCGTGAGTGTTTATTGTTGTGGTTCATTGTTATGTTACATCTGTATCAATGTAGGGGAAAGGGGAGGCTTGTCCGATTGCTGTTGTTATATATTGGGTTTTCATTTAATATATTATTTATTCATACGTTGGTTCTGGGTCTCTGCTTGTGAGTGCGTGCAGCTCGGGCCAAGGCTGGATGCGTTCCTGGAATCTCCACCAAAAAAAAAAATGTGAATCATAGCGGCACCGGACCACTACAAGAATAACCCCTACCCCATTTCTCCTCCCACCACGGTAGAACAATTTGAACCTTGGCCCCCACCTTCAATACTCCAGGTCTTACTCCTCATCCATCTGGTCTCTTGTAAGCACAATATATCAACCTTCCTTCTCTCCATCATATCTCCCCTTACCAGTCATACTGCCAACATTCAATGTTCCTACACCCCTCGCCGCTTCCACTCTGTTCTTCCCCTGCCTCCGAACACGTCATCCACCTCTTCTTCTCCTTCCTTTGGACAACAGTAGCCCAATTTCTACCAGGATCCTGTTGGCAGCTGTTGTTAAGCCTGACCTCGACCAACCTGGTAAGGATTGTTGTCTGTATATTGGCTTGCCAAAATTTTACACCAGATGCCCTTCCTGACGTAACCCTCCCCATCATTATCCGGGCTTGGGATCAGCACAAAGAAACACACTGGCATGTACCTCCCCTGTGGCAGGGTTCAAGCATGTTTTTCTTTTCTGTTTATAATTTTTATCATGCTAACGGTTATGACACAATGACAACTTCTTCTTCTTCTTTCAGCCGCAGTGGATCATCTGTTTCCATATCTTGCGGTGTTACCCCCATCACCTGCATGTCCTCTCTCACCACATCCATAAACCTTCTCTTAGGCCTTCCTCTTCTCCACAGCTCTATCCTTAGCACCCTTCTCTCATTATACCCCTCGTACCCCTCATCTCTCCTCTGCACATGACCAAACTAATGTAATCTCGCCTCTCTGACTTTGTCTCCCAACCTGACACAGAGAGACACAGGAGGCACACTGATAAAAAGCACAATTTTTTAAAATTATTTTTCACCTCGTGGGGAATGCCTTCCTCATTTCCCACAGGCACAACACAGTCTCAAACACAAAGTACAAACACAATACTTTTCCTTCTTCTTCTTCTCTTTCTTATTCTCCTCCACTCCACCTCGGCAAGCTTTGTCTCCCTTCTCCCAACTCTGGCTCCCCGAGTAATGTCCGCTGGCCCCTCATATAAGGCACCTGGAAGTTGCTTCAGGTGCTCGTTGCCCCACTTCCGGGTGTGGAGGAAGAACTGCCCACAATGGCTCAGGAACAGCTGCAGCGCCCCCTGGCAGCACTCCCGGATCCCAAGAGGGCTGTGTCTAACTCCATCTCCCATGAAGCCCTTGCAGGAGTCTGAGGCACTTCCGTTACCTGGGGGGGCTACCATCTAGCATTCCGGGGGAGGTAATGCTCTGTCCAATACTTGTTCCCCCTGTCCTTCCAAGGAAGAGGCATCTCGGCCAGGCCATCCATGACAGTCTTTGATGATCATTTACCATAAGTACTGTTCTGGTGATTGTTGCTGTATTTCTTATAATAATAACATTAAAAACGTAGTATTGTGGACGTAGCCCAAAGACCCCCTGGCACATGCCCACAGACCCCACTTTGAGAACCATTGGTGTAGCTGTAACCAGCCCCCCCACTTTGTTTTCTAATATACACAAATTTCTGCTATCTATCCGTAGACATTATAGAAGGATTGTAGACACAACAGGGGGTCCGCTGATAACAAAGTGGATGGTATGGACGTCTCGACTAGTCCTTCAGATCTCCCACTCTGTTATTTTGCATTTTGTATCCCAAAGTCCCGCTGCAGCCATGAGACAGCAAGTGGAAATTCTGAGATGAGACGTTGGCCCGTCGTCACGATGCCTGCAGTGCACTGTCTAAACAACGCAGCGCCTGTTTCGCAGGAAATGTGATTAGGCCATAATGAAATAAAAATCTTAATTCTCCGAAAGGAAAAGGTCATGCTTAACAAAATGATACAAAGGCTGACGAAAGAAAAACATCTTGAAGATAATGTTTCTGTTCTGACAGATTTAATTTGTTGATGCTAAAGAGCAATCAAGATCAGTGTGTGTCAAGGGAATTAGGATTAAAAAGCTACGGATGATCGATGTAACAAAAAACAAAGCAAAGAAACAAAAATAAAAGAAAAATCGCAGCTTTTAAGTGGGCTGGCCGGCCGAAGAAAACAAAATACACAGATTGCACCGATTTTTTTTATTTGACTTTGCAATAATAAATGAGAAAAACACACACTGTATGGTGTTAACACAGATTATGATAAAGGTTATTTGCTGTTTAAGAAACTAATGTCGATCTGTTAGCCGAGTAAAGGGATCCTAATCTAATTCCTCTGTTAACAAACCAGGCTTTGTAGTTTTCCATGTAAACAGGACTTAGCTTTGGAATGCGGCTAACGAAACACTGCGGCTCAGAACAAGAGGTCAGCGGCAGAACAAGACCTCTGGGAAAACAAACCCTTCCTGGTGTGGTGAGGTGCCCTAAATTCTCTCACACAGCCAAAGGGTTAAGCATTCCAATTTAATCATGAAAGGAGCATTGGCCAGGAAAAAAGAAAAAGAAAAAAAATGGCATTTCATACACCCCCCATACCCCCCCCCGCCCATCTCGTTTCCAAAGCAGAATGGGGTGGGGGGAGGCAGCAGATGACTTTTGGACGAGAGACGTCTCTTCGCTATGAGATCCAATTATTGGGCAGAAGTCAGCAAAGCCACCCATCAGCTTGCAGATTATATTTTATAGATAAGGGACGAGAAGCTCCTTTGCCATCAGTGTATTGTCTTCATGCTGTAAGAGGCCTCAAAAATACTAGACAGCTGGTATGAAGAAGAAGACGAAGAAGATGACAAGGGGTACAAGCATACATACACCACATGTGGTCATTGACACCAGAGACACTATGTCAAGACAAGATCATCTCCGCAGACGTACCATCAATGGGCCAGACATGGTGTTCCACTTCTCTGCTTAAGACATGCTCATCCATAATTAGTATTCCTGTTGCCTCCTTGGTAAATGCAGGTTTCATTTCAGGTTCTGTCCCTACTGCCCTCCAAACTGCTGCAGTTACCCCAATCCTTAAATAAACCTGACCTGGATCCTTCCTTTCTCTCTCCAGTTACAGGCCTATCTCTAATCTCCCTGTTTTGGCTAAGGTGATGGAACGCGTGGTGGCTACACAACTCCATGCTTTTCTTCTAGATCAGGGGTGCCCACACTTTTTTGGCTTGCAAGCAAGCTACTTTTAAAATGACCAGGTTGAAATGGTCTACTTATATTAAAAATTATATATATATATATATATATATATATATATATATATATATAGTGGAACTGGACCCGGACACAGACAGGCGGACAACAGTTTTGCACCCAACACACTCATTTTATTATATACAATATTTACAGTTCCTCAGTGCACAACCCAGTGCCTCCAGCACCAATCCCCCAAAGTCCAGGCCTCACAGTCCTTTGTGCCTTCCTTCTGGTCGCCTGCACTCCTCTCTCTAACTCCGTCCTCTCCACTCGACTCTTGCTAATGAACGGAGAGAGGCGTCCCCTTTTATCCCAACCTGGATGGGCTTCAGCTGCTTCCCGGCAATCCCCCGTGTGGCGGAAGTGCCGGCTGCGCACCCGGAAGCCCTCCGGGTGTCCCCAGTCTTCTTCCCCCCAGCACCTCCTGGTGTGGCGGAAGTGCTGAGGTCCAGGGTTCTTCAGGCACCGGGGCGCCATCTGGCGGTGGCCACGGGCCCCTACAGGGTTGGGCTTCCAGGCCCCCAACACAACCAGGGCAGTCACCCCCTCATGGTCTGGAGGAGGCACAAGCCCTCCTCCAGTCCTCCTGGGCGTCCTGGCTGGGCTCCACCCCCAGCCGCATGCCACAATATATATATACTGAGTATACTTTATACATAAAATGTATGTTGTCGTACCTTGCATAACTGAATAGCCTTTATGGCACAATAACAATTCAATACATTTATGGTCACAACAGTATTTGGATTTAATAATCTTCATGTGGGAAAAGGCTGACTGGCATAAATAAGTAGAGCCGAATAATGCAGTCAAGGAGCTTTTGAATTCAGCCGAGTGAAAAATGACGGCTGTCCGATTAACTGCGATTTTAGTTCCCTCTCCTTTCTCTTTCTCAGATCACTTTTCGGAAGGAAGTCAGTTTCGTAGTTTTTATGAACAGTTCGAAAGTGCCTTTCCAAATTTCCTTCTTTGAAATAGCAATGATAGAACAACAGATCAGACAAACGCACTTTGATTGTGACATTGTGAGAAAAAAAATCCTCTTCCAATTCCACATCCAGCCCCTACCCTCCCCAAACTTTTTTTTTTAAAATCCCTTCTTTAGTCGATATAAATTGGAAGGCTAACTAGATCACAGCTGGAGTTTTGCAGTAGCTCGTGCGTTTGATCGTGCGGGATGACCAGTGTGTTAGAAGAAAAGAGATCTCAGACTGGCCGCCCTGTATGTCAATCAAGTGGCAAATGCCATAGGAAGGATATATGTTAGACTAACGGTTAAAAAAATGTTTTATTAATGCAAGGCGATCTACCTGCACTACCTTTGCGATCTACCAGTCGATTGCGATCGACGCATTGGGCACCCCTGGGCTAGATAGTACACTCTATGAGCCTTTTCAGTCTGGCTTTCGTGCACAGCACAGCACTGAGACAGCCCTTCTCCAATCTTCCCCGGTCTGCAGACTATGGTTCACTTCATATCCTCCTCCTTCTTGACTTAAGTGCAGCATTTGACACAGTTAATCATGAAATCCTCCTGTCATGTCTCTCTGCTGTACGCATCTCTGGCTTAGCCCTTCAATGGCTCACATCAGATCTCTGTAATGGGCAACAGTTTGTCACACTCGGCGGATAGAAATCCTTCACCTCACCTGTGTGTCGCGTGGTGTCCCTCAGGGTTCAGTCCTTGGGCTCTGACTCTTTATATCCTTCCTTTGGGTCAGATTATTCACAGACATGGCCTTAACTTCCACTGTTATGCAGACGATAGACAGTTAGATCTTAGTAGAGACTCGCTGACTGCATCTCTGATCTTAAGGTATGGATGGAAAATCACTTTCTCAAACTTAATGCCAGTAAAACTGAAGTGTTACTGGTGGGTTCAAAATCCCAACTTTTTAAGGCATCCAACTTCTCTGTTTCTGTTGATGGTCCACTTGTCAAACCTGCTCCTGCTGTCAGAAATCGTGGTGTTTTGTTGGATTCATCACTTAACTTTGAGCTACACATTAGGTCTCTTTCCAAAATTTCATTCTATCATCTCCATCACGTTGCCCGCCTTCATCCATTTCTGTCCTTTAATGAAGCTCAAACTCTGGTTCATTGTTTCATAATGTCTCATGTTGATTACTGTAGTTCCCTCTTCCTTGGCGTCCCTGCACAATCCGTACAGAAGCTACAGTTCATTCAGAACTCTGCAGCCACACAAAGCCTTCTGCTCACGTCTCCCCTGTTCTCTCCCATCTTCACTGGTTACCGGTTCTATCAGGGATTAAATTCAAGATTCTGCTTCTCTCCTTCAAAGCCCTACATCACCTTTGCCGCCCTCTACCTCACTGAGCTCCTAGCTCTTTACACTCCTTGTCATTCTCTCCGGTCCTCTCCACCCTGGAAGGGCAGCTCCTTCAGTGTTATGGTCCCTCAACCATGGAACTCTCCGAGTTTGCTCCTCTTTCTGCACTTTTAAATCCATTCATCCATCCATCTGTTATCCAACCTACTATATCCTAACTACAGGGTCACAGGGTATGCTGGAGCCAATCCCAGCCAACACAGGATGCAAGGCAGGAAACAAACCCCGGGCAGGGCGCGTACACACAAACACACGGCCACACACCAAGCACAAACTAGGGACAATTTAGAATCGTCAATGCACCTAACCTGCGTGACTTTGGACATTTAAATCTCAACTGAAAACTTTTCTCTTCTATGAACTTTTGTCATCTGTGTAATTTTTTTTTACTCTGTATGTAAAGTGACCTTGGGTTTGTGAAAGGCACTCTATAAATGTAACTAATTATTATGATTTATTATTATTATTATATGACAAGGAGAGCAAGTCGTGCAACTTCATTGATGTGGCGACCCCAGATGACAACAACATCCTAAGCAAGGAAGAAGAGAAGATCATCAAGTATAAAGACCAACCTGGAGATCAACGTCATGTGGACAAACTCCCATGTAGTGTCAGCATCTTCATCCAGATGAAGATTCCAGTGTAGGTGAACAGCCAGGTCATTTGCATTTTCAGTCATTTTAGGATGGAGGGAGATACTTTTGTAAACGATATATAAAAACTTTAGTGTGAATGGGGATCTTTTCGTTTAAAAATAAAAACATAGTTGTGTGGACGTAGCCTAAGTCAGCCTAATGTCCACCTGATGTACATACCCATTGACCATGGACCACACTTTGAAAACCAATGGTGGAGCTGTAATCAGCCATCCCTTATTGCTTTCTAATACATACAGATTTTGATATCTGTCCATGGGCTGTTGGCATTATGCAAGTGGAGTGGAGACACAACATGCGGGCACGCTGTTAGACAATCCAGACCATTCCCACAGACATACAAGTCAAGTCAAGTCAAGCTGGGGAGCATGCACTGGTACAGTGCGTTGCCACACCCACTATACGTCGAAACAACTCGGGATCCCAGTTGGCAACCCCCCAGTACAGGCAGACACACGGTCCAGTCCTACCCTCCGGAAACGACCCTCTATCTGATGCAGCCAGGTGTTACGTGGGCGACCCTTGGCCTGGTCCAACCACTTGGGTCCCCAACAATGAAGATCTTATGAGCCGGATCACCTTTGGGGAAACACGCCAGATGGCCATAGTGCCATAACTGATGCTCCCTCACAATGCAGGTCATGTGCCTCATTCGGGATTCCATGAGCAACCGCTCATTCGACACAAAGTCAAACCTGCGGTACCCAAGGATTTTCCAGAGAGACACTGTACCAAAGGAGTCCAGTCTTCATCTCAGGTCACTGGATCACTAGATAGTGACATGAGACAGACATACCGTGAGTGCCAATTAGCCGGACATGGTGTGTTCCATAATAAGGAGAGTAAGTCGTACATCTTCATTGATGTGATGATCCCTGATGACAACAACATCCTGAGCAAGGAAGCAGAGAAGATCATCAAATATAAAGAAATCAACGTCATGTGGAACACGAGGACAGGAGTGGCTCCAGTAGACGTAGACGCAGTGGGAGACATTAAGACCGGGTTCCAAGTGTAAGCACAAGTGGGTCCATGTCCTCTGCCCTGGCTCATTCTTGAGAGTTAGCTGATGCCTCTCCAAGTTCACGAATAGAGTAAAACAGACTGCTAGGGAGTGCTCAGGTTGGCTTTTTGTCCAGAAGGCCACACACAGCTAGTATTTTTGTTGCAACTTCATTTAAGTATCTACTTGTAAAAAATTGTAAAAGAGCATATTTCGATTAAAAATTCCGTAGGAGGAACAAGTGAAATGTGGGCGGAGACATCTGACCAATCTGACTAAACTGTAGGATTTCTTGCTGGGAGAGTAGATGATAGTTGAAGTCAACTGCATCTGCAAACTGGTGGCATCCATGCCAGACAGAACTGCAGCTGTTCTTCTGTCACTAATATATGCGACTCAGATAGGTGTGACTCATTTTTCCTCCATGGTGCTTATATTAAATAATTATTTTGCTGGCTGAGATGGTTCATTTTGTGTTTCTTCTGTTGGGAGGCCATGGTAGAGCAGACTCCATTACTGGTGCCCACTATTAGATGTTAACGAGCAGTCCATTAGCCGGCCTCGTCAGTGTAGTGGCAATATGAGGAAATACAGTTGTTACTGTGATGGACGGTCGGTCAGCAGCTCAACCCGGCCAGGACGCCCCAAGAATGACAGGATAGGGGAAAGCAGCTACTTGTGGACACTGCCTCCCCCAAGACGCTAGATGGCAGCTTCTCTGGAGTATAGCGGTTCCCTGGATTCCCACAGGGCATCCTGGGACTTGGAGTTCGGTTTCTCAGTCCCATTTGGGTGCTGTGGGTGCCGCCAAGTGGAGTTGTCGAAGGACCTGGGGGCGTCATACTTTCCTTATACCCCTTCGGTACTAATGGGTCACGCGGACGCTGGGGCGGACTAAAGAACTTGAGTTCTCCATCTGACCAGAATAGAACAGAAGCACTTTCGGGTCGGGCACTACTTAAAGGACGGCATCATGGGAATGGATACTTGATAGACAACAAATTACTGAGTGCTTTTTTACTTTCTTGTATTCGAAGTGTAGGGAAAGTATTGTAATCGTCGAAAAATTCGATGTGGAGATTTTGATGAATCTCGACGTTTTAGACCTCCCTGACTTTCTTGTATACAAAGTGTCGGGAAAGTATCATAATCGTCCAAAAATTCGAAGTTGAGGTTTTAATGAATCTCGACTTTTTAGACCTCCGTGAATCCAAAAATACTGTTTTTGGAATTATGTCTGCATGTGTATGTAAACACAGTAATTTGAGTACGCTTTCACTTAGGTCAACCAAATTTTGCATATAAGTATTAGGTACAAAACGTAGATTTCTATCAACTTTTGAACTATTTCCGCTAACCGGAACTGGTACTTTACCTTTTGTTCCTGCAGCTGCAGAGTCTGATTTATTTAACTTTACTTTTACAGTATAATAACTGTTCAATATATTATTAATTTGATTTGTTTTTGATGGTTCTTTAATTTACATAATATAAAAATATAATCATTGTCTTGCGGTTTACTCCTCAAATATCCATTCTCATATCTTAGTATACGAGAAAGTCGAAGGGAGACCACTCCTGGTTTTTCTTTTCTTGTTGTGGTGATGCTGAGCTTTTTTAAGGCCTCCAAGTGGTTGATTCAAAAGCTTTTCATTAAAAGGGCTTAGCGTTGGCATACGTCGTGTCATGAGGACCCTGGATTGGATTAAGCTCCTTAGAAAAGCCCGATGGAGACATGGCAACCTAAAGGGCTTGTAAGCGGTCAGTCGCGAGACACACAGCACCTCTAAGTGTGTATACGGTGTGTGTGACATCAGAAAGTCCCGTCAGTGTCTTAATTGGCCGTTTTGCAACATTCGGAAATGACGCATTACCAGCTACCCCTACTCCCTCTCAGTTGGCCAGCAATGCATGGCGTTTATTCCACCTCTCCCTCTTTTCACTTCCAAAAATAGATTTTTGCGATGAGAAATTTTGCCGCCCTACACCATGAAACCATCGAAAGCGGACAAAGCTGTAATGCTACAATGATTTGTTTAAATGAGGTCAACGTATGGCAGCCTGCCACGACTCCGCCCCGGGTTGGTCACTTGAACTGCTTCTACTATGGAGTTCGTCGTACGCTAAGCAAGCAGCGATTACTAAAAAGGATTTTGAAATAAGTGTAATACTTTTGCCGAGATACACTGTGCTGTTTATTGGCATGTCCGCCCTTACTTGATCTCACCAGAAATCGTTTTCTGCACCCTAGGAATTAAAAGAAAATTTTCTGTTCTGTTCTCTTTTTTTAAAACTGTGTTACACTCAAGTCCTGTAATTATGTAAAAAATGTAGATTTGTTGGTAATGATTTCCTTACCAAGTTTATAAGTTTCAAGAGCCTTATAAACTCCCTAAGTGCCGCGGCTCTGCATGTTTTTCAGATCAAAATTGCTTCACGTCTCAACTTTGGCCTACTTTGAAACCTCAAGGCTTACAGAGCTACTAGTTGATAACAAACACCTCAAACGGTACAAATCTGTTATGATATTTCATTTAGTGTCATAACGCCTGGACTTTGGGTTACTTTTCAAAGATGTCTGATTTAAGGCTAGAACAATTAGAACAAAACAGTGCGTATTTAGGGCCATTTAAAAGATCTCCCGTAGGATTAGGTGAAGATCTCCTTCTAGGCCTCAGTTACTGCTCGGTGCTGTAACTGCAGGGACCTCCTGAAAGACACGTCAGAGTAACCTTGGACCAGGTTCTCCAGCTACAGTGGAGTCACAAAGACCCTTTCACTTTCTGCACACCTTATTGTTTAAATGGACAGCATATGCCATGAATGCCCACCAAAGAGAATTGTCTGTACCTTAACATCAGCAAAACCAAGGAACTGGTGATTCACTTGCACCATACCGACGGGCCTCTATGTCCAGCTGCTATTCAAGGAGTGCATGTGGAAGTGGTCCACTCCTGCAAGTACTTGGGGGTTCACATTAATAACAGGTTGGACTGGTGTCACAACACAGAGGAATTATAGAAGACACAGCAAAGCGGGCTCTTCTTCTTTAAGGTGTGAAGTGATGCCCTTCACATCTTCAGTGACTCTGTGATGGTCCGTGTAATTTTCTACACTGTGGTGTGCTAGGCTGGTGACATCACTTCAGGAGAGGCCCACCGAATCAGCAAGTTATTTAAAAGTGCAGTCTTAATTATAGGACCCACTCTGGACCCCCTGGAGGTCATAGCAAAGGAGAGAATGAAAACAAAACTGATCACCATTATGAACAATGATGGACATCCCTTTGCTGACACCAACACTGAGGACTTTCAGCCAATGAAATATTCAGCAGACATGTGTCAGGAAACTCTACTGGGGGGTCCTTCACACCAACAGCAAAACGCCTGAATAACGAACACCTCACTGGGACTGGGACTGCCAAGTCAGGAGTTGTCATTCTTTTTCATTTTCTTCTTTAATACTCAATCTGGTGTGTGTTCAGACCAAAGTGTGTGTGTGTGTGTGTATTTATTTACTTATCTACCTATTTTTTGTATTTTTATATTTAAAAAGATGAGGTCAGGAGAGGTAAGTTTTGGGGACACGGCGCTTACTTCTGCGTGTAGCCACAACCACCACACAACAAACCAACTCAACACCACACTGAACAGGGTGAGGATTTTTACAGTGGGTGGAGTGCCAATCCTGCCACCAACCCCTCTGTAAGATGGAGAACCTGCTTGCAGGGCTGGATGAAGATTAACATCATACACAGGATGGAGCTAACTGTATTTAAAGAGCTTCAGTATAAAGTGAAATCTATCTATCTATCCATCTATCTAATCCTGCCAACTATGCTATCTATCTATTGTAGACAGTAGGGGTCGCTCCAGCTCCAAAACAATAGGCACAGGTTATAAGGCAAAAGGTCTTTAATTTTGGGAAACTCTTCTTTTATAAGAGTTTCCCACCACCTCAGCCACAAGTACCGCAAGAACAATACAGCACACTCTTTGTCTTTTCCTCTCTCTGTCTTTCACTGCCTCCTCCGCTCCTCCCGACTCTTTCTGATGTGAGGCAGAGAGAGAGTTTTATTTTAACTGCCCGGGAAGTGCTCCCGATCTTCCACATACGTGGTATGTCAGCATTTCTAGGTGAGGCAGAAACTCCAAGATGTAGGGATTCCCCAATCCTGCAGCTCCCCCTGGCAGCCCCCACGGAATGCAACAGGGCTGTCCTCCGGGAGTACAATACCCAGCATGCCCTGTGGGCCCCCATGTGGGAAAATAAGCCTGGTCTCGCTGCCATCTAGTGTCCTGGGGGTGATGAAGCCCTATATAAGCTGTCTCCCCTCTCCTACCATCCTGAGGGCACCCCAACTGGGTAAGGATGCCAGCTATCTATCTATCTATTATATAGTGCCTTTCATGACTATCTATCTATCCATCTAATCCTGCCGACTACACTATCTATCTATCTATCTATTTAGTGCCTTTCATATCTATCTATCTATCTATCTATCTACCTAATCCTGCCGACTACACTATGTATTTAGTGCCTTTCATATCTATCTATCTATTATATAGTGCCTTTCATGTCTATCTATCTATTTATCTATCTAATCCTGCCAACTACATTATCTATCTATCTATTTAGTGCCTTTCATATCTATCTATCTATCTATCTATCTATCTAATCCAGCCGATTACGCTATCTATCTATCTAAAAAATAAAAAACTGTGAGTAACGCACCACAGCTGTTAACTCTTTGTAGATCACCGACACAATTGGGCAAAATGGGGCTGTGGACCTTACAGACAGAAGAGAAGTTCATCTGTTTAATGTTTTGAACTTTACATACAACAGAATGCAAAAAAAGACAAAAGGGTAGAGATTGTTAACAAATCTAGTAAAAATGTTAACACTTAGTGCAGTGAGGGCTACATCAGGTAGCAGCGAGGGCTGTGGGCCTCACAAACAGAAGAGACGCTCATCGGTCTGATGTCTCATATTTTACATACCCTGACTGAACAGAAAAAGGAATGAAGGGCAGAGATTACGTCTGAACCCGCTGTAGCTGTTAACGCTTATTACAGCGATGGTTCTCTCAGGCAGCACGCGATTGGCTGTCAGAAACAGGGGCGGGCACGACTGCACCAGAAGATCGCCACTGACATGGGCTGCGATTATCACTTTTGTAATCTGACATGATGCAGTGACGAGATCGGCAACCCGCACACACCCCTCGATAAAACGTCACTTAATGTGTCAGCCTTAACATTTTTAAACAGGAGCGAACTGAAATTCCTAAAGAGCCAATGTGAGAAAGTGGGCTTCTAGCATCTTTATGAAATGTCCTACTGTGCTTTCTTGACGCATTTCTACTGGCAAACATTCAAGGTTTTTTGGTGCGTAAAAAGAGAAAGCGGCCTATCCAGTCATTGTGAGTGTCCTTCTAGTTATGTTTGTTAAAGGAGGAGATGAAGAAAGTGGAACATGAAGCCCCTGTAGCCGTACATCTTGAAATTTAAACGGTAATCATATAAGATCACTCTAAAGATGGATTAAAAAGTTGGTGTGGAGCAAATAGGCTAAGAAATTAGACAGATAAGAATAGTCCTGCAGTGCAAGAGAGACCAGAGTGTGGAAATTACTAGATAATGATATCAATTGTGAAAAGTTGAGACCTCCGTGACGATCCCTGTGGTAGTTCAATATATACATTGCCTACAGCCAAATCCGAGGCACGTCTCATAAATCTTCATTTTCTGCATATAAGAAAATTCTCATCATCTACACTTGTGCACGTTGCCCTGGGCACCTGCAACCCACTGTTTAATGATACCATATTTGTAATCTACCTTATCAAAAGGTTTATGAAAATGTACATTGTGTTTCCTAGAGGGTTTAGTGCCTTTTATTGAAATGAGGCCTTATTTATCAAAAAAAAAAAAAATGCAGCTAACAAAGATAATATTTGTCAACCCTTAGACTCACTTGATCTGAGCATCAATGAAGCCTGAGTAATGGGAAGGAACAGAAGGTAAACAACCAATAGCTGTGGAGACATCCACCTTATTACATTGATGAGTGTTTGCCTGGGTTAATGTCTGTCCAGTTGCTATGTCTCTGTCATTCCAAAAGATGGCGCCTCACAAGCATTATTAACAACAAAATGCACTGCGTTTTTCATTCCAACAGATGGCGCATCACCAGCATTATCTATACTAATAAAAGGCAAAGCCCTCACTCACTCATCACTAATTCTCCAACTTCCCGTGTAGGTAGAAGGCTGAAATTTGGCAGGCTCATTCCTTACAGCTTACTTACAAAAGTTAAGCAGGTTTCATTTCGAAATTCTACGCGTAATGGTCATAACGGTCAACAACGTCCGCCATGTTGAACTTTCTTATTAATGGCCCCATCTTCACGAAATTTGGTAGGTGGCTTCCCTGCGCTAACCGAAACTGAGTACGTACTTATTTCAGTGGTATGACGTCGCTGTTAGCCGCCATATTGAACTTTCCAACGTCACTAATTCTCCAAATTCCCCGTGTAGGTAGAAGGCTGAAATTTGGTACTTATTTCGGTGGTATGATGCCACTGTCGGCCACCATATTGAACTTTTCAACGGTTTTTGTTACTTATGGGCCCATCTTCAAGAAATCTGGTATGCGGGTTCCCAACGCTAACTGAATCCTACTTACGTACATATATACGTCCATAGCCTGCAGCTCGGTCACCGTGTGAGGCGGCGTTGGGTCCCCCATCTCAACGCTTCCCACGTTGTTGGCTGCCTGCCTATATAAGGCCGTCCGTCACTCCAGTCTCTACATTCCCTTCCTTGCTTCGCCACGTGATTCACGTCTCTCTGCTAATAACTACAGCCTTTTTATTTAATCCACGGCTTCTCCGCTGTTTTATTGTTCATTTATTATGATTATAGTTATTGTGTAGGTATTTTAGACTTACTTTACATTGTTCAGGTACCCATTTCCTTTATCATTCCACCCATACCCCCATTACCATGTCTATCGAGGTGATCACCATCGATCAAAGAACTGTCACTTACCGAGTGGTTTCCATGCCCGGAGATGGCACCTACCTTTTCCATTCTCTGTGTTATATATTGCACGGCCATATCAGGCTCACTCTTGATATCCGGAGGAACATTATGTCTTATGTATTGAATGACTAGGACAGGTTCAAGGTGTGGACTGATGACGTACAGGAGATAATTATACTACACAGGAGCACTAGAAGAGTGAAATGCTTAAGACCTTCACCTATGGATCTGCATGTGAGTTGATGGCTGCCACTGAATTGTTCGGTTGTCGCTTTCAAGTGTACTGAAATGACCAAATATTTTACACCTTTCGACAACCGCCAATGCCTCTTAAACATCTTAGATTGACAGGTGATGATTTCAGTAGTGGACACTTTGATGTTTATGAATGTTTAAACTCTGAAAAGCTGGATGTGAAGTTATCGATGAAACCGGTTGTGTGCTTACAACGCTTGACAGATGGCGAATGTCACTTCAACACAAGTCCTACAAATACTGTCGTAATTGAAGCAAACCATGAAACTCAAACTGATTATGACAGCAGCAATCCAAGCTGTGAGATTTGAGACAAGATTACTGTTCACATGGCCAACTGTACGTTACATGCTCAAGAGTAAGCTCAGCGCACAGCTTGGTCATATTACAACCGGAGGGCCGAACTCACAATGTGGTATACAAAGAGATCCTTAAATAATTATTGGCATATTTTCCCTCAGTTTAAAAAGGTTTAATTTTCTTCTTAATAAAAATTTTAAAGCAGTACTTCGCCGCTGCGAAGCGGGTATTTTACTAGTTAGCTATAAATTGCATTGCGTTTTTCATTCCAACAGATGGTGCATCAAAAGCATTATCTTATATATAAAAGTCTACATGTGCAAGTGTGTGTGTCTGTCTGGCCCGGAAGTAAGAGGTGCCGTCAGGTTAACGGGTCCTCCTCTGAGTAAACAGACAACTCATTTAGCTGCTAATGACACAAGCGGGGCCAGCATGTCAGCAAAATTAAACCTCAGAAGAAAGACAAAGTCGCTTAGCTGCTAACATCAGCAAAACAGTATCCTTTTTACTTTTCCTCCCGCTGCTAATGCACAACCGATGTCAGCACATCGGCAAAACAAATCCTCCTAGGAGAGAGACACCCAGAGTAGTTCCTTTCAATTACCTGAGATCTCTACATTTCAGTTTCTTTCTGACGATTTCAATAGTTTCTAGGACCCCGGGCTTTTTACAGCACAGCTAGTTAGCTATAAAATGTGTTGCGTTTTTCATCCTAACAGATGGCATATCGCAAAAGTTTGCAGTAGTGCACTTTATTACCATGTGCCTTACAAAATATAGTGTCATAGATGGCGCAGCCCAAACGTTAACGCCGAGGTCCGCCTTGATGAACTCGGAGTTTAACCCACCTTAGACGTGGCCATAATGGCAGTACAGAAGAGAGGTACGTGAACATAAGATAAAGAAATGGAACTTGAGTTTTGGATTTGTTGCCTCTTCTGTTGAATTTTATGAATGAATGATTAAGCAACCTGCTACAGTGCCCCCCATAATGTTTGGGAAAGAGACACAGCACAGTCACAACCCAGCATGCACAGTTCAGCCTCTTTCTTTCTTTCTTTCTTTCTTTCTTTCTTTTGCTCTCTATCGCCTCCACTCCTCCTGGCAAGCTTCATCCTCTTTCTCCCGACTCTGGCTTCTGGAGTAGTGGCTGCTGGCTCCTTTTATAAGGTACCCACAGACGTGTTGCCAACAAGTGTTGGTGGAAGTGCTGCCAACAAGGGCTCAGTAGTTCTCCAGGTGCCCCCTAGTGGTGGCAATGGGGCCCAGCAGGGTTGAGTTTCCAAACCCATGGAGGGTGGGCTGCCCTCTAGCGCTCGGGGGGGCTAACGGTCTGGATAGGTTCTCTCTCCCCCAGGCCTTCCCTTTTGTGTATGCCAGACTGTATGTGACAACAAGAATAAGTCAGTCCAAGGCACCCATCCGAACGCTACTGCATTACGCGGCCCCTCGTCCCGTACTCAGCCTGGGCACATTTGTAGTAAGCCATAAGCACACTTTCTATCACCTCAGCAGAAACCAGAATACCAAAAAAAAAAAAAAAGAAACCAAGCGCGATGAGGATTTGAGAAGAAGCAAACTCCGCACAGACGGTAGGTGACCTGTGAAGTCACTGAAAAGCCGCACACTAACCGCTGAATCCACGGGCCCACCGCCCACCAGGACACTATCAAAAAAGGGAAAATTAAGCGTTGCCAATTAATTACAGCAATGGCATCTCAGCGAGTGCGACTGTAGCAAGTCGTGTAATTAGCAGACCACGCAGGTTTCCCAATCTTGTTATTTTTTTCTTTAGCATTTTATTTTATTATTTTTTTTCCAGATGGCCTAAGCCCAATAATTTTGCTTCCCCCAGCACGCCTGCTACATACACCTTGAACTGAACAGCAGTAATGTGAAACAAAACATCTTTGACGTCAAAGGTTGTTTTCGCTCTAACCGACCTCAATTTTTTTTTTTCTCTCTCTCTCTCTTGCTAAGATAACATTCCCTCTTGTGTTTGAGCTGCAATGAATTTGCCATCCATTCAATTTTACAGCCAAGGCATCACTGGCAAAGGCGAAAGAAATGTAAAGGAGGTGTTAAAGCCGTTACAGCATCGACAAATTAAAGACGATGAAAGGTGTCTGTGTGGCTGGTAAACAACACCAGCACACGCGTAGCGTCTCCAACAAGCGGCTCTCGGCCAGGACTTCTTCTGCTCACTCCCTGCTCTTGTTGTTTTTCGTGGGTGGGGGGCCGGGTGGTCCTCACTGGTGTGCAAGAAGCTCCAAACTCTAAGGCTGCGCTTGCCAGATGGAGGGTGAGCAGAGGTCTCGCCAACCTTAAGAGGACTCGTGAAGGTTTAATGGACAATCCCGATACTGTGTTTTAACCTCTGTGACTTGAGCTTGGGAAAGGCGCTATATAAATACAAAGTATTATAATTATTAAATATTGAAAGGTCTTTTCTTCACAGTCATCAAAAAAACTGAAGGGCTCACTTTAGCATCCCAGTCTAACCCCAAGTCAATGAAGCATCAGGGACTTCAGCCTGTCCAGTTGTAATTAAATGTCACCTGCTTTGGTGCAAATGAAAGTGACAACAGGTGACCTGGAGAGGCCACAGCAAGACACCCCCTTGATAAGGGAATGGTGGCCACAAACAACCCTGAAGCTTCATTGACTTGGCGTGAGACAGCAGCACTAATCACTCTGCCACGGGTACTGGACTTCATGAGAACTCCACATAATTAGTGACCAGGTGGGTTTCCAAACCTCATCTCTTGGATCTGTGAGGCAGCAGCACTAATCACTGTGCCACTGTGTCACTTTCTATTCTATTCTATACTTTAAAAATACATTTCATATTGGAGCAAATTTTAAAAAATTGCTCCTGCTCCAGATCAAGTAGCAGTAATAAAATGCACTTCATTTTTCATTCCAACAGATGGCGCATAGCAAACATTAGTACTGCTTTTATGAATCTCATAATAAATGGCAAAAAGCTCAGGTACTGGACTTCATGAGAACTCCACACAATCAGTGACCGAGCAGGTTTTTTAGGAACTGTGAGGCAGGAGCACTAATCACTGTGCCGCTGTGTCACCCTCCTATACTGCCATGTTCTTTAAAAACATAATTCATATTGCAGCAAATCTAAAAGAGTTGCTGCTCCTCCAGATTGAGGAGCAGTGATGAAATGCACTTCACTTTTTATTCCAACAGATGGCGCATCACAAATATTAGCACTACTCTTGTGTCTCATAACAAATTGTATTGGGCTGCATGAGAACTTCACACAATCAATGAACAGGCAGGTTTTCTTGGAGCTGTGAGGCAGCAGCACGTAATCACTGTGCCACCATGTCACCCTCCTATACTGCCATGTTCTTTAAAAACACATTTCATATTGGAGCAAATTTAAAAGAGTACCAGAAAATCACAGAAACACATAATGCTTACTAAAAACAAATGGAAATTCAGGGCGATTCTATTGTATTATTGTTTCTGCTATTTTATATTACATACTTAAATTCAGAATGTTATGAAGCGTGTTTTTGGTGAGCCTCATCAGTTCAAGAAAACCAAAGGTGTCAGTTTTATTATTACTTTTTTTGAATTTGACCCCTAGTTAAAAAATATGAAAACAATAAAAATGGCAGTGTAATTCGGTGGTAATTGTAACATTCCTCTCGTATTACGAAAATGTTTGTCGGTCCAAACCTTTTATAATATAAAATAAGAACAAGAAACATTAATAAGGAAATTTCAGGCCCGTAAAACACCACACACTCACTCCAAGGCCCCCACTGTCCTTAAATTAATGGCTTGTTTCTAACCAGCTAAACTGGTAGAAGGAACAGAAAAACTGGTGAATTGAAAAATGCTACGTTAAGATTTTGTAACATTGCAGAATACACACAATACGGTGCAAAATATCCGATGAGTAAGGCCGTGCCTTCCTGTGCTCAGAAACATGAGAGGAGGAATCAATTTCCACAGCGTCAAGTGAACTAAAGGAAGGACCCCCCGTGTAAAATGCTGCAGCGTTAGCAGTGAGCCGCTCACTGTGGGCTGTGACTGACGGAGTCGTCAGCGTAATCCAAGCAATCACCCGGACGCCTTCTTTTTATTCATTTTTTTTGTCCAAGTAAACAGAAAACGGTGAAATTGATAAAGAGATATGGCTGAAAACTTTTGGTATTTATTTTTCACAAAGAAAAAGGTGCTTTTCAAGGGATTTTAATGCTTTCTGATATAAATCATGTGACAGATAGGGGGAGCCACCGAGTTCCCAAAAGCCTGGAAACAACTGACTCACAGACAGTCACGGGTTCAAATGTTGGCTCACAAAAGGTTCCTCCCAGGACACACCAGCACAAGTCTGGGTGATATTCTGTTTTTTTCTTCGCTTTCTCCGTCCACCTCCCTCCTGCCAATGTTGTCATCCTTCCTCCCTCCCGACTCGGACTCACATGAGAATGCTGGATGACTTCCATTTATGTCGGACCCGGGAGTGCCAGGGCATAGCCAGGCGGAAGACCCGAAAAGTAGGAATCATGAGTCCCTGCAGAACCCTCTGGTGGCTCCTATGGGACCCAGCTGGGCAGAGTCATGGCACTACAACTCCCATCATGCCCTGAAGAGTTCCACATGGTTACCGTGGTCCTGGGATGCTGCCATCTAGTGGAATGGGGGGATAAAAATATACAAAATTAGAAGCTTTCCCCCACTGCCCACATATCTTGTCCTCCCGTCCAGGTAAGGGTCCCATACTCATCCCAGCTGGGATGCCACATAACCCTGCTTGGCATAAACAATACATACGTTCATACAGGACGGTGAGTGAAAGATGTGAGCCAAACGTGTTAAGAGAAACACCAGTAAAGCCTAACAAGTTTTATTCTTCAGCAGTACAGTTTACAAAGCTTTCTGGTCTTTTATTTTTTAATTCATTCACATTACTCTCACAGCGAATGAACGGTCAGTCAGCCATTTTGTAACCCGTCTGGATGGGGTGCCATTAGAGCGGGTGAACAGAGATACCAAAATCCATTGTTGGTTCTCCTTGGCTATGGAGTGACCTTGGTAGTGTAGCAGAGGAGTCGACGATATGTGCAAATGACACAGAGGTGGTCACCTTCAGTTGGTGGGCTCCTTGCCGGTTCTTATAATGGCACACGTTGAACATACAACGCTAGGCTACACCAACTTCTCTGCACTTCTACGCCACCCCTCACAAATTGCTCCTCCTCCCTTTAGTTAAATACATCTCTATGAGGAAGTCGGGAATGGCAGAGAAGTACGTAAGAGTTGTACAGGATATGTACGAGGGAAGTGTGACCGTGGTGAGGTCTGCGGTAGGAGTGACAGAGGTGGGATTACATCAGGGATCGGCTCTGAGCCCTTTCTTATTTGCAATGGTGATGGACAGGTGGACAGACGAGATTAGAGAGAAGTCCCCATGGACTGTGATGTTTCCTGATGACATTGTGATCTGTAGCGAGAGTAGGGAGCAGGTTGAGGAGACCCTGGAGAGGTGAAGATCTGCTCTAGAGAGGAGAGGAATGAAGGTCAGTAGGACCACCAGGACAGAATATACATGTGTGTGAATGAGAGGGAGGTCAGTGAAATGGTGAGGATGGAGGGAGCAGAGTTGGCAAAGGTGGATGAGTTTAAATACTTGGGATCAACAGTACAGAGTAATGGGGATTGTGGAAGAGAAGGTGAAAAAGTGAGTGCAGGCAGGGTGGAGTGGGTGTAGAAGAGTGTCAGGAGGGATTTGTGACAAACGGGTATCAGCAAGAGTGACAGGGAAGGTCTACAGGATAGAAGTGAGACCAGCTATGATATAAGGGCAGGAGACGGTGGCACTGACCAGAACGCAGGAGACACAGCTGGAGGTGCTAGAGTTAAAGATGCTAAGATTTGCATTGGGCGTGATGAGGATGGACAGGATTAGAAACGAGGACATCAGAGGGTCAGCTCAGGTTGGACAGTTTGGAGACAAAGTCAGAGAGGTGAGATGGTGTTGGTTTGGACATGTGCAGAGGAGAGATGGTGGGTATATTGGAAGAAGGGTGCTAAGGATAGAGCTGCCAGGGAAGAGGAACAGAGGAAGGACTAAGAGAAGGTTTATGGATGTGGTGATGGATGACATGCAGGTGATGAGTGTAACAGAACAAGACGATGAGACCAGAAGGATATAGAAAATGATGATCCACTGTGACAACCCCTAACGGGAGCAGCCGAAAAAAGAAGAAGAAGAAAGGCTGAAACTCACCCTTAAGTTCTCCTGCAGATAAATCAGGACTTGATTTTACTGTATAATTTCCGGTATTTTATAATGTTGGTTGTATAAGTTGAATGCGGAAAACTCACACTATTGGTCCAAGAGATTACGATATACTAACGCCCACCTGAGAGAGTCACCACGGAGCACACAGCCTTTTTTTTTCTCTTTATTGTGCCTACGTGACCACACGGTATTTAATACCCAAACTATTCTGAAGCGACGTTTGCACTGATTTGTGTTTTTTGTATCTCACAACCTCATACACCTTTATTGCAAGAGCACCCCTTATCTACGATGGAGCATTCGATCAGAAGAAAATATGAAGGTGGTTTTAAATAAAAAGTCGTTGAAGTGGCGAAAGAAATTGGTAACTGCGCTGCTGCAACAAAATTCGATGCGTCTGAGAAACTGATGTGAGATTGGACGAGACAAGAAGATGTAAAAAAAAAATAATTATAATAGTATTTTTGAACGGGCGTATAAGTCGTGCACACAGTATGTTTTCTAAATGTCAATGATAAATCTCTACAGTCGTCATTGAAGCAAAAAGAGCCCAGTAAATAACGGCGATAGGAGGACGAGGGATGCAGCTGATGCATTCGTATTAGCAGAAGGCACATTTAACGGCCGATGATATGTATGAGTTCAAGTTCAGGATACTGTCAAGGATGACTCCAAGGCTGAAAAGAGAAGAGGATGGAAGTGGCTGACAGGTTTCAAAATTGAAGGTGAATGAATGAACCCTTTATTCTCGACTTCTGGTAAGTACTGTATCTAATAACTCTTTGCAGAGTTCCTGGCATTCTGTAAAGCCTCACAGTAGTCGTACTGATCTCTTGGTAAATAAAGATTTATCTTCCTTTCACTTGACTTTCTGATATTGCCATCCCATTACTGCTCCCAGATAACGGGTTCTTATTTTTTATTTATTTATTTTTTTGACATTGATTCACTTAAATAGATTTCAACACACACCTTAATCTCTTGCATAGGTCATGAAATACTGCTTGTCAACGGAGTCCTTCATCTCTGTACTTACCCCAGAAGATTGCCTAATTCAGATGATGGCCATATATTTAATAGGCTTTAGCAAGAACAAATTCACGACTGGTGGGAAATCATAAAAGCAATGCTGCCTTCTTTTAAAGATTTTTTGGGGAGCACGGAAAAAAAAAAAATATGGGAGTGCCATGCTAAACATGCCAGTTTGGGATTTTGAGAACAGGCATGTTAGATGACTCTGAGAATTACGACCCTAATAACCTAAAATAAAAAACTTGGAACAGCCGGGAAAAGGCTAATAAAAACTGTCCTGGTCCGGTCGGGACGCTTCGGGGGCAGCAAGCATGGCCCAAACAGTTTCTCCCCCCGGGACGCTCGATGGGAGCCCCCCCATGGGTTGCAGTGGTGCTTCGGACTCCCACAGGACTTTGTGGGAGATGGAGTTGGATCCAACCATGTTGGGATCCGGGGGCGCTGAGCCTTGGAGAGCAGCTCTTCTGCCACACCCGGGAAGTGCTGCCAGAACTGGATCAACGAGCACCTGGAGCACTCCCGGGTACCTTATAAAAGAAGCCAGCAGCCACTACTCGGGGAGCCAGAGTCGGGAGGACATGGACAAAGCTTGCTGGGAGGAGTGGAGGAGAAAGAAAATAGAGAAGGAGGAGTATTGTGCAGTGTTCTGCGTATTGGGACTGTGTTGTGCCTGTGGGAAACGAGGAAGGCGTTTCCCACGAGGTGAAGAAAATAAAACAATTTGTGTTTTATTAGTGTGCCTCCTGTGCCTGTCTGTGTCGGATTAAGCGCTGGTATAGCGGCATTGTCACAAAACAAAGACAAGCGATTTGTTAATTCTGCTCACGCTGCGTGGTACTGAAAGCACGACAACATGTTATTAGATTAGATTAGATTAGAGAAACTTTATTAACATAAAAAAACAAGGATACAGGACAAATAATACAGCCAATCAATCAATCCATATGGAAGTAAAATTAGATAAATAAATCTCTCTATTATATAAGTCTTGGGGCGAGACGAGACTTTTTCAGAGAGACACTTTCACATCCCGCAAGATGAGACGTTGTGCCAAGAGATTTAACCAAGCCCGGGGCCGAATATAAAAGACAAAGAGTAGATGACAAAGTAGAATTCAAAAACATTGGCGTGGTACACATGCAGAGCAGGTTAGCGATGATGAAAGTACTAAAATTCAAAATTCTCAAAAAACTGATAGTAAAGATCGCATTAGCGCAAACAAACAGAAACTATTACTCGGTGAAATAACGAAACAGCGAAAAGAGATCGGATATATGGTTCAGATTTAAACTTTAAGTCGGAGACTTGCAGATCATCTAATTCGTGTTGCCATCAGGGAAAAGTAATAAAGAGCCTGCTGTACCGGCTTTTAAATGTTCGAAGTGCTGTGCGAGATGCACATCACGTGGCACGGCAGCAGCAACAGCAATCCAGCAGCTGATCGAGCAAAAGAACTGCATTTGTTTCCCATTGTATCACCGTTTAAGAGGGGGTTTCAGAGGAGCAACTGTGTCTCCTTGGGGTGCATTCAGCCCCCCTCTTTACAGCGTGAGCAACAGAGACGTCAAGTCTGACACGTAGCACAGGCCATTGGGGGGTTGACGAGCGAAACAAGTAAATAGTAAATAAATAAATCGATCTATATTCTGCGGTGGGCTGGCACCCTGCCTTGCGCCCTGTGTTGGCTGGGATTGGCTCCAGCAGATACCCGTGACCCGATATTAGGATATAGCGGGTTGGATAATGACTGACTGACTGACTAAATGTATATAGTTCAGATATTTCAAAATAAATTTAAAAGTGGCCCGGCAGGAAGCATTGAATTGTGGACAGCAGTGGGCAGAAAAGACCCCTCAGAGGAACTTCTTAGCAAACGATGGTGGCTGGAAGTGCTTCAAGAGAGCGCCTCCTGGATGGTATTTTTCATGATGGCATCCAATTTTGCCACCATCCTCTTTTCCTGTGTGTCCAGGGTTGGTCCTGTGATGGTGCAGGCTTTCCTGATAAGTTTGCTCAGACATTGATTCAAGATTTAAGAGTATTTATTGTCATTTCATCCATATACAGTAGTACAGCATACGGTGAAGCGAAACAACGTTCCTCCAGGACCATAGTGCTACAAAAAATACAGGACAACAAAGAATCCATGATACATAACATACAGACGCATAATATATAACAAGGTGCATGTGAGTCAAATGTGCAAACATGTGCAACCATGAGCAACACTGCAGAACAGAACACATATATTAGATAGGAGTGTTCAGGAGTCTGACTGCTTGTGAGAAGAAACTGTTACACGTTCTGGTGGTGAGGGCCCGAATGCTTTGGTAACTTTTTGCCAATGGCAGGAATGTAAACAGTGAGTGTGAAAGGTGTGTTGGGTCATTCACAATGCTGGTGGCTTTGTGGATGCAGCGTGTGGTGTAAATGTCCATGATAGAGGGAAGAGAGACACTGATGATCTTCTCAGCTGTCTTCACTATCTGTTGTAGGGCTTTGCAATCCCTGACCATGCAATTCCCAAACCAGACAGTGATGCAGTTGTTCAGGATGCTCTCTATGGTTCCTCTGTAGAATGTTGTTAGGGTAGCTGGTGGAAGATGGGCTTTTCTCAGCCTACGCAGGAAGTAGAGCCGCTGCTGGGCTTTCTTGGCTAAAGATCTGGTGTTGTAGGACCAGGTGAGGTTCTCTTCCAGGTGGACACCCAGGAATTTGGTGCTATTGACGACATCAATGTTCAGTGGCAGATGGTCACTCTTAGTCTTTCTGAAGTCAACAATCATTTCCTTGGTTTTGTCTACATTCAGAGACAGGCTATTGGCTTTACACCAGCTTCTTTTGCGCTCAGGTTGCTTTTCGAGGAGGCCACCAAAGTTTGCTACGATGGACTGGTAGAACATTTCCAGCAGCTCACTGCACACATCAAAAGATCCAAGTCTCCGTAGCAAGTCCAGTCCGCTGTGTCCCTTCTTGTGTTGTCAGACCAGTCCAGTTTGCTGGTACTTCCATGTCCTCCCCCCTTAATGGAGGCTCCTTGGCCCACTAAAGTCCATCACTGGCTCTCTCATCTTGCTGATGTTGAGTTGCAGGTTGTTGTCCCTGCACTACCACTTTCCTGTACTCAGACTCATCTCCATTATTAATGCAGCCTGTTTTGGACGAGTCACCTGAAAATTTCTGTAGATGGCAAGCACTGGGATTGTGCAGGAAGTCTGTGGTGTGGACGGTAAACAAGGAAGGGGGGCAGGACAGTTCCCTGAGGGGCTCCAGTATTACACACCACCATGTCTGACGCACAGTCCCTCAGCCTCACAAACTGCTGTCGGCTGCTATTTGATGTGTTGTTATGTGATTTCTCAGTGAAATCAATTTGTTATTAATTGATGAAAAATCAAGTCGCTTAAAAAAAAAACATTTGGAGAACTGGGAATAAAGACACCCAAAATAAGCCACTGAGAGGTGGAAATGGAGATCCAATGAAGATGGGGCAGGTGGGAAAGACCAAAACATATGAATAAAAGGAACCAGGAACTTAAAGAGAGCGTAATTTACAAATGGGGTCCGGGGCCAAACCCTTTAACCATCTTTTAAAAGGAGTTGTAAAAAATTCCATTGGACAACTTTTGACCTCTTTAAAGGCGGAATCACAGATCAAAGCAGGAGATGGGTGCAGATCTAAATTCCGCTTAACTAAAATAGCACGTCGTGTCAAATCTAATGACTGCAATGCGCTCCAAAACAGTTGAGACAGTCGAGCGTTTACCATTGTGTAACATCGCCATTTCTTTAAATAATGGGCACTAAAAAAGCAATATTAGCCACATGATTTTATAAAATGGTATTGAAAACATTTTATGTCGACTTCTAGTACATTGTCATGGACACCATGACTGGCATTCTGGCCCCGGGATTCCAGTTCAACAAAAGGGGAGGGGGAGACCAATCACATGGTGTATTTGCTCTCCCGATACAATAGATGGCAGTCTTCCTGGGCTATGGTGCTTGCATGGGTACCCGTAGGGCAGGCTGGGAATTGCAGTCCCATTAGACAGCCCTGCTGTGTTCCATGGGTGCCACCAGGGGGAGACTGCCCCCACTTTAAGGAAGGGCTTCCAACCTGTAGTGCAGTAACGTCAGAGGTTCCCTCAGGTCTGGCAGGTCACCTCATGCAGGCGAGTCGGAATCTGGAGAGGAACTGGACAACACTCGGCTGGAGGAGAGAAAGGAGAGGAAGAAACGAACAGGAGACTTGTGACTGTGCTACATTTATGAAAAACCTGTGAAGGTGTTTACTAAAATAAATTATTATTTGAACCCGGGACTGGTGTTGCTGTGTTGGAGGGTTTGAGGGCTCGGTGGCGCCACCTACGGGACACTACTTATAATTACTTTGTTAAACACCGTTATATGTGAATATAATTCGCCGTTACAAATAAACACAATTGTGAAAAGAAAGGTCAAAGAAAGCTGTGAAACGGTAACAGTGTAAAAAAATGCACAAATTTTAAACAGCCAAGAAGGAAATTGAGCAAAACTGGCTAAAAAAACTTTCATTATTGTGGCCTGAATATTCCGGTGCCTTACGTCGAATCCTCTGTTCCATTTCTTTCCATGTTCACACCTCACCCTTATATACACCACACTTCCCACAACTTCTCGTTGTCCCCCCGAAATCCCCACAACCCCCCACCTCCCTTTTTAGCTCCTCTGTTCAGTGTACCACCCCTTTTTTACTTCCTCCTAACGTCAATCATTTCCATAAGGGCAGTCACTCCCTGCTAGACTCCGCCCCATAGTTGCCAGCTTCACCCCGACCGAAATGCTACATTATGTAAAACTCTTCCAACTATCGTATATATTCAAGTTGGGACTTGATTTTATCATATAATTTCTGGTATTTTATAATGTCAGTTGTATAAATTGAATGCGGAAAACTGTGTTCCATGGCAAAAAAGTTCAAGATACCATATATACTCGTGTTTAAGTTCTCCCGCGGATAAGTCGGGGCTTGATATTACCGTATAATTTCCGTTATTTTATAATGCCAGTTGTATAAGTCAAATGTGGAAAACTCCCGCTAGAGATTACAATATGCTAACGCTCACCTGCGAGAGTAACCACGAATCACACGGCCTTTTAATCTTCTATGTATTCTGCCTACATGACCACACGGTAATAACAAAACTATTCCGAAGCGACGTTAGCACTGTTTTGTGTTTTTTTTTTGTATCTCACACCCTCAAAAACCTTTATCATAAAAGCATCCCTTATCTACGATGGAGCATTCGATTAGAAGAAAATATGAATCTGGTTTTAAAGTAAAAGTCATTGAAGTGGTGAAAGAAACTGGTAACTGCGCTGCTGCAACAAAACTTGGTGCATCTGAGAAACTGGAGGAGGCAAGAAAATGCACAAAAAAAATGTAAGTATTGCATTTTTGAACAAGCGTATAGGTCGGGGTCTGATTTTATGATCGAGTTTTTGGTTTTCAAGACACGACTTATACGTGAGTATATACGGTAAGTCCACAAACGAATGTGAATGTTACGCCACCTGTGCATTTTCTTACTTGTTATTTTATGTTATGCCCCCATTTTTTGTTTGCTTCTTAATTCTTTCCGTTTTCATCTCGAGTCAAATCAGTCAGAGGCCTTCAGTTCGCCTGCAGCCCTCAGGAGTTACAGCAAATGGAGCTGCAGTCACCTGAAGGAAATAAAAAGACTTACAGGTTCCTCTGCTGTCCATTATGGAACTTTGTTTCTTTTCAACCCTCTCCGACTTGGTCGTTTGCTATCACATATTCAAGTGCAATGTCTGGAATTCTGGTTTCAAACCTGCGTGTTGCGTTGTTAATGTTAAAAGAGTGAATTTTTACTACTTTAATGCCTTGAGGAATTTCACTTCGATATTAGTGCTTTGTGCTGTTTGGTTTCTGGCTCTTGACTTTTTTATTTTGTCATTAAAGATTTTAATCCCTGTTAATTTTGGGTATTTTTAGAATTTATAATTATCCATTGTTTAGTCATTTAGGTTCCTGCTGTTGGCTTTTGAGATGAATATTTTCCCTTTAGCTTGCTTTGTTTTAGTTAATTTGATTCTTGTTATTTTCTTTCTTGTTCTTGTTAATTTGATTATAGCTTCATACATCTTGTAAGAAAACCAGACGACGATGATAAAGGGTTGGGGTACCTGTCTGGTCACACATGCGTGTCTGAAGATCACCATTCAAGTACTTATGTAATACCACCCCGGGCTGAGAGGGGGCGCTTTTGTTAACAGCCTTGTCTTTATCTTTGTTCTCAGTCTTGAGAAACCACCCAGTGAGGGCTAGCGACTCCGCCCCTTCCAGTCTCAGAGCTTCATTGGAAAGACCACCCGGAGGGATACATCATTGACCACAGAGAGGAGCTCCAAGTTTATAGGACTTAACAGCACAGCCTAACAAATAGAAGCCACTTGGCAACACGACGCATGTCTTTATTTATTATTTACACTCCATCAGGCATGGTTTTCATTTTTTGACTTGTAAGGACCGTGTTTGTACCCCAAACTATTCCAGCTTTGGTTGACCATTCTTCCCATGGACCACATCCCCACAGAATTGGTTTCGAAAAAATAAGCAAAATACACGCAACTATTGTGGAGTCATCTTTGTAATGTTAGTTCAAAACAGAACTGTCACAAGACTGCTTAGCTTCTGGTTTTCAGGTCCTGGTATATGAACAATGGAAGTGATGTCAGAGGTTGTTCTAGTTGTAAAATCATCTGGTGTGCAGAGGAAGAGAGAAAGGAATTAGGATAGAGCGCCCACCCCTGGAGCAGAGATGGAATTATAGTCGCTAGAGCCCTTCAGCTGTCTGTTATGAGCATGAACGTGACAATCTATCCATCATTCGTGGTAGATCTTACAGTTTTGGCATCAATTTAATCCTCACAGAGTAGTACCAAAAGTAAGAAGCCCATCAGAATTACCAAGAAATGCCAGAGAATATGAAATCAAACCTACAGCTCCATCTATGGTCTCACACCTGAATGACAAAAAAAAAAAACGACATACACATTGATGTTGCTGTTTCAGTTCAAAAAAACAAAAATTTTGACAACATGCGGGGATGGAATTTTGTTTAGAAGAAGAAACTCCAAAAGCAAATGGGGATGTTCTTGCATTGACACAATCTTTGTAAGAAGAGCAACAGTAATTTCAAGACGGGAATAACGTCCTTTGCCTCATAACAAGAAAATCAAAAGAGCTCACGTGAGGGAATCATTTAGAGGTAACAGCAGTTACGGAATTTGTTTAGCATTGCACATCTCTATAAATATATAAAATCCAACATCTGTTTGTCTGTCTGTCTGCCCGCTTTCACGAGAGAACTACTTAATGGATTTAGATCTGTTTTTTGTTCTATAATTTGCTTGAACATTCCGGTTGATTTTGCAAATTCTCACATTGCGCTAAGTATCATAGTTCGGTTGCGGCACCAATTTATTCACACGAATCCGAGAGACACGCAGTGGGCCGACGGGAGGGGGGTAGGGTCCTCCACATTCATGCACCAGCCTCGAGGCGTAACTTACATCCACTTAGCTAGCGAACGAGAGAACTACTTAACGGAATTAGATTCGTTTTTTTTTTCCGGTTGATTTTGTGAATTCTCTCATTGCGCTAATTATCATAGTTCAGTTGAGGTAACGATTTATTCACATGAATGCAAGAGAGAGGCTGAGGGATGAGGGTAAGGGGAGGTGGGACCTCAGGAGTAGGGTGCCGGGTGGGGTCCTCCTCACTCATGCACCAGCCTTCATTCGAGTCACTCTACTTCTTGCCATGTGTTAGAGTGCACCTCGCCTCCACTTAGCTAGCGATACATGTTTGTTTAGCAGACATTATCTTCTACAGATTGTTAAGGAACAACGTTTGACGTTTTTGAGAGATCAGAGTTACGTGTGCTTTAGACAGGAGCCGCTCATTGGCAGAGATATCACTGCCACATGCTTTTCTCCCCACGTGTGGGACGCTCTCCTGTCACGATCAGATACAGTGCCAACATTTGATGTACCGACCTTCCGCTTGGCCAGAAATACCTTGCCAACTTTTTACATTTTTGGCAAAGAGATCACAGCTACATTCTCGCCCCGATAGCAAAACCAAAAATATCGCAAATCAAGGGGCCCTCAGATACAAAAACTATCAATATAAATTCTTCTCAATACAAATTATTACATTGTTTAAATAAAAAATTGTATTGATTTTTGAAGCTGGTTCTGTTTCCACTGAGCCACCGGGGGGCAGCTACTTGAAACATAAAAACATTTGTTTTAGAAATGTCAGGAAGAGAACTACTAGAATGGTTAAGCAAATAAAAGACAAGGATGTACCAGATGAAGGTTGATGTCATGCACAGAATGTACCAGGAGATGATGAAGAGAATGGCAGATGTCCCGTAAACAACAAGACGGGGCAGTTGTCACATACACAGAGATTTCAAGGAAACTAGCTGAACCTAAAAGATATGAGAAGAACAAGAGAGTCACGGAACAGACTTTTACTTAGGTAAGTTATTTGGGTGTAAAGCAACGAACCAATCAGAGATAAATTGTATGCATTAATCAGCACTTTTATGTAAATGAAACAGACCCCACCCTTATTTCTTAGACCATTCTGTGACAGACTGCTGTGATGAATGCTCCCTCTTCAGCATTTGCTGTAAGATTAACAAAAGATTCAATGGACAAGCTTCCTCCTGCCGGATTCCAGTCTCAAAAAGGTTTTAGTGTAGACAAGGCTTCTTTCTTTAATTATTTCATTTCTACCACACTCATTAGATTAATGCGTGACTAGCAAAGACAGCAATATGGCACCAGGTATTTCAAGGAATAGCCCACACCAGAATGATATTGTTTGTGTATGATACGACACATAGTTTGTAGCGATGGCTGAGAAAAATTTGAATTCTCATGTCATCATGTAAAAGAGCAATACCAGCGTTCGAGAGCTTTGGCATCCATGTTGGCCCACGCTGAATCAGTTGTGCATTTTAGTCTTTTAGCAAGAATAAAAAAGGTGAAACGATATAAAGAGAATCGCGCCGGGATCGCTGTTTACCTGTCCTCGGCTAATGAGTTTGTTCTAAACAGTCAAGAGTTCATTCAGAAATGCCAGTTTTTATTATCGCACGCATGCAAGACTTTCACATATTTTATTTTTCCCAAGGACCCCCCACTTCAAAAGGCTGCTGCCCTCCGGGCGACTGTTTTCCTTCGTTAATTCCCCGCTCTCGTCTCTGAACACAGCTACTGGCATTTAAAACTGCTATCCATTAAAACCCCGAGCTACGTTACCAGCTCTAATCATTAAATTCAAACTTGCCCTTTATAAGCAGAATTTTTGGAACTGTTTCGTCTCTAACCCTGTTGCCACGTCATTGCCTAAAAAGAAAAAGGTTTCAATAACTCCTCTTCCTAACGGAATGTGTTCAGGCCAGGATTGTTTGCCTATTAACATTTGGAAGAGTCATTATTTAAAATTTCAACCATTTCACAGCTTCGAAAAATGACTTGGATGATGACATATGCAGCAGTAGTAAGCGCTGCCCTTTTCAATTATTAACTGGATTTTCATTTGTCTTCACGGTAAATGATTGTAAAGGTCTTTTACTCTGAAGTGTTTTTTTTTTTTAGTGCGGTGTGAAAATCTTTAATATTATATATTACAATAAAGTGTTGCGGAACCTTTTAGCCGCATTTTATAAAACTCAGCATGAAGGCTAAAAGACGGCCTTGTCAGATTTTAAAGGTTGGGTGCTGGAATGACAGTTCAGGATGCAGCGAGGACAGGGAATAGTCCCTTGTATTGTCCAGTGACAGCAAAATAAAAATGAGGAGTTCAAGCAGATCACATAAATGAAGCAAATAATTGTTAAAAGGTGACTTTCCTGACATTAGTTCAGGATAGAACTGGCAGAGAGGGTGGAGCTTCTGGTGTTCAGTCTACCTGGCAGGAAGAGGCGGGGCCAGGTGGACAGACAGCGGAAGTGACATCAGGGACCATCCAGAGGGAGGAAGAGGGAAAGGCGTTAGGATACGGCGTCAACCCCTGGTGGGGCGGTAGGATTACAGTCGTTAGAGCCCTTTACCGTTTACTTGGAAGGGCAAAAAGAAACAATTCAAACTAAAATATCACCCTCTGGTGTTCTAAAAAATAAAGACACTGCCTGTCAAAGGTTCATTCGGGTTCTTTCGTTGGGAAGGCAGGAGTGCCGTCTCCTCGGGTCTCTGCAGTCAACAAGTGAGGCCTCCTTCTGGGTAGCTGTGCTTTTAAGGTCCTTGGACAGGAAGGGGCGGAGTCAGCTGTCCTCACTGGGCGGTTTCTCAATACAGCCAAGGCAAAGGTAGAGGGGCTGTAGTGCCCCCTCTTGGCCTGCAGTGGTATTACGTACCTGGGAGGAATCCAGATGGTGACCCCCCACCCCCCAATGCAGAACATTTTCTTTTTCTGAATATCAGCAGTAGGATTAGGACCTTTCTGCAATTTAGCACACTTCCCAATGAATCCAACCCCCATATCCACAGGGGCACTTTAGGCAAGTTGGTGATGCACATTTTGTAATAATCACCATTGCTCTGGTAAAACGGAAAGTTAATTCTAAAGCACCATCATGAAAGTAAAAGCAGATTATGCTTTTTGTTTAATTTTCTTGATTTTACTGACCTTTGTTTGTCTTATTACTCTTTATGAGACCGCTTTATATTATATGTCATCAGGCCTGTAATATTTGCCGAAAGCCGAGAATATTTGTTTGACAAGAATGACCTATCTAGAAACCCGTGCAGGTTTTCCCAGTAATAAAATCTCCAAGGAAAAATGTTGTTCATGTTTTCACTTACTAACCTTTCTGTATGCTGGTTAGGAAACGCAGAGAAAAATGTATTAAAGTTGGAAGGACTGACTTAAGTTTTACAATGTATTAAGTTAAGAAATTTGTGTGATCTAGTATCCGTCTCAAATGAAATTTAATGTCTAACAGTTGTCTTCAAAAATCAAAAGCTTGTTGGAAACAAATGTAGGAATCAATGAATGGAAAGCTGCATTTAGGGAAGCAACATTTCTGTACATTTATATTGCTGTACATCACCTTTTGGGGATCGACCTGATTTAATATATAGAAGTGTTTTGAGTATTATAATAGCTTTGCTGATACTGGATATTCTCCTGATTCCGTTATCCGGGGCAACCTATAAGATCAGCCTGCAGCACAATTGTTAACTTCCATATTTGTTTTAAGGCACTTGTGACTTAAAAGAAAATGACGGCCTAGATGGCCTTAGATCTGCGAGAATCAAAACTCAAAAAAAAAAATTATCCTTGAGAACAGCAAAACTTGTGGCCCAGAGGCATTGGAATCCACATCACCAGGCTGCTGGTATAATTCCTCCATCCAACTCAGGACTGTCTTACCAGCATCATAGGCCCCCGGGTACAGTTAGAGAGCTGGGGTCCCTGCTGTGATAGCAAAACAGAAATGTTGATGATAACATTGCATAAAATCAAGACGATCTTAAACAACAAATGACTTCATAAAACCAGGAACACAAAAGATGAAAAAAAAAAGATATACAGGTATGCAACAACATAGAATTCACATGCATGCCCAATGTTATGGACAGCAGCAGGCAATGTCTTAGAGAAGTAATGTAATACGCTTGTAAAATTCTCAATAACTCAATAATACAAAATATTTGAACAAAAGGAAAAAGCTTCTGTACTAATCTCTTTCCTATTTCTAAGTGAACGTTTCTTTTTTTTAATTTAAGGATTAGATAGATAGATAGATAGCGTAGTTGGCAGGATTAGATAGATAGATAGATAGACAGATAGATAGATAGCGTAGTTGGCAGGATTAGATAGATAGATATATAGATAGCATAGTTGGCAGGATTAGATAGATAGATAGATAGATAGATAGATAGATAGATAGATAGATAGATAGATAGATAGTGTGAGCCATGGCCGGCAGTTTATCCCGGCTAACACCCCCACACCGCCAGATGGAGTCCTCCCTGCAACATGGAGTTGCCCCAAGTTCCCACAGGGCACAATGGACATTGGGAGCCTCCAGGGGATGCTGCAGGGAGGCACGATGGTCTCTATCGGGGCTGAAGAAAAGGGAGAGTTTCCTTCTGACCCGGAAGTGCTATGAAATTACAGCAACTAAGGGACAGAAGCACTTCCAGGTCGAGGAATAAAAAAGGGCTCTGGGAAATCCCAGCAGATGGAGCCGGAGTTGGGAGGAAGTGCGACAGAGCTGCTGGGTGGAGAGAAGGATTGATTATTGTTTATTGTGTTGATCTATTGTTATTGTACAGTATATTTATTAAGTATAGTGGAGGTGCTTTGTGCACAATATTTACGAAATTAAATTCATTTCTTATATTTTTACCTAGTCTCTGGACGTGTTGTCTGTGGGTTTCATGGGGCAACAGCGACCCCTGCTGTCACAATAGATAGCGTAGTTGGCAGGATTAGATAGATAGATAGATAGATAGATAGATAGATAGATAGATAGCGTAGTTGGCAGGATTAGACAGATAGATATGAAAGGCACTATATAATGAAATTGATAGGCAATATATAAAGGATAGACAGATTGATATAAACGGCACTATATAATGAATAGACAGATAGATAATAAAATCTTTATGATAATAGTTTTAAACATTCACTTTATTGATTGTTCTCTTAGTTAAACACTAACATCCTTCTATATAAAATCGGTCGGGATTGTCCTTCCGTCCCGTGAGTGCTACGCAGGCGCGGAGTTTCACACACGCCCCATCCATTTTGCAATGCATTATGGGATTTGTAGTTTCATTTTTCCAGGTAAAAGATTATTTTCTACTCCAGACTGTGCAATATCTTCTTCTTCTTTCTTACAAATTAAAAGCGGTCGGGATTGTCCTTCCGTCCCATGCGTGGAAAGCGTAGCGGTATTCCACTTATCACAGACTTACTACTTGCAGCTTGCGGTACGAAGCGACATGATGTGAGCAGAGTTCTGGTAATCCCATTGTTCCCTTGCTTTTGTGCGCGATGCGCTGGAAAAATAGACAGAATTATGTCTCTGGAAATAATTAATGTTGATGGAGTACAAATGCTTCACCGTGTAGTAAATATCAGGGGGGTTCAAAAGGGCGACCTCAATATAGAAAAAAAGTTTAAATTTCATCACAAAAATAACTATGAGTATTAAAGTAATACCGCTCAAATGCAATATAACCAAATTACTGAGTTGGTATAAAATATCAAATTGATCTACATATTGAATTGCCTTAAGAAGTGGTCAACTTGAAAGTCGGTCGCCATAAAAGGAGGGTCAGCCTAGTTTTTAAAATATTTTCTTGTGACTGTAATTACAACAGTAAATACAGACTACGTAGTAAAGAGAAAAGTAATTTATATATATGTGCAGCTGTGATTAAACATATACAATGATGAGTAGCGCCATTTTATTTTATTTTTTTTGGTAAAGTGATTCATACTTTCAGTGGATTTTTGAACGTCACGTTCTTGCGGTGAGTAACAGTTCCCATATTGCTTACGAAGCGCCCTTTCAAGTCCACACCTCCCACACCACCTCATGTATTACATAAGACTCAAAGGGCTCATCCTAGAAGGTCATCACCTAAATACACTGACAACAAGCAAATCCTGCTGCAGGTAAGCCATTGTCCATCCCTTTATACATAATCAGTACTGAACCTGGTTTAGAATTTACTAACCGCACAGTTACAAGGTGATTAATTAAAAATCGGGGACAACATCTGCAGCTTTTGCTCCACTTTGCTCCAAGCTTTCCCAGTTTCACTAAAAAGAATACAAAATGTCTAATTTTCCGGAATGATCAGGTTTGTTTAGAGTTTCCAGGGAAGAAGCCGTTCTGCCTGCTAAGGTCAAGGTGAACACACATAAGCAGGTTCTGTAAAAATGTACCTGAAAAAAATAAAGAGTGAATGATGTAAAGTAAAGAATGAAGGAGTACTGAAGGAGGGCAGTGTGTAATAGCTCCCCTGAACGGGTTTTGTGGGCCTCTTTTATAATTAAAATTGTGTGCCCGAGTGCAGCATCCACAGCTCTGAATACAGCAAGGAGAATCTGGGGCACCAGCCGGGTCATCCCTTTTACTTACAGGAGATAATAACGCTCGTTGGTGTTTGCCCCTTCAGCAGGGATTTCAAAGAAAGGCAGTAACTGCAGTCGCTCAACAACAACAACAACATTTATTTATATAGCACATTTTCAGGACTGGCGAGCTTTGTTGGGCTGAATGGCCTGTTCTCGTCTAGAGTGTTCTAATGTTCATACAAATAATGTAGCTAAAAGTGCTTTACATGATAATTGTAAAGCGCTTCCTCTGGTGGGTTACTCTGGCCAGCCATGATGCCTCCTACTGGAGTTTTAATGGCTGCTGGGTCAGAAGGGCCAGGGCTAAATGACTTCACTGGGTGGCTTCTCAACACTCTGGGGGATATAGGAAATGACAACATTAGTGGCAGCGCCCTCTATTGTCATGGTGCGGTTATTACATACCTCGACTGAGTCTGCGAGGAGGCCCATGTGTGACAATACAGTTTTGCTTTTTATTTTGTTCTGATATTTTGATTTTTTTATTGGTGGTATTGAGCTGGCAAGAAAGGCTAAATGGTCATATTGTGCTCTTTTTATTTCTATTCATAGGGAGAGTCAAACAGTAATTGGTGATTACCTAGCAAGAAATGGCTTTAAACATAATTGGTAGGACTAAGCCAAGCCCTATGAAGTGATCCACGAGGGTCTTCTTCACACCTTTAGCTCTGTAAAATTGAAACTGACACTGATACTACAGGGGTCCAAAGAGTGGAGAAACACGACACATGAAACAAATGCTCTTAAAACAAATAAACGCAAAAAAAAGTAAGCAGGAGGCACAAGAAAAACACAGTAAAGAAGATGATGGTGACGTCATTAAGCCATTCCAAAAGATCAGGAAAAGCTGTCAGCCCACCAGCAGACCTCCAATTTTAGAAATAAGCTGTTACAAACGTCACACACGGCATTCACGGTTAGTGCAACGGAGCACTTGGCGGGTCAGGGTTACTCAACATGTCTACAAGGTTCACAAAATACGGCAAACCACTGTGATGATGCACAGCAGGCAGCAGGCAAGTGACGAAAGCACAAAATGATTTGTAAAGGACTGAGAGAAAACCGGGAAACAAGATGATCTTCAGCCAGAAGAACAGGCAAAACAAAATTACAGGTCAAAAGTCTAACTCTAGTTACAAGTGCCCACCTTCATATAGTCCCATCGATGTGGTGCAGCCCCATGGAATTCTGGGACATGTCATCATGGCAGCCATCATTGACAATTCCCAGAAAATGGCAGCGCTCACAAGGAAAACATATGAAAGCCGAGAGAGGACGTGTAATATCGTTATTTCTTTAAATTGTCAACTCGAGATAACAGACTAATTTTATCGAGGTCTCGAGAAAACAAACTTTATTTTCTCAAGATAACGGAGTAATTTTATCGAGATGTCGATGAAACAAAAATTTGTTTGCTTGAGATAACAGAATAATTTTATCGCCATCTCAAGAAAAACGAAACGTAACCTTTGCTCCTGGCATCAGGCTCGCTTAGATTGCTACGGCTATACAGCTGAAGCCTTGCTAACCGAATTCTTAAATGGCGGACACTAACGTTATCATTTTCTAAACTAAGGCATAAACATATTTCAGCCTGCATCACCCCTTGATTGAACAAAAATGTGACGGGCTGATCAATACAGTTCTGCTCTTCTGCCATTTCAAACAGGACGTGGCTTCAATAAGCTAAACATTAAACGTTAGAATTATTTCATAATTTTGAGAAAACAAGATCTTTTGTTTTATCGAGGAAGGTTGGGCGTGCAGTGGGTGTCAAAAAGAAGGGGGTCAATACAATACAATACACAGAACAGAAGTAATCCTCAATACAGTATAAAAATGCAAATATTGCAAGTACGGAGCAGAATTTCACAGTAGATGACATCACATAATAAGATTTGGATTTGTTGAGAGTCCTGGAGACCTCGGCCATCAAGCTGCCTCCCCCTATTGGCCATTCCACAGCTGAAACAGTGCTGGGCCAGCCAATCCGATGAAAGGACCCCTCTTTCCCATGATTCCTGCGATCCTCCATCAGAGATGACTTTACCTTAGGCAGGCAAAATAACCTGGCAGGTGGGCCGTGGTCTCCAAGTGCCACATTTGAGTACCGATAAAAGAAACAGAATAGGTGAGGGTTAGTAACAAATTAGAACTATCATGTTACTTATGTTTTAGTGCTGATGACTAACAACAGAGATGCAGTCTGCACAGTTAATCAGCAGCTCTAGTCAGGGTGTGCTAAACTGAAGTCGTGTGTAGTCAGTAGTGAACTGAAGTAGTGAGTCTTCAGCCGGGATTTAAAAGCTGAGACCGAAGGGGCATCTCTTATAGTAGCAGGCAGACCAGTCCACAGTTTAGGGTCCCTGTAACTAACAGCTTGACCTCCCGCTGTTATCTTATTAATCCTTGGAATCATAAGAGATCTTAATGTGCGCTCTGGTTTGTAAATCATGTTCAGATAAGTAAGCTGGAAGTCAACAACAACAACAACAACAACATTTATTTCTATAGCACATTTTCATACAAACAGTAGCTCAAAGTGCTTTACATATTAAAGAATAGAAAAATGAAAGACATAATTATAAAAAATAAATCAACATTAACATCGAATAAGAGTAAGGTTCAATGGCCAGGGGACAGAAAAAACAAAAAAAACTCCAGACGGCTGGAGAAAAATAAAATCTGTAGGGATTCCAGACCATGAGACCGCCCAGTCCCCTCTGGGCATTCTACCTAACATAAATGAAACAGTCCTCTTTGGATTTAGGGTTCTCACGGAAGGGCTTGATGATGATGATGGTCACGTAGACTTCTTCCTTTTAATCCGTCCATCATTGTTGGAGCATCATGAAGCTTTGAGTAGGTGGAGGTGGCAGGCCACCACCACAAAGAAACCGGAAAAAGAAACAGAAAAGAGAGTAGGGGTCAGTACCGATTTTAGAGCCACCATGAATAGTTGTTATGATGAATTGAACATACAGAGTATCAGGATTAAGTTAAATTACGATTAAAATGAAGTTATAAAAGGCCATGTTAAAGTAATGTGTTTTCAGCAGTGTTTTAAAGTGCTCTACTGTATCAGCCTGGCGAATTCCTATTGGCAGGCTATTCCAGATTTTAGGTGCATAACAGCAGAAGGCCGCCTCACCACTTCTTTTAAGTTTTGTTCTTGGAATTCTAAGGAGACACTCATTTGAGGATCTGAGGTTACGATTTGGAATATAAGGTGTCAGACATTCCGATATATAAGATGGGGGAGATTATTTAAGGCTTTATAAACCATAAGCAGAATTTTAAAGTCAATCTGAATGACACAGGTAACCAGTGTAGTGACATCAAAACTGGAGAAATGTGTTCTGATTTTCTTTTCCTAGTTAGGATTCTAGCAGCTGCATTCTGCACTAGTTGCAAACGATTTATATCTTTTTGGGTAGTCCTGAGAGGAGTGCGTTACAGTAATCTAGTCGACTGAAAACAAACGCGTGAACTAATTTCTCAGCATCTTTCAGTGATAAAGAGGTCTAACTTTACTTATGTTTCTTAAGTGAAAAATGCTGTCCTAATGATCTGATTAATATGTGATTTAAAATTCAGATTACAGTCAACAATCACCCCTAAGCTTTTTACCTCCGTCTTGACTTTTAATCCTAATGTATCCAGTTTATTTCTAATAGCCTCATTGTATCCATTATTGCTGATCACTAAAATTTCAGTTTCTCTTTATTTAACTTGAGAAAATTACTATTCATCCATTCTGAGATACAAGTCAGACATTGTGTTAGTGAATCAATAGAATCAGGGTCATCAGGTGCTATTGATAAGTACAGCTGTGTGTCATCAGCATAGCTGTGGTAGCTCACGTTGTGCCCTGAGATAATCTGACCTAACGGAAGCATGTAGATTGAGAATAACAGCGGACCCAGGATAGAGCCTTGTGGAACACCATATTGGATATCATGTGTCTTCGAGTTGTAATTCCCACAACTAACAAAATATTTTCTCCCTGTCAGGTAGGATTCAAACCAATTTAAGACACTGCCAGAGAGGCCCACCCATTGACTAAGGCGATTTCTAAGAATGTTGTGATCAATGGTGTCAAATGCAGCACTCAGATCTAAGAGGATGAGAACAGATAAATGGCCTCTGTCTGCATTTACCCGCAAGTCATTTACTACTTTAACGAGTGCAGTTTCTGTGCTGTGATTTGTTCTAAAACCTGACTGAAATTTATCAAGAATAGCATGTTTATTTAGGTGGTCATTTAACTGCATAATGACTGCCTTCTCTAGAACTTTACTTAAGAAGGGCAAGTTAGAGATGGGTCTAAAATTTTCAAGAGCGAGGGGTCAAGATTATGTTTCTTAAGTAGGGGTTTAACTACAGCAGTCTTAAGACAGTCTGGGAAGACCCCAGTATCTAGTGACGAATTTACTATGTCAAGAACATTATCAATTAGCCGCATGATACTTCTTTGAAAAACCTTGTTGGTATCGGGTCAAGGACGAGGTGGAGGGTTTTAATTGAGATATTATTTTTGTAAATCAGGTAAATCTATCCTAGTGAAAGAGTTTAATTTGTTTATAACAGGATGTGGGGGTTTAGGGCGATCCTTAGTGTTGGGGGGATATACTATGCTATTTCTAATATCATTAATTTTTTGATTGAAGAATACAGCGACAGCCTCACAGGTTTCACTGGAAGCACTTAGGAGGCATTCCTTTGAGCTACCTGGGTTTAGTAGGCGATCAATTGTTGAAAATAAGACTCTAGGATTACTAGCATTGTTATTTATAATATTAGAGAAATAGCAGCGTCTCTCAAGACGGACAGTGTTATTGTATTCTGTTATTTTGACTTTTAATATTTCGTGGTGGATAGTAAGTTTACTCTTCCTCCATTGACGCTCAGCTCTACGGCATGTTCTCTTTAAATCAGACACTCTTTGGGTCTTCCATGGTATAACAATGCTAGAAGATTTTTTCACTGTCTTTTCAGGTGCAACTATGTCAACAGCAGCTCTCACTTTAGAATTAAATCTTTCCACCTTACTATTTACATTGTCCTCGCTATTATAGCTGGCACTATAAACGGACTGATTGCTTAAAATGTTTGTAAGTTTTAAAGCTGCTGCGAATCAAAGAAGCGTTTTTTAACAATATGCTTCTCATGAGTGTTTTTTATCATTATTTCTATATTAAAAAGTAGAAGAAAATGGTCTGATAGACCAATATCAATGATCTGTTTTATATCAACTTTCAGTCCTTTAGTAATCACTAAGTCTAATGTATGACCTGCTTTATGTGTAGGCTGATTTATGAGTTGTCTCAAATCAAAAGAATCCAGGAGGTTCATAAATTCTTTTACTTTTAGATCACACTGATTATCTATATGAAAATTAAAGTCGCCAACTATTAGGAGTGTGTCATAATTAGTAATTAAAATTGACATTAAGTCAGAGAATTCCTCAAAAAATGACGCGTTATATTTAGGAGGTCTATACACGGATAGTACTAGAACTTGAGAATCTCCATGAATAACAACGGCGAGATACTCAAAGGACTTGAACTTACCAAAACTGACATCTTTACATTTTAATCGGCTCGAGTAAATGTTAGCCAATCCGCCCCCCCTTTTTCCCTGGCGGTTTGAATGAGTAAAACTGTAATCCGGAGGCAGATTCGATTAAAACTGACGCGGCATCTGAATTCAGCCATGTTTCATTTAGTGCAATAAGATCTATTTTTTTATCACTAATAAGATCGTTGATAAAAAACGTTTTGTTAGTTAAAGCTCTGACATTTAATAGTGCCATATTTAATGTTTCGGAGGTGCAGAGATGAATACTATGTGCGTTATTGTTATTTGGAATAGGAACTAAATTAATAAGTCGGCCGTTTAAGGCTTTATATGTTAAAAGGAGGATTTTGAAATCTGCCCTAAACTTAACCGGAAGCCAGTGTAAGGGTTTAAGAACTGGAGTTAACTGTTCGTATTCTCTTGTTCTTGTAATAATCCTTGCAGCAGCATTTTGGATTAACTGGAGGCCGTATAAAGAACAGTTTGAACATCCAGCGAACACAGCATTGCAGTAGTTAATCCTTCTAGAAATAAATGCATAAATTAAGTTGAATGCTGTTTTTTTAGAAAGCGCCTTCATTTCCCAACATGCGCGAGCGGCAGAGCCATGAAGTGGCTGGCAGGGGTTGGCAAGCAAAGCGAGCAAGAGGTAGACCCCCTAGTTAATAATAATAATATTAATAATGATAATTTTTAAATTAAAATTTTCTCACTACTCATAGTGCTTTTTAGTGAATGGGGAGGAGCCATTTTAACCACCACTAAAGTGTATCACCCATCTGGATGATGCGATGGCAGCTGTTATTGTGCCAGTACACTCGCCACATATTAGCTGTTAGGTGTTGAAGGAGTGAGAGGAAGAGACACAATTAGACACAGGGGATGATTAGGGGGCCAGAATGACCAGGCCATGGTGGACAATTTAGCCAGGATATTGGGGTACATCCTACTCCTTATGAAGGACACCCAGGGATCTTTAATGACCACAGAGAGTCAGGACTTCGATTTTAAGTCTCATCCAAAGGATGTGAGCATTGGGATCCACATTCAGACCACAGGGTATGCGCCCCCTGCTGGCCTCACCAACACCTCTACCAGCACCTGGTTGGTCTCCCAAGTACTGGCCGGGCCTGAACATGCTTAGCTGCAGGCGGATGGCCTTTTCTGAAGTGGAGGTGGTACATGTTATTTATGCTACCTAAAAATAAAAATGAATAAAGCAGTTAATGTAAAACAAATCGTGTAGAGTCAGGCAATGAGGGATCTGGAAATTGCAGAATGTTGAAAATGTCTGTGTAAAAAATTGGCATTTTCTTTAGTATCATTAGAAATATCCATAAATAAATAAAACGGTTTATTTGGCAATTGTAAGGACATTTAGCATCGCCAGACAATTATGCCTCTTTCTTTTGGAAAGACAATCTCATTTGATTGACATAATCGCGTGTAATTATCTTGCAGTCAGATAGTTGCCGAACTGAGAGACTTGTGCTCCAGCTGTAGTCTTGCTGGCAGACGTCTGTGGCGACTCTCTGCATTTTATTTTACAAGATCACATCCACTTACTCTGTTTTCGTTTTAAGTGACAACTTACCGATTACATGCTTGATATTTTTTGTTTACTGTATTTTGAGTTTTTTAATTTTATTGCATCTTTTATTTCTGCCTCTTGGGCAGTAAATTCACTGTGACACATGCAGTGCTTCTTGGCTGCCATCCATCAACTGGTGCTGCTAATTTCATTGCCCAAGTCTCCCTTTGTCAGCTAAACACACATTAGCATCCGTGCCTTAGTGTTCAGCCTTAGCATGTGAGTCTGAATCACTCGCTACATAATTACTATCCTTATCTGAAATTTCCTCTTGATCAGAATCTTGTAGGATTCTGTCAGTTTGACTAGGAATAAAATGTTTATGCATATTTAAACGAGCCTGTACTTATTATCAGCTGCAGACAGTAGGGTGACACACGCGCCATTGTTTCAGTAACAGAGAGTAAAATAATAGCGGGTACGTTTTCATTATAATGCCAGCTATATGCTGGAAATCATCAGAGTCAAAAGCTAACCACACACACACGTGCAGATAGTCAGAGTAGTAATAGTCGTGTACAGAATATCTACCTGTATAATGAGCTATAAACATGTGTAGTTATACACTGTCACATCATGGAGGCATGGGAGGCAGTTAAAGGCTCAAATGAGGGCAATTCCATGCCATATCAGGAGGTGGCAGAGTGCGTTAATCCTTTCTCTCTTTCCACTGCAGACCAGTTACAGGAAATTCCGCCGCGGCCCCAATGACATCACTTCCTCTGCTTTTCTTTAAAGCCACCATCTTTACCTCACCCAAGCAGTTCTGTTCTGGACTCCAATCTGTACGCAACTGTACAATTAAATTATCCAAATTTGCAAGGTTACAGGAGGCTGCCCCAAACCTCCTTGTGTCTCATTTTGTTTTTCTTTGGCAACACATAACCTCATTAGCAGACACTTGGACATGAACCTGGCATATCCGGGCTTGAAAAGAAGAACATGCAAATAATAAAGAAGAGCTTATGACCAACACCCTCTGAACCCCACCCCATCAATCAAAACTGCCACATCCACCTACCCTCCTTTCCCTGTTTGCTATATATTGCCTTTGGTTCCTGTAAGTCTAATTATTTTTCTCTGATGATGATTCCTAGTAGGAATCGAAAGCTTAGAGATAAAAAATCTACTTTAAGATAAGTGATTCATTAGCTCCAGCTTCAAATATATAGTGGTGCAGTGTTTCATCTATTACATATTTCATTCCAACAGATGGTGCATTGTAAACATTATGACTGGCTTTGAGAATCCTACACTATATGTTATATAAATGGGACAACAGACAAGTAAATGATAACTTAATGAAGCCAAATTTAAATAGCAAAATATATCTATCTATCTATCTATTATATAGTGCCTTTCATATCTATCTATCTATCTATCAATCTATCTATCTATCTATCTTTTATATAGTGCCTTATCTATCTATCTATTTATCTCTACCTATCTATCACTGTTTTATATAATGCTGTATCTATCTATCTATCTTTTATATAGTGCCTTATCTATCTATTTATCTATCACTGTTTTATATAGTGCCGTATCTATCTATCTATCCATCTATCTATCTATTTTCAAGCCCTTATGTGAAGACAAGAGAAATAAATCAAACGTGTTCTTGGACTCTACCGTACTATAATTTTTTGGATTTATGAGATTTATATGATTATCAAATAAAGTCCAGAGTGCTAATTCCTCTGCACACAGCTAGACAGTTCCCATTGAGTTCCTGAAAATGATTTAGCCACACTCTGCAGAGTTGTGTGGATCGCATGGCTGGACTCGGCATGTATAATACATACAAACTGTTTAAGTCTGAAAGATTCATAAAAATAGCCAAACAGAAGGGCTGCTCACATAACGTAACACACTCTTCAAGGAGATTTTGCTGTAAGGTCACAGCTGTAAGGCGTCACAAAAGCAGAAATGCCTATCATGAAAAAGTCAATCCTGCATATCAGAGGAAGGGAGAGCATCAAAAGAGATTGCAAATCCATGAAAGGATAGTCAAACTGTGACTGAAAGAACATTAAAAAAAATCTATTAGAAATAATGAATTTTAGCATGCAGAACACAATCATGTATTTCATACGCTCGACTGAGGTTTGAACCTTCTACTATTTGAATTCCACTCTGTGACATTCTGTCAATAACAGTTCTTCTAAGGACCCAAAATGAACAGTGCTTCTGGGTCTACTTACCAACTAAAGAATAATCTTGATCACCTAGTTATTTAATTTTTTTGTTTATTTCTAAAAGAATTGTTTTGATGGTAACACAGAAATGTGTAAAACCAACTGTTTACAGAAATTTCTGTCTTTACACGGGAAAAGCGCTTTATCCACATTAAAAAAGGATAAGTGTCTGTGTATCTGTGTGAGTGCTTTGTCTCTGTCATTCCAACAGATGGTGCCTCACAAACATTTGCAGTAATAAAATGCATTGTATATGTCATGCCAGCAGATGTTACCTCACAAACATTAATGCTGCTTTTACAAATTCTTTTCCAAATGGCATAGAGCATTGGCATATATATTGCATTTGTCATTCTAACAGATGGTGCTTCCCAAACATTTGTAGCATTAAAATGTATGGCATTTGTCAATGTTGCAATGCTACTTTTATGAATTCCATATCAAAGGATGTATAACAGAGACATAGACAATTTTTCAATTTCAACAGGTGGTGCTTCACAATCATCTGTAGCATTAAAATGTATTGCATTTGTCATTTCAATCAATGGCACCTCAAAAAAAGTTACAATGCTAATTTTATGAATTCCATACCAAAGGATGTATAACAGAGACATATACAGGTACAATGCATTTGTCATTCCAACAGATGGTGCTTCACAAACATTTGTAGTAATGTAATGGATTGCATTTGTCATAGCAACAGAGGGCACCCCACAAACATTTGTAGTATTAAAAAAGTATCTATCTATCTATCTATCTATCTATCTATCTATCTATCTATCTATCTATCTATCTATCTAATCAAATGGATTGCATTTGTCATTCCAACAGATTGAACCACACAAACATTAATGCTGCTTTTACAAATTCTTTGGTAAATGGCAAATAGAATTGACATATGCATTGCATTTGTCATTCCAACAGATGGCACCTCACATAGTAATAATATGCATTGCATATGTCATTCCAACAGATGGCGCTACACAAATGTTTGTAGTAATAAAATGTATTTCGCTGGTCATTTCGAAATTAACGCTGCTTTAAGAAATTCTGTGCCAAACAGCATATAACAGACACATATGAATTGTATTTGTCATTCCACATATATCACATCACAAACATTTGTGATAATAAAATGCACTGCATATGTCATTCCAACAGATGGCATCTCAGAAACATTAATGCAGCTTTTTCGAAATCTGTACCAAATGGCACGTAACAGAGACTATACATTTCATTTGTCATTCAAACAGATGGTGCCTCGTAACACTAACACTTAACTGTGCTCGCCACCCCAATCCATCCGTCGCTCTCACCATCCCTTCCCACTCACTCAGTCACTCCCCCCAAAGTGCTTGAAATCCTTCACTTGAGGCGGTAACTCACTTCTCTCTCAGAGAGGACTGGAGATTTCATTTCTGTCATTTCTCTCCAGGTGTTATCCGTTCTTTAACCACTTCCGTCAGTAATTATATTGTGAATTCATTTCGTGTTTTATTCCTCCTTATGATCTTAGAGCTATTTTTCTTGTCAATGATCTGAAAAGTGCCCAGTGCCGTCCAAAAGCAAAAGGGCACAACCGTAAATTGAAATGAGTTAAACGAAACTCCGGCCAATGCAAAAAAGAAAAAAAAAATGATTTAAATAAATGACCGTTTCTTTCAAGTTAATTGGGCTGGAGACAGTGCAATATTTTATGGCCTTATTGCATTTCTTTTGAGTCCAAGCTGGCATCTGACAGGGAGGCTAAAATGAAGCACCTTCTGTTTCTGACTGGAGTTTGAATTATGAGCATATGGTTAAATATTACTCGCAATTCTTAACGCTCCACTTTCGCTTGGTTCCTTCCCAGAATAGGAATAAAGTATTCCACGGCCACCATAAATGAAATATTTTCAAAGCGATTTTATCACACAACAAATCTATTTTAGTTTTTGACGTAAATGTGATTTACCCTGACTGTAAAAACTGCATATTTATAACGTATATTGTCTCACGCACTCGACACATAAAGGAGTCTATTATGGCCTTCCTTTGAATTGCGCAGTGTGGATGTGTAGAGTTGCGTGTGAAAAATTTATAGGCCCAGAGGCTTTGTGACCACAGTCGTATTTGTTAAAATGAATGACAAACGAGCCGCTCCGAGTCCTTTAAACGTATTAGCAGGACCATAAAGCAAATGAGCTGAACTCCCACAGATGTCCATGTAAACTCTTTACACAGTGACACGGCACTTTAATCTCACTGAACTTTATCTCCATGGAAGACTTTGAATATTTATGGGACGGCTGCTTCTTATACTCTGGTGACTCGTGGCCACAGCATTTTGTGAAAGACTTGGGGGCTCTCAGATTGTTCCCTATGCATAACAGACCAAACTATTTTACATGACAGCCAGTAATTAACCATAGTAAAAAAAAAGGAAAATGTAATAAATTGAAAGAAAATGATGTTTCATGTTGTTATGTTAGAAGTGTTCGTTGCATTATATGTTTTTGTTCTGTTTGGCTTTGAAATGAACACACAAATACTTTTTAAACTTACACTTTTACAGTAAAACTTCACCAATAACAATTTTTTCAATTAACTTTTCGTCAAAAACGCTTTATATTTTGATTCCGTGTTTGGACTTACATCGTGACAACGCAATGTATAACTGCCCGTGAGTGAATATCGTTTCTTTCTCTCTAATAATTGAGTTTTTCAAATGTTTGTCCCTGTGATTTGTTAATTGTCATAGCAAAAGCTATTCTAATGGGAAACTGTAAACGTTTTACTACGAACGGCATATCAAGATCTCCTTTGGTGTCTAATGTTATCCCCTGAAGATGTATTACATTACCTTTCTTGTCGACTGTTAAAATTTTACATGTCAGAATTGTTTGACCAATTCTGAAAACAACTAATCTTGTCCTGCTGCATAGCCCATCACTCAGACACAATTACACAATTACATTACGATACATCCTTCTTTCAACAGTAATTCGTGTGGTGGAAGACCTGACTGTGTTAATGCTTGTAGATATTCTTTGTGATATTGTAAGTTGATGTTTTCATCTTCCACACCATCACCACGAACTGTTTCAACACAGTCTATTGATACGCATTTAACCAACATGCTGTGTAACCGATCGTCAATTTTCATGTTAATTCATTTGACTTCATCGTTTCTCAGAGCTTGGATTGCCCGTGTACTCATTTCTTCTGTTGATAACCCTTTGGGATGAAATTCTTCAATAAGATTTGGACATAATAAGTCTTCTTTTATTGTGAACTTAAAGTGAGGAAAATGTAAAAATTTATAAGAGCTGAGAGTGCAGGAAGTGTGTCTTGCAAAAGCATTCACACGAATGAGAGGTGAGAGGACCGCGGGCGTGGGCCATTAACTGGAAATGGTTGAAAGGAGGGCGGGACTTGAGAAAATCTCTTAGCAATAGTCTTGTGTCGTCTCAAGACTTTCTTTTATAATAGACAGATGTACTTAGAGACTGCACTGTGTCTCTTCGGAGAATCCGAGGGCGCCGCTGGTTTCACTTTGTGTTGTTCACAGAGTCCCGAATGAGGCACATGACTTGCATTGTAAGGGAGTGTCAGTTATGGCACTATTGCTATGTGGTGCGATTACCCGAGGATGATCCTGAGGGCCCAATTGGCTGGACCAGGCTAAGGGGACACCCTGGCTGCGGCAGATAGAGGGTCAGTTCCGAAGGGTGGTATTTGCCTGGGAGGTTTGCCAACCCGGATCCCGAGTTGTTTCGTTGAGTGGTGGGTGCGGCAACAAGCTGTACCAGTGCATGCTCTCCAACCTGACCTGACCTGACCTGTGTGATCATCTCTGCAAGGTCGGCTGCAATTCAGCACTCAATTCCAAGAGGATGGCTCTAGGAGGTCTAAATCTCTTTATAAGCCAGTAATCATCATGAGTTGGTCCACAAATCAATGTCAGAAATACTAATACAATGGTGTGTGTGAAGAAGCAAGAAGGCAGTGGAACAGGTTGCAAATTTATCTGGGATCAATCTTTTGCGAGGATGGCGGGTGTAGTCAGGAAATAAAATGGCACCTAGCAATGGGTTGGTTGACGATGACATCACAGAATACAGTCTGGAGAAGAAGATATGTATCTAACAGTTCAAAAGTCAAGCTGGGTAAAGCTCTTATCTGGCCAATTGCAACACTAGAGAGATGATTTATACTTCAAATGAATTCAACCTTTAGCAATGTGTGGATTTGCAGTCCTGTTGCCATGTTGATTGTTTAATTCTATTTTGGTGTGTGTGTGTCTCCTATGCTACGGCAGGACGAGAGTTATGATTATTGTTGCCGGAATCGGTATTTATGTTTTAACCCATTGATGACAATGCACCTGTTGGTTCAGATGAATTTCTCTCCACAGATCATAAGGTTATTGAATTCATAGTAATAAACACCGTAAACGGTCCTGCATACAGTACATGTGTATATTGTATGTAATTGTCTGGCATACGTCAGCAGGAGGCCTTGTCGAGGCTCAGATCAGGTAGGTAATACCACCCTGGGTCAAGAGGGGACGCCCTTGTTAACACAACCTCAGTTCAGGGGAACATCAGCCGCAAGACGTCTGACATCACCGCCGGTTCCTCATCATTAGGACACGCCCCCCTCCCCTTTCCAGGAATCAGTGCTGTAAAACCACCAGGTACCAGAAGGAGGCAGTCAGTGTGATGGCTACCAACAAGTGAGATGAACGTCTTTATTTTGCTCACGTTTTTCTCCCATTACACTCTGGAATTAAATGGGGGGGCCGACTGATTCCCCCAACACTCTCTTTGCGGCTCAAAGTCTGCTATTATCACATTGTATATATACACAGTATGCTGCATTCTTTGTCTGCTGTTCTTTTTATTTATTTGCTTTTGTGTCTTTTGTTGGAATTCCGAAGAGACGTGTTCATGAGAATTTTGACAATAAACTCGAACTTCAGATCTCAATTCAGACAATTACTATTTTTTTACATTCAAGGCAATTTGGAAAATAAACTGTATCCGCCAACCTATTTTATATTATGTCCTTCACAGTGCATACATTTACAAAGCAAATTAAAGTACAGTTCAAGGTAACGTGATAAAGGAGGAGATCAATCAATACATTGGTGGCACCCGTGCCCCTGGCACTTTCTAGCCAGCTGGGAAACGGCTTACTTTTGCCCTCTGCATGCCCCCCGGGCTAACCCAATGGTTTAATTGTTTTCCACGAATGCTTCAGCGCTACAGGCTTCTATCTCCTTCAGCTCTCAAGGCCAAACAGCTCAGAAATGTGCTCCTTATTATTCAGCTCCCAAGCAGTAATCGACTCACATTACTGATCATACTGGAGGCTGACGGAGATACCGACTCACGGTCTGTGTCCTACATAGACGCTGGGGCCAGGCGTAAACAAGACACACCAGGGCAGACGTTTACATCATTCTGTTCACAAATACACACCTAAGTGCGCAAAGCAGTGGCGGCCTTTCTCTGTCCGGCCAGAGAACAACTGTGGAGGTTGTCAGTAGCACCAAATTCCTGGGTGTCCACCTGGTAGAGAACCTCACCTGGTCCTACAACACCAGCTCTTTAGCCAAGAAAGCCCAGCAGCGGCTCTACTTCCTGCGTGGGCTGAGAAAAGCCCATCTTCCAGCAGCTACTCTAACAACATTCTGCAGAGGAACCATAGAGAGCATCCTGAACAACTGCATCACTGTCTGGTTTGGGAATTGCATGGTCAGGGATCGCAAGCCCTACAACAGATAGTGAAGACAGCTGAGAAGATCATCAGTGTCTCTCTTCCCTCTATCACGGACATTTACACCACACGCTGCATCCGCAAAGCCACCAGCATTGTGAATGACCCAACACACCCTTCACACTCACTATTTACACTCCTGCCATTGGGAAAAAGGTACCAAAGCATTCGGGCCCTCACCACCAGAATGTGTAAAAGTTTCTTTCCCCAAGCAGTCAGATTCCTGAACACTCATGGACCGGACTGATATCTGATAGATGTGTTCTGTTCTGCAGTGTTGCACATTTGACTCACATGCACCTTGTTATATATTATGTGTCTTTATGTTACGAGTCTTGGATTCTTCGTTGTCCTGTGTTCTATGTAGCACTACGGTCCTGGAGGAACGTTGTTTCATTTCAATGTATGCTGTACTACTGTATATGGATGAAATGACAATAAATTCTCTTGAATCTTGAAGAACAGCTTGTTCAACTCTGTTACAATGCAATGCCATTGACGGCCTTCATCCTCCTTGCAAAGTCAGTCGTTTCCTTGATACGCTGCTTGCAAGGTGAACGTTTGTAATGTGAGGAAATCATTACCAGTCATTTAACTGTAAGGAAGTTGTGTCTAGAATTGGGCCGGGACAGGTACCCAGGTTATCCCAGGCTAAAGAATGAGCGACAGTGGAGGCAATGGTGACCCCCTTAGAGTTCATCCTGCAGTTGCAGATCTCTGGTGCTAGCAGGAAATTGAGTTGAGACTTTCACAGGTTTGATTTACCTGTTTGTAGGCAAGTGCCACACTGGCCCTTCATAGGAACCCCATTGCCCACCTGAACCTTTCAGACATAAAAAAATGTATTTTAAATATCCCTGCAGTCACTTTTCTTCTATGTAGGTGGCCTGCGTAGACCAAATTAAGGGCTCTCCTCCATAAGGAGCTGCACGTTCTCTTGCAGTTTCCACAATGAATACAAGGGGGGCACAGACAATAATTGGTAAAGGGCCGTGCTATGCATGAACTAGAGCGTGCTCATTGAACAAGCTCATTTTTCTAAGAACGGTAGTCTGCACTTGGTGACAAGTAACGTGCAAGAACAAAGTTGTTTGTTGTAGGAGGCCATCCTGCCGACTGCGCCACTGTGAAATAAATCAGCCTTGTACACACAGAAAGGTTTGGAGCAGCCACCCATATATAATATACCTGGCTGAAATGGTTTGTGTGCAGGTCGAGTTCTCAAGTTGAACTGATTCAACTGAGTTAAAATGGCGTCTTTATAGACCAGGTCCTGGAAATGATGTCATCTTGGACCGGAAGTGATGTTTCATGATGGCGCTGGAACCAGAAGTGACATCTTTTGGGGGGCCCGCGGGATTGGAAGTGACGTATTTCGGGGGGCCCCCGAAACCGGAAGTGACATCTTTCAGAGTGCCAGAACCGGAAGTGATGTCTTTGAAGAGAAAGCAGGCCAGTTGTCCCGTATCTGGTCTGCAGAGGAAACAGAGGAAAATTTAGCATACCCCGCTACCCCCTGGCCTGGCATGAAATTACCTTCTTTCGGTCCACTCAGCTTCTTCCTATTCGCCCGTGTGTGACATTGTACTGCGGTGCTGAATTTCTGAGGTGGCCATGACATATTAGAAAGTGTCATTGCATGCGTGTCTGTGGATGACTCTCCGAGCTCACATGAGAGGTATGTACTACCACCTCGGGTCGAGAGGGGGCCCTGGCACTAACCCTCTCCTCTTCATTTTCCTCCACTGCACAGAGTGAGTGCTCAGTTCAGCAACATTAAACTATTTGAGAACGTCCATTCTTATTGTAAGAGCTCGCAACTTGGCGTCCAAATCATAAATCAAATGATTCGTTCCCTCCGTTACTACAGTTTGCCCGTTACTTGCACAATGGAATGTAAATATTCCAATGAATTCTACTTACAACATCATTTGTCCCATATAAATACCGTATCTTTTTCTAGATTTAACATTACGAAAATGCGCACCTTTTTAAAGCATTATCTTTCGACAAGAAGTGGTAAACCTTAAATTGTTTTGCATTATAGGAGACGCTCTTTCCATTACACACACATACAAAAAAGAACGACAGTGACCTATTTTTTCACATAAGCTCACACCATACTGGGCTACGATGATTTCAGAAAGCATCATTATCTCTTGGTTGGCAGTATAACAGTATGTCAAAGAAAGAAAGAAAGAAAGAAAGAAAGAAAGAAAGAAAGAAAGATTCTGTTCATCGCAGGAGAGGTGCATGACTTCAAACGCACAGACGTCCACTGCGGAGCAGATCACCCTACACTAAGCATTAGGGACAGATAAGGTCAGCCATTTCAATCAGACAGATTATATTATGCAATACAAATGTATTTCACAAAAGGGCTTTGTATCCTAATAAATAATTCTTCATTACCCTTTAATAGTGCACTCTGTCTTTTAAAGGAGAAAAAGCACATTTCACGAAGGTGCGTAAAATCTTTTAAATTATTGCCAGACTGTTACTGATGTGGCTCGGATTTCCTCGATTTTTGAATCGTTCTTTTTTCCCCTGCCATTGACTGCAGACGGTATGTTGCAATTACTAGATGTGTGTCGTTTGCACCAAAAATGTCAAGAATTCATGTGCGTATTAAGAGCCTCATTTTCCTCTGCTTAGATCAAAACCAATTCTCCAGCTGTTTTATAGCAGATTCATCCTTCACTTACATTGGGATGACAGTAAGAAGGATAGTAATGGATGCATTTAAGGTGCCCATGACCTGTCTGCTCACCCTGACCCCGTATTTTCCAACTCATGCCAGCGAGGACTTAAATTATATCAGTTGTGTAAATGAGAGATAAATAGGCACCATCAAGGCCATTAACTCATAGTCACAGACAAAGTCAGCCACAATGCGAGTGTGCGAGAGAATCCTATTTTTATTGTAATATCTTTGAGCAATCCAATTATATAAAGCTCAGCTGGTAGAGCGAAGATGCAAAAGTGGAATAAAAGCAAATAAAGGGTTTTTTTTTTCTTTTCCTTGAGCTACAGAAACCATTATTTGGAGTGTCAATGTAGAATTATGCATTTTCACGAAGAGAAACCTATTGATGTGCTGAAACAGCAAAGTCCATCGACACAGAAGCTGGCAAAAGGATTTGTGTATTGGGTGGGAAAGAAAAGCAAAGACCACCTTAGCCTTAGTTATCTCTGGATGTAGTCAGACGAAAGGTTTGACTGTTTTTTTCTTGTATGTTTTTATTAATTTCATCCATACATTTACTAAAGGTGGAGTGGTGAGGAGTCGGAGTCTATCCAAGGGGGCAGCGCCATCACTTGCAAAGAGACCATTTAGAAACTCTGGGGCATGTGAGAGAAATCATTTTCGGGATTGTTTATATATTTTTGCCATATACTTCATCTATGAGTTTCTGCGATATGTCGGCATGATCCAAAAATACTCCATACGCAAATAACCGAATCAGCGAATGTCACATATACTAACATGGAGGGATTATTGTGTGTATATATATATATATATATATATATATATATATATATATATATATATACGAGGGACGTTCAAAAAGTTTCCACACTTTTATATTTGGAAACGGTGAAGTTGGGAGGAGTAGTAATTGGCCATTAAAAAGTTGGCACAACATTGTGGAAATTACATCATAAATGAAGGTGACTATGTAGAAAAGTGAGCTAATTTGATTTTGAGGTTCTAAATTAATTAATTACAGTTAAAAAAAGTGCTGAAACTTCTTGAACGTCCCTCATATGTATACACTATATATATATATATATTTTTTTTTTTTCAGGGTGGTCCAGATCTAATTATGCAGATCCAGATGGTCTGGATGACTTTGATTTGGACCATTCTATACTACCTGTGTAAGCCTGTGCTATATAAAGCCCGGGGTCCTAAAACTGAAATGTAGAGATGTCAGGTAATTGAAAGGAACTACCCTGGGTGTCTCTCTCCTAGGAGGATTCATTTTGCCGATGTGCTCGCCTCGCTAGTGTTATTATCAGCTAAGTACGTTTCTGTTTCCTCAAAGATCGAGCTCTTACCCCGACTCCATCTCTCATTTCCGGGCTGGACAGACACACACACACACTTCCACGTGTAGACGTTTATATATATATATATATATATATATATATATATAGTAAGAAAAAGACAGGAGAAGTAAAGCGTTTTGGGGCACCTTGTAGCTAATCCCCTATAAATAAAAAGGAGGAGTTTTGAAAATAAAGCACGTGGTAAACACAAAAAATGAGGCAGACTGGCTAAGGTGACAGCTCTTCCGTCTATAACGAATCCTGGAAGGAAGTGGCAGGTCCAGGTGCTCGGACACCCGGAAGTGATGTCATGGTTGGAATGGTGTGAGTCTTCCTTCATTATTAGACAGTGCCACCTCATGTCTCGGTGGGGAATTACAACCACTCAGACTATCAAGCTGTTCCTCAAGTGCACATGTGTGTGACAATATGCAGGGGTGAGCAAAAGTAGGTTTACAACTGGGAGTATGAGAAACACATAATATATTCTTGAATTATTATTTATTTATTAATTATTTAATTAGTTATTTGTATTATTTGTCATCTTCTTCTTAAAGCTATTGAGTCAATAAAGCCATGTAATAATCATAACCTGCATGCCTTTTTCCATATGAACAACAGTAAACCTACTTTTGCCCACCCTGTATTTATATATATATATATAGTAACAAGGCGCTATATAAGCGCCCGACCCGACACAGATTCACACCGGAGGCATGTATAAAATAAAAAAAAGACTTTTATCTTTCTTCACCTGAAGGGCACGTCTTCCCCGTAATCCCCACAGGCACAACACAGTCCCAGTGTGTGAAATAAGCACCACCAAAAACACACAACACACTTTCCTTTCCTTTTTCTCTTCCACCACCACTCCTTCTCCAAGTTTTGTCCTCCTCCTCCCAATTCTGGCCAATGAGTGGTGGTTGCTGCAGGCCCGCTGCCAGGGGGGGACAAATGGGACTCTGGTCCGGGGCCCTAACAGAAGGGGGCCCCTTCACGCTTAATTTTTTTTGTATACGTATTTGAAGGTTTTGGCATGTGGGGACCCGGGGGAAGGCAGAGGGGCCCACACGTAACCAGTTGTCTGGGGCCCAAATATTTCTGGCGGCGGGCCTGGCTGCTGGCTCCTTTTATTAGGCACCCGGAAGTGCTCCAGGTGCTTGATTGCCGACTTCCGGCTGCACTTCCGGGTAAGGCGAAACTAGTGCCCAAAAGGGGCTAGCAGCTCCTGCTGCATCACCCCCTGGCGGTGCCTGTGGAACCCAACAGGGCTGCACCAAACTCCAACTCCCATGAAGCCCTGTGGGAGTACAAGGCACCGCTGCAACCCTGGTTGGCTGCCATCTAGTGTCCAGGGAGAGATATTGCCTTTTCCATGCCATGCTTGCTCCCAGGAACATATGCTGCAGGGGTGTCCCGGCCAGGCATGGGCCCTGGCCACCCGTCACAATATATATATATATATATATATATATACTAGCTGTGTAAGCCTGTGTGGCTCCTAGAAACTATTGAAATCATCTTAAAAAAAACTGAAATATAGAGTCGGCGGGATTGTTTTGTGCACATGCTCGCCTCCTCTTGTCTATCGTTGGTTAAGCGAGTTTGTCTCCGACTTGTTAACTTGGGGTCATCTTGCCAGCTCTTTGAGCTTCATTGCTGTAGCCTCGCACTTCCAGGCTGGACAGTTAGACACCCACACTTACACACGTAGACATTTATATATATATACACTATGTATAAATATATATATTATATACTCCTGCAAGCTAAACATATACTGTATATCTTCTAGTAGTGGCCGGCTTCTTATTGACGCCCGTTTCCAATAAACACAGGGCTTGAAGAGATGCCGCGACAAATAGACGCCGGTCTCTAATAGTAGCCGGTCTCCTTTAAGTGTCTGTAGTAAACGCCGATCTCCAATGACCCACCGCCTTTTTCGTATGATAATCCTCTTTTCGTACCACCTGGGCTACCGCCCTCCTGCACTGAATTATACGGTAAGTACCTTTTCGTGTCAAAAATGTTTTGTCGTCGGATGCTATCGAGGAAGCGTGAAAGTCAAAAAGAAATTTCTTTGTGTACATTTTGCCCTTTCGTCTCCACGTCAATCATAACCCCACAGGGAGGGCAGAGGTGGCGGGAAGAACATGAAAATGCCATCTTCGACACGTTAATCCTAAAACTGATTACTGCGTGACAACAAGCAATGGGAGTACCTGTATTGCCATCACAAGAAGAGGAAGATGAAGAAGAACTCGCAAACAATGAAGCAATCATTACCTATGCAGACGACGAGTAGATGGTAAGTACTGTACTTTATTGTATCTTATCCAGTCTCATGTCGTAATGTATACGTATATGCGTGAGTTTCGAGCTTATTGCATTTCCTTATGTTCCGCAGGGGACTTGTCGGGCTGATGAGCGCTTTATGCGAAATTCGGACTGGTGCAGGCCAGTGCTGGTGGCATCATTGGCAAGAAAATTGACGTCTACCGTACCTGTTTTTCATGCTTACGGTAGTACCGTACTTTATACTGCTTTAATAAGACCGTACTGCTGTACTGATAATTTCATTAAATCCTGAAATGTTCATCTGGTGTTGTTGCCTACATTTTGTGACCATAAATACGGTACCATACCGTATTTTACTGCCAAATGAATCCCGTTTACCCATCACCATTCCGTCTTCGAGGCGAATAATAGCCGGTCTCCAACAACCGCCGGTCTCTTTTAAACGCCAGCCCGTCCAAATAATTTTTTGAATAAACGCCAGGGCTACTATTGGAAGATATACGGTACATATATACAGTATATATGTATATACTGTTTATGTTTAGCTTCAGAAGCCCCACCAGTGTTTTATTCAATTTACTTTAATTCGTTTTTTATCGTTTTATAATGTCTGTTTTAAGAGACAAGTTTGTGCCAAAGAAAATGTGTAAGCCGCATGCTGATTCAGTAAAATTCATGTTTAGTCCAATGGCGTTAAAAAGTCACAAAATGTTGTTGCTGTCACCGTTCTTCACCCCTATAACTATTATTAACTATTATTTAGATTCTACAATAGGGAATGGAACATTACTGTGAAACCGGTGCATGAGAATAACTTACATCAGATCAGCTTTAGATAAATGTTACATAGCATGATGGGAGGCCACCTTAGTGGGATGAACATCCTGGATGGAGAAGACAGAAGAAATGTGGAATAGCAGGAGGCTGCCTCCCGTGCGCAGGCCATTCCCCATCAAACACTGGGCGTCAGCATCCTTTGTGTGAATACCTGCAGGGCAACATGGGAATTGTTGTCCCGTAAGGCTGACCTATTAGGTAAAATGAGGAGATGAATGGCCTGTCCCTAGGTGGTTCCGACTAACCAGGAAGTGCTTCCAGGAGACAATGGTTTGGGCTTCTAAAGTTCTCCTGGGTCGAGTTAATAAAGGAGTCCTCCACTTTGACCAAGGAGTTGGTCTCAAGAGAGGAGGAGGAGGACAACACTCACATTTGGTAGGAATGGAGGAGAAAGAAAGATTGGAACAGAGAAGCGTGCGGATCACAAGAAAGAGCCTGTGTGAAGGTTTTCTCTTTAATAAAATTAATGCATTTGAACCCCGGGATTGTCTTTGTGTTGTCATGTCTAGGTTTTTAGGCTCTGTGTCGCCCCCTAGTGACCACAACAGAAACCGTGCCCTTCATAATGTTTGGGACAAAGACAGCTTTTTCCTCGATTTCCGCCTCTGCTCCACAGTTCAATATTACAAATCATACAATTCCGACATCGTGATTAACGCGCACATTGCAGACTTTCGCTTTAGGGGATTTGCAGACATTTCGGTCACTCTGTATAGAAATGACACTTTTTCTACATGGTCTCCCCATTTCATTGGCACAGCTCTTGTCTTCATGTTGAACAATGGCAGCTACAGACACCAAAGTGTTGAAGCAAACCGAGATTTCTTAAGCCATGAAACCCACCTGAGGAATCACAAACACCGGTGACGCCAATTGTCCCAAACATTATGGTGCCCTGAATTGGAGGGGACTGAGTAGAAAAAGTGTTGGGTGACCAAAATGTCTGCAAATCCCATTAAATGAAAGTCTGAAGTGTGTACTTTAATCATCCATCCATCCATTATCCAACCCGTTATATCCTAACTACAGGGTCACAGTGGTCCACTGGAGCCAGTCCCAGCCAACACAGGGCACAAGGCAGGAAACAAACCCTGGGCACTGCAGGGCACACACACCAAGGACAATTTAGGATCGCCAGTGCACCTAACCTGCATGTGTTTGGACTGTGGGAGGAAACCCACGCAGACATGGGGAGAACACACAGGGAGGACCAGGGAAGTGAACCCGCATCTCCTAACTGCAAGGCAGCAGCGCTACCCACTGCGCCACCGTGCCGCAGCACTTTAATCACGATTTCTGAATTGTCTGATTTGTAATTTTAAACTGTGGAGAAGAGGGGGAAATCAAAAGAAAAAATGTGACCCTGTCCTAAACATCATGGAGAAGCAGGTCACCTGTGCTTAGGAATCTGAACCGCCAAGTAAGGGAAATCCAGTCGGAGTAAGAAATTGGACTTGACCAGTGAGGCTTGTAATGTGAACATAGCATTAACGTAGAATTTAATTGTGAAAAAATACAAAACCTATCCTTTAACTGAATTCCTTTCTGGTTTTAATGAATGTTTTTCGTTGAATGAATTGTTTAATTTTATATGTTTTGAAAATGTATACAGAATGTTAACTTGCCGATGAGAAGCGTGTTATAAAAAAAATGAATTACATTAAAATGTGATTAACTTATTGTTTAAACAGTTTGCTATTATTGAAATGCCGGGCCGGAAGTGAATTATAAAATAAATCCTTGAAAGTCGATTTCATCAAGATGAGAAAAGAGAAACTTCTCAACGCCACTGAGCTAGATTTTTGTTGGGCTAATTCAATCCAGCCACAAATAGAATTAATGCCTTCTGCCGCCATACAGTATATTTTATTTGTTACTGTTTGTTAGTATGGAAAATGACTCGATTCATAAAGGGGAACTGGTTCATAAACGAGAAAACTCATTGCCATTCAGGATGCATTAGGTGCCAGCAAAGCACCTGGGTGCCTTCACACACAATGCCACAAAGCAAGGGAAAAAAAAGGACAATAAGTTCTTTTATGTAACAGCCCACCATGGTAGCATTTAAATGCAAAATATTTGGTTATTACAAAGTCTGCAGTAGACAAGATAAACTCGCCCTTCGAAAAAATTAATAAAGGAGAGAAAGGGAAAATATAAAAGGTCCAGATATCAGCAAACTGATTAAACCTTAGGGCTTGACATCAGTAATGAGAGACCACAACCGATGGGGCAGCACTGCTGCTGCCTCGCAGTAAAGACACCTGGGTTTGCTTTCGGGGTCCTCCCTGCATGTTCTCCCCGTGTCTGCGTGGGTTTCTTCCGGGTGCTCTGGTTTCCTCCCACAGTCCAAAGACATGCGGGTTAGGTGCATTGGTGATCCTAAATTGGCCCTAGTGGGTGCGGGTGTGTGTTTTGTGGTGGGCCAGCGCCCTGCCCGGAGGTTGGCTCCTGCCTGGTGTCCTGTGTTGTCTGGGATTGGCTCTAGCAGACCCCTTTGACCCTGTAGTTAGGATATAGCGGGTTGGAAAATGACTAACATGACTGATGAGACCACAATCGAGAGAGGGGAAGCAGGGGCATGCTGGGAAATACATCGACAGACAGGTGTGAAAGGCACTATAGAACAGACAGATAAATAGACATGAAAGGCACTATATAATAGATAGATAGATAGATAGATAGATAGATAGATAGATAGATAGATAGATAGATATATAGATAGATAGATAGAACTTAATGGCACTATATAATAGATAGATACATACATACATATGAAAGGCACCATATAATAGATAGATAGATAGATAGATAGATAGATAGATAGATAGATAGATAGATAGAACTTAATGGCACTATATAATAGATAGATACATACTGTCACACACGCGCGAGTAGGGGGCCGCAGACGGACCTTAATACGATCGGAAAGACATACGCCAGGAGGGAGTGGCAGGGTACTAACCTTTCTCTCTTTGTTTCTTACAGAAGAAAAGACGCACCGCCGCCATCAGCCTACCTCCTACAGTTTCCCGCAGTACGCTACTTCCACCCTTCCTCTGTCCACTACCCGTGACGTCATTGATCCCATCATCCACCACGGCTCCTACCCAGCATTCCTCCACTTCCGGCCCCTCCTACATAAATACTCCTCCAACGCCATCTTTGGACTGTCAAATCTGTTGAATGTTTTCATGAATTTGACCGTTATAATTCATATATTATTGTGGATTATTTTTCAGTATACGGGGGCGGAAACCCCAAATCTTTATGCCTGTTTGTGCTTTCTTTACAATACATACATATGAAAGGCACTACCTGTATATAATAGATACATAGATAAGAAAGGCATTATATAAAAGATTAATAGACAGACAGGTGTGAACTGCACTATATAATAGACAGATAGATGGATAGAAACAGTACCTCACACAAGTGAGTACACCCCTGACATTTTTGTAAACATTTTATTATATCTTCTCATGAGACAACACTGATACAATGTAACGTAGTCCGTGTACAGCTTGTATCACAGATACAAAACACAGCCATTGATGTCTAAACCGCTGGCAACAAAAGTGAGTACAGCCCTAAGTGACAAATGTCCAAATTGTGCCCAATTAGCCATTTTCCCTCCCCGGTGTCATGTGACTCGTTAGTGTTACAAGGTCTCAGGTGTGTTAAATTTGGTGTTAGTGCTCTAACACTCTTTCATACTGGGCACTTGAAGTTCAACATGGCACCTCATGGCAAAGAACTCTCTGAGGATCTGAAAAAAAGAATTGTTGCTCTACATGAAGATGGCTGAGGCTATAAGAAGATTGCCAACACCCTGAGACTGAGCTGCAGCATGATGGCCAAGACCATACAGTGGTTTAACAGGACAGGTTCCACTCAGAACAGGCCTCGCCACGGTCGACCAAAGAAGTTGAGTGCACATGTTCAGCATCATATCCAGAGGTTGTCTTTTGAAAATAGACGTATGAGAGCTGCCAGCATTGCTGCAGAGGTCAGCCTGTCAGTGCTCAGACCATACGCCCGCTGCACACGGCATCAAATTGGTCTGCATGGCTGTCGTCCCAGAAGGAAGCCTCTTCTGAAGATGATGCGCAAAAAAGCCTGCAAACAGTTTTCTGAAGACAAGCAGACTAAGGACATGGATTACTGGAACCATGTCCTGTGTTCTGATGAGACCAAGATAAACTTATTTGGTTCAGATGGTGTCAAGCGTGTGTGGTGGCAACCAGGTGAGGAGTACAAAGACAAGTATGTCTTACCTACAGTCAAGCATGTTGGTGGGAGTGTCATGGTTTGGGGCTGCATGAGTGCTGCCGGCACTGGGGAGCTACAGTTCATTGAGGGAACCATGAATGTCAACATGTACTGTGACATACTGAAGCAGAGTGTGATCCCCTCCCTTCAGAAACCGGGCCGCAGGGCAGTATGCCAACATGATAACGACCCCAAACACACCTGAGGGTGAAGGTTCTGGACTGGCCAAGCATGTCTCCAGACCTAAACCCTATTGAGCATCTGTAATTGAGTTTTATTTTAATTCTCTCCTTTGTTCCGACCTCTAGGGGTCCACAGTGTGCCCCTGCCCTTTTAATTAGCCCGTTGATTCGGTAGGCCTCTCTTGAAGTGATGTTACCAGTCCAGCACACCACAGTGTAGGAAATCTCTCTGGCCATCAAAGAGGAGTGGAAGGTTTGAAAGACGTCACTTCCCACATTAAAAGAACTCTGTCTCCTAAGGAAGAAGAGCCTGCTCTGCCCATTTTGAAATAGCTCCTCTGTGTTCCAAGAACAGTCCAATATATTACTGATGTGGACCCCCAAGTACTTGTAGGAGTGGGCCACTACTTCATCCACTCCTTGAAGAGTTGACCAGACATACATAGGGGGTCGCTGGTGCAAAGAAAGTCACTCACCAGTTCTTTGGTTCTTCTGACGTTGAGTTGCAGACAATTCTCCATCTTTTCCCCCTGACTCCTCTCCTCTGTCTCACCCCCCTTATCAGCACACCCCCATAAGTGTAGAATCATCTGAGAATTTCGGCTGGTGACCTGACCTGCTGTTATATTTATAGTTATTGGTGTACGGAGTGAAGAGTAAAGCAGACTGGCTCGTTCCTTGTGGTGCTCCAGTGTTGGTCTCACAGGCCTTGAATGTCCCACAGATAGTCCATCATCAGGACACCACCGGCTCACCCACCTACATATCTCTGCGCTGACCCCTTAACAGGGATGGCTGGATGGTATTGAAGGCACTGGAGAAATCAAAACATATCATCTACACAGTGCTGCCCGCTTTGTCCAGCCTTGTGGAGCAGACAGATAATCGCATCCTCCACCCCAGTCTTTGTCCGATAGTCAAACTGCAGTCGGTCCAGGTGGTCTATCACAACGGGACTCATATAGTTGAGGACCAGCTTCTCATAGATCTTCATGATGTGAGGTGTAGGAGCCACTGGTCTGTAGTTATGAGTTGAGGAGGTGCCCACCTAACAATACAGGGCATTTTCCACTGCAGCAGTGGCACTTTCTGGAGCCTTAGGGACAGACATGGTTCATAATGTCTTCTTAAATGTAACATGTATACTAGTAACAGCAAACAACTGTGATGCCTTTGGCATAAACGGCCCACCCGTTCTCAATTTAGTTTTATCTCACACAGAAGTGGAAGGTGACCTGACGAGTCACAAAGAGTTCAACAAATCAGAATCCAAAGAAAGGCAGAAAAAATTATTTTACCGTGGCAGGGTAAAGGATATTTACTGAGAAATGAAACCGTTCTCTAAGAAAGATCTTTATTTTGCATAACGTGTTCTATTTTCAGAGAAGAGTGATCTGTGAATTAACTGCATTTTTTATGCTAATGTTCCCGTCTGTGAAAAGTGCTTTTAGAGCAGGCAAAGGAAGCAGACATCTCAAGAAATAATCTGCTCATCTTTATGTTATGGATGTTTTTATTTCATTATGTTATATCCCCTGCGGTGGGTTGGCGCCCTGCCCGGGATTGGTTCCTGCCTTGTGCCCTGTGTTGGCTGGGATTGGCTCCAGCAGACCCCCGTGACCCTATTCGGATTCAGCGGGTTAGAAAATGGATGGATGGATGTTATATCCCAACTCTCACATACGTGCGCACAGGAGGCAGTCAAAGGGCTTAACTGAGGGTGAGATGTCGAGTCAGGGGTCGATGAAGTGCACTCATCTCTTTTCTCCCTCTTCCACAGATCACCAGAAGCGAAACCCAGCTAAACCGGCAGCAACTTCCTGCATCCCTGTCCAGACCCCGCCCTCCTACTGACCTCACTTCAGCCCCTTTCTCTCACGGACCCGCCTCTTCCTGCACACCCAGTTGAGTTCAGTCGTTTGTGACTACTTGCGTGAACCTTGTTTTACTGCTTTTTACTTTCTCTTATATACGAAGTGTAAGATAAGTATTGGAATCGTCCAAAAATTCAATGTTGAGATTTTGATGAATCTCGATGTTTTAGTCCTCTTTGACTTTCTCATATACAAAGAAGTACTGAAATCTTTCAAAAATTCAATGTTGAGATTTTGATGAATCTTAAAGTTTTAGACCTCCCTGACTTTCTCATATACAAAGAAGTACTGGAATCGTTCAAAAATTCAATGTTGAGATTCTGATGAATCTCAATATTTTAAACTTCCATGATTTTCTTGTATACGAAGTATAAGGAAAGTATTGCAAACGTTAAAAAATTTGAGGTCAAGATTTTGATGAATCTCAACTTTTTAGACCTCCCGGAGTCCAAAAATACACTTTTTGTAATTATGTCTGTGTGTCTGTCTGTGTGTGTGTGTGTAAACCAAATTTTGTATACAAGTATTAGTACGTAGTTAGTATTAGTATTAGTAAGTCACTGAACGGCTTCTAAAGCTGGCGTTGCATCATTTTTCTGCATTCGGTGGATTGAGAACGTATTCAGACCCTGTCACTCGTTTTCACGTTTTGCCTTGCTGCAGTCTAAAATCATTAGAATTGACTTTCTTTGTCATCAAGCAGCACTCGAAACCCCAGAATAAGAAAGTGAATGTTTTTATAAATGTATTCAAAGTAAAAGAAATGCAAGTGTCCCCTTGACACAAGAACTCAGACGCTTTGCTGTGACAGTTGAGATTCCCGCTCAGGTGGCTCCTTCTGGTGATCATCGAGATGTTTCTGCACTTCCTTTTAATCACAATGTCAGAATGGTTTAATTTTCAATTTTAAACCGTGGAGCAGAGGTCGCTAGAAAGGGTTGTGTGGTGCTCCTTTGCCAAAGGATGAAGGTCCAAGTCTTTAGAGTTCTCCTGTTTTGAGACATGGACGCTATCCAGTGACCTGAGATAAAGACTGGACTCCTTCATGTGTGCCTCTTCGGAGAGTCCTTGGGTCCCGCTGGTTTGATTTTGTGTTGTTCATGGAGTCCCAAATGACGTGCATTGTGAGGGAGTGACAGTTACGGCACTACGGCCATGTGGTCCTCAGGGGTGATCCGGCTCATTGTTGAGGGCCCTAGTGTCTGGACCAGGCCAAGGGGATGCCCATGTAACATCTGGTTGCAGCAGATAGAGGATCATTTATATTGGGTGGGACTGGACCACGTGTCTGCCTTGGGGGGTTGCCAACCAGGATCCCGAGCTGTTTTCGTGTGGTGAGTGCAGCAACACGCCGTACCAGTGCATGCTCCTCAACCTGACATGACCTGGAGCAGAGGGTTCAATGAAGGAAAAAATAATGTCCCAGACATTATGGTAGGCACTGTATTTGACACGTCTTGCAAAAACGTGATCGCCTTTAGATTATCGATAAGGGGAGTGGGGAGAGACCTCTCATCTCTAAACGTCTTATTTTGTGAAATCAATTTGATTAACCCCATTGAAGTAGTTTTGCTCAGTTCACATTATGAAAAGTGGTATATAAAATTAAGACTCTGTGAAGTTTTGAGCTTCATTTTTTTTTTGTTCAGTCCATTTTCTACCACTTTAGAGTCTTTTGCTGCTTCTCATTTACAAAAGAAAAAAAAGGCTAGAGGCACAGGAGCACTTACACAATTAGACGCAATACATTTCCCATTCCAAGAATAACCCCACTTTAATTCGTCTTTTTCTGACATTGCTATTGCCAAGCCGCTTAAAGCTAGTGCCGAACTCAATGCTTAATTAAGATATTATGCAGAATATTCAATTCTCTGTTTTATCGGGTTTACTCTTTCATTGACATTCATCCTAATTGCGTCTTCATTCCAGAAATATATGCAAATCAGAATCCAGTTCCCAGATATCTGCCATAAATTCTGACTGAGGAAATACATTCTGCTCCTAAACAGATTCGTCTTTTACATTCTTCTAGCACTTTCAAGTGTTTACTTTGAATGATGGTGGATGTGTGATATCAGGTCTGCAATTCTTGACAGACAAAATATATTCTCTGAAAACAGTGGGAGAGCTTCTATATCAACCACGTCCAACATCCTCTTGATCCAACGTTACGGTTGCAGGGAGGCACCTAACCTAACATGGCACTTCGAAACCAGCTTAATCGAGTCACAGAGGACCCGAGTCTAACTAATGGACGGCAGACCTGCACAGAACAGCAGGACACTGCAGGGCCAAATTGGGCAAACCATGTTGGACCAGCGTGGAATCGCCAATGAACCGTAAGTGCATGTCTCAGAGCAACCAGGGGAAGACCCGGGCAGACAAGGACGGAAGGTGCCAACCCCACAGACCAGATAATGTGCTTTCATTTACGGGGAATCCCATTTTATTTGTCCCTCACAAATTATACAATGTAACAAAAAGGTTCGGGGGCAGATGTTCCCCATAAAACCAAAGGAGTTTCAGAAAACCATAGATAATTATGGAGGCGTCTTTCCAGGCATGAGTCTTAAGTCTCTCACGTTACATTATTTTAGTTATTTATTTAGTTATTATTTATTATTTACTAGCAAAATACCCGCGCTTCACAGCGGAGAAGTAGTGTGTTAAAGAAGTAATGAAAAAGAAAAGTAAACATTTTAATAATAATGTAACATGATTAACATTGTCATTGTCATGAGTGTTGCTGTCATATATATATATATATATATACATATATATGTACACACACACAAACATATATATACATATACACACATATATACAGAATATATACATATACATCACATATATACATATACTGTATATATATACGTATGTGCACAAAACCACGCTTTTATCAAGGCTTCCGTCGGGTAGTCTTTTGAAATGAAATTTTCCCCCAATCAATCGTAGCAACGCGCTTTCTTCCGACTGTTACATTTTTGTAGCTCTGATGTGTGCATCAATGTAATCGGTGTACCAGGAAATCATGCATTGACAGAAGTTCCCTTTGCTTGGAATGCAAAGTGTGATTAAATTCGTTATTTTTTAACGCGTTATGGAGCACATGCATCGAAGCTTCTCAGCTGTGCTTGTGCTAAGAAAAGGAAACAATTTAAAAATAACGTAACATGATTGTCAACGTAACCTTTTGTAAGTAGTGCCTGGAGGATTCAGAGTGTGGAGAAACTCTAGAGACAGCGTGTGTATTAACTTGTGGATTTTTCTGTGAGTATTTGGTGGCAGCGTCACAAAGTTGCTTCCGTAACACTGCGTCAGCTGCGGAGCTCAGCTCAGAGCGAAATGAGGTGAATGGGTGGGGAGATGATGACGTGACTCTCCCACCCGCCTTAACTGTCAATCTCCCCACAAACACAGTCTCTCGGAATTTGCATAAGCACACCCCTTCACCTACAATTTTAACTTAGTTATAAAGTGATCAAAACTCTCGCTTATACCCTGCGTCCTCTCATTAAACTTGTATCCCGCATTACCCGTGGGCATGACAAACGCCAGCCTGTCTATGAACTTAATTTAAACTTTAGGTTTACATCATTCTTTGTTTCCGAAGTAGCAGCACTCATGAATATGGTTGTATGTGTCACTCGCTCGCTTCTTATTGTTTCGCTGCCTTCTCAATTGTATAATGCATGTTTTCTTCAGCGCTTTTTGTAGCTCTTCCTTGTTTTCTATGTACTGCGTTGACAGTCAGTTCACGTGATTACATGGGAGGCATGATGATGTCACACGAAACTCCGCCCCCACGTCTTTCCAGCTCAACTCTATTACAGTTAATGGAGAAAAATACCTTCCAGTTATGACCATTAGGCGTAGAATTTCAAAATGAAACCTGCCCAACTTTTGTAAGGAAGCTGTAAGGAATGAGCCTGCCAAATGTCAGCCTTCCACCTACACGGGAAGTTGGAGAATTAGTGATGAGTGAGTGAGTGAGTCAGTGAGGGCTTTGCCTTTTATTAGTATAGATCTGGCGATGCACGGCAAGTGGTTGAGAAAAACCTGAGGGAAAGAAAGGAAGCTTACAAATCTAAAATAGACAACAAAATGATAACACGAAAAATATCTGGAATGGACGGATTGTAATTACCGGACTCAATCTCCACACCTTCAACTTTAAATATCACAGCAGGTCACGTCACTTGCCGAAATTCTCAGATGATTCTGCAATTATGGGGGGTATCAATAAGGGGGATGAGACAGAGGAGAGGAGTCAGGTGGAGACCTTTGAGAATTGTCTATACAACTCAACATCAGAAAAACTGAAGTTTGTTTTACTTTCTTTTTTTTTTTTTCAGGATGTCTGAATATCAAAGACGTTGCAGTGAAAACTGAAATATTCCTACTAGGTGTCTGGTTTCATGTCATTTTCTAGGCCTTGCTCACCCTGGGACTGTGAAAATAATTTAAAGTCATTTGGCCAGGTATTATATAATTAGAGAATCATTTGTGTTTTTCAACGGAACACTTTCACCTCCAAGAGACCTGAATGACTTTCTTAAGAATGGATGCATTTCTGAGAGTCGTAATTACTCCAGCTTTGCTCGCATTCTTTACCATTCTGGTGCCCTTTATCCAATTTAATATTTTCTGTTTTTGGGTAAGTTCTCCCTAAGAGTCACCTCAAGGCTGATTAATGGTCTAATGTCAAATGTTTCATTTGTTTTTTCTTTTCTCTACACCCAAATAAAACATATCCAGAATATTAAGAAAAGGATCCCACCAAGCTTCCCTGAGAGTGTCATGCAAATCTAATGTTACATGCGTGTGCCTCGGAGGCGGCTTAAGGGCTCCGGTTAATGGCAACTACCCGCCTGTGTTCCCTCTTCCTCCCTCCACAAAACGAAAGATTGATTGCCGTTCCACCTCTGACTTCCCTTCCATTCTTCCATATGTGTGCCTTTTTTTGTCTACTGCTGTATACCTGCTATTTCCTTTGAGATTGGTTGCTTCTGGACCCACCCCTTCCTGCTGGGAACCCACAAGTTTGCCCATTTTGAGTCTGTATTGGACTCCTGTCTGAAAAAGACATCGATTTTCACCTTTGTAGAAAGATCTTTTTTGCTTTCATTTAAATTTATGATACGAGTCATGGATGTACCCTCCCAAACCTTTTTACTTTCTCGTTTACGAAGTATAGGGAAGGTATTGTAATTGCCCAAAAATTCGACCTCGAGATTTTGATGAATCTCGACATTTTAGACCTCCGTAGTTCCGATTTACTTTCTCGTAGGGAAAGCCCTGTAATTGTTCAAAATTTAGATTTTGAGATTTTGATGAATCTCGATATTTTAGATCTCCCTGGGTCCGACTTGCTTTCTCGTAGGGAAAGCATTGTAATCGTCCAAAGATTCGATTTTGAGGAATCTCGACGTTTTAGACCTCTTTAGTCCGATTTACGTTCTCGTAGGTGAAGTATTGTAATCATCCAAAAATTTGACATATCTCAATGTTTTAGACCTCCCTAGTCTGATTTACTTGCTTGTAGGGAAAGCATTGTAATCGTCCAAATATTCGATTTTGAGGAATTTCTACATTTTAGACCTTTAGTCCTATTTACTTTTTTCAGAGGGAATGTATTGTAATCATCCAAAAATTTGACATATCTCGATGGTTTAGAACTCCCTGAGTCCGATTTACTTTGTCATAGGGATAGCATTGTAATTGTCCAAAAATTCGATTTTGAGGAATCTCTACATTTTAGACCTCACAGAGTCTAATTTACTTTCTTGTAGGGAAAATATTGTAATCATCCAAAAATTTGACCTCGAGATTTTGATTAATCTCGATATTTTAGGCCTCCCTGAGTGCGATTTACTTTCTCAGAGAGAATGTATTGTAATCGTCCAAAAATTTGCTTTTGAGGAATCTCGACATTTTAGACCTCACAGAGTCTAATTTACTTTCTTGTAGGGAAAATATTGTAATCATCCAAAAATTCGACCTCGAGATTTTGATGAATCTCGATGTTTTAGACCTCCCTGAATCCGAAAATACCATTTTGGAATTATGCTTCTGTCTGTGTGTGTGTAAACACAATAACTTGAGTACGCTTTATTTTAGGTCAACCAAATATTGTATACAAGTATGAGGTACAAAACATAGATTTCTATTACCTTTTGAGTGATTTCTGCTAACCGGAAGTGGTACTTTACCTTTTATTCATGCAGCTAATTCATGAGTCTGATTTACTCAACTTTACTTTCATAATAATTGTTCAATATATTATTCATTTGATTTAATTTGTTGTTGATGGTTCTTTAATGTACATAATGTAAAAATATAATAATTGTCTTGCAGTTTACTCCTCAAATATCCATCCCCATATTTGAGTATATGAGAAAGTCGAAGGGAGACCACTCATGATTTTTTGTGTTACTGTGTTTGCTTCTTTTCTTACAGTAAATAATGTTGAACTGCTACATTTAAACGTTGTGGCCTTGCTCGATGTCAGTGGTAAATGGATCACACAATCACTCACACAGGTTTGCCTTTCCTCTCTTCTTATTGCCCGCAATTCGTATTTCTGAACTGACAGCCTGGTTCCCCCATCGCACCACCACTGAGATATGACAACGCACCTCCCTCCAGCACCTTTAAATGATCGCCTTTTTGAGCACATTTAATGGGAAACAGAGGGCACAATCTGAGACACGGTCGCCATCAGTTGCGGGGCAGGTCATCAGTGAGTCTTCTTTGATGAAAAAGAAAAAAAAAAATAAAGATCATTTCACTGGAAAATATATTTTGGGGAAACAATCATTTTTTGATATTTTCTTTTTTGATCATCAGCGGGAAAATTACCTTAACGGTCTGATCCAATTTCTCTCTTTATGCCTCACTTTCAAGCATTCAAAGCAAATGAATGAAACTAATTATCTACAGGCATTATTATGCAACATAAAGAACATCAAATCAAGGCAATAAAAATCCCTTGACTTCCCTCCTTATTCCAATTTATGCCTTTTCCATTGAGCTGCATTGTCATAAATAAAACTGTAAGTTAGTGGCTACATTAAATTACTAAAACAATAAGAAACAGTAAGCCATAAAAAGGAAAGGGAAGGATGTTTGCCACAGTAAATTCACAGATCTACCGTTTATTTATCTCCTCTTTATAGGCTTCAGCCAGCAACCGGAATGCAGCTCCGTTTAGCCATTTAGCAAATGGTGGAATAATCTACATTCAAATTGCAATCAAAGTTGTGTAGTGGTAGATGAGACTTGATCAAAATTTAATGGCCTTGTGCTGTCTGCCCAGATTGCTAAGCGGGGAAGATGATAAGATAATAAAGGCATAAATCTGAAAAAGTAATTGTATTAGACGTCTCCAACCAGCTTTGAGGCTGCCCACACAGCCGCTCTTCAGAGGGTAATTATAAGGCTAATGAAGTGATAAGCGGGACAAAAATCCAAAGGATGAACAATCCCACCACACCGACACAAGCACAAAGCTTAGCATTTATTACTTTCTTTCTTTCTTTCTTTTTTTTGTGGTAGTATTGGTTTTGTTGCAGGAACTTTTAAAAGAAAGTAATTTACTTGATGACACATGAGACTCTGTGGCTGTTTCTGCCATTGGTCAAAATGTTAGATATAAATGAGGAAGAGGAGGAGGAGGAGGAGGAAGAGGAGGTAGTGGCGACCCATTCACAAACACCATAAGGTAAGAAAAAAATACATCAACAATGAGTACTTTAACTATAATATTAAATGTGCACCGTGACTCAATAAAGTCATCAAATGGGAATATGACACTGATATGCGTACAGTGAATTCTATCTATCTATCTATTATATAGTGTCTTTCATATCTATTTATCTATCTATCTATTGTGAAAAGGCACTTTATAGGCGCCCAACCCGGCACAAAGAGACAGGGAGGCACGTGTAAAAATAAAACAAAGATTTATTTTTCTTCACCTGTGGCGCACGTCTTCCCTATGTCTCACAGGCACAGCACAGTCCCAAAAACACTCCAAATAAACTAAAATAAAGCACTCCAAACTCTTCTTCTTCCTCCACCACCACTCCTCCCAGGCAACCTCGTCCTCTTCCTCCCGACACTGGCCCTCGAGTGGTGGCCACTGGCCCCTTTTATAGTCCACTCAGAAGTCCTCCAGGTGGTTGACTGCTGAGTTCGGGCTGCACTTCCGGGTGTGGTGAAAACACTGCCCATACGGGCTCAGGAGTCCCACCTGCAGCACCACTTGGCAGTGCCCGCGGGACCTGACAGAGCTACACCCAACACCAATTTCCATGGAGCCCTCCGGGAAACCGAGGCACCGCTCCAACCCAGGGGACTATTATATAGTGCCTTTCATATCTGTCTATCTATCTATTAATTATACAATGTCTTTCATTATCTATCTATTGTCAGACACGTGCGACTAGGACCAAGTGGAGGTGATTGGAGGTGCTCTAAACCTTTGTCTGTTATTTGTGCAGATCAAATACGAGAAAACCTGCCTGACCTGATGTCACTTCCTGTTCCGGCACCCAGACTGATGTCACTTCTGGGTTACAGAGTATAAAATGCTCCATTTTGGTTAACTAAATCAGTTCAGTGTGGGAACTCAAACAAGCAACATCGCTGTGTTGAATTTAATCCTTTTGTAGCTAGGAACAATATATACGGGTGGCTGCCCCAAACCTTTTTTAAGAGTGTTGAGACTCGTTCTTTCACATTATCTATTAATTATACAATGCCTTTCATTACCTATCTATCTATTAATTATGTAATGCCTTTCATTATCTATCTATCTCTCTCTCTATCTATATATTAATTAAATAATGCCTTTCATTACCTATCTATCTATTAATTATACAATGCCTTTCATTATCTATCTATCTCTCTATCTATTAATTATATAATGCCTTTCATTATCTATCTATTAATTATACAATGCCTTTCATTATCTATCTCTCTATTAATTATACAATGCCTTTTATTATCTATCTATTAATTATACAATGACTTTCATTATCTATCTATCTATTTATTAATTATACAATGCCTTTCATCTATCTATTTATCTATCTATCTATTAGTTATATAGTGCCTTTCATATCTATCTATTAATTATATAATGCCTTTCATATCTATCTATCTATTATATTGTAACAATTGCCATGTGTGGTTGATGTCATTGTCTGGTTGTTCTTTTTCATCAGTTACAGTAACAAAGAACCTATGAATTACCTAGAAAGGAGCTCCTGTCTCAGAGGGCCAATAAAATCTAAAAGGGGAGGGGCCGGACATACCTAAGAATAGCAATAGGGAGAGGCGAGGAACAGCACTTGGAGAAACGTATGTGGATATTACAGGGCAAACTACGCTGCCTATGGGGGGCGTCAGGTGAACACGTGTTCATTCCTGGAAGGCAACATGACATAAAGGATCACTTTTCCATTTAATGGAGAACACAGGAGAGGGCCTGACAAACCTGTGTCAGGAAGTTTTCCTGTTTTGATGTGTGGCTCGGGTTAAGCCTCACAATAACAAACATTAGGGAACAAAATGGAAGGGTATTTCTGTGGATGGACGTTCAATTAAAAAAAAAATGTAAAAACAAAACTGTCAAAAAAAACAGTGGACTAAAGAACCTATAAAACAAATTATTCATTTCAAAATTGACTCCAAAAGCCACATAAAATATTGGATTAGGCTTAATAATGCCTAGCAAAAATACTTCGACAGTCCTGCACACAAGGACAGCTTCTTGCAACCCCAAATAAATAAGAATTAATCCACGAAAAGATGAAACAAACTCACCAGTGACAGGTTATTAGTTTAATATCACATTTGCTATCTTACTCACCCACGAAAAATTAAAAAGACCTCACCGCGCAAACAATATGCTAATCAGTGGCATTTTAATCTCCTCCATCCTCCTAAATTTGCTCATTTCAAACACAAATGTTAATCTCCGAACATCAAAGTAAATTGCGCCGTACATGAATAACCGTATTTCCTTTCATTTACTTGAATTTAGTGGCACCCGCTTGCAACCACCTCTTCTTTTGCTGCCACCGAATTTTAAACTTTGATTTTCTCCGTCTTGCTCTTTGGCTGTCGTCCTTTAAATACGACTCACGTCAGTGTTGCTTAATTGCTTTTGATCCGTTGTATGCTGAAGTAGGCAAAACGGCACAAGCTGATTAATTTACCGGTGGAGGGGCAGAACAAGAAATAAAACTTAAAATCGGAATTGCCGTAAATCCGCCCATATGCCAAGACTCACTTTTTCCTCAGTATAAATGCACAAGGAGCTGAAAGCCTGCGCATGGGAATAACAGAGAAAATGGAGGAGTCTTAGAGTCTTGGATGGCACGGCAGTCAACCTCTAATTGATATCTGAATGGCGTAAAGAGTCTGAATTCATTGGAGAAACCAAATTGGAACAACGGCGGAAAGTTCTGGAGTGAAGTCTGAAGTCAGCCATTTCTCGGTTTCTCACCCGCTCTCCATCCAAGTGTCCCCGTCGAGATCACTAAGTTAAAGATAAAGGTTAAGTAAATGTAAAATGAATATCTCTCTATTATTTAAAAAATCCTGCAACGAGACAAGACTTTTGACATGAGATTGTTTTAAGTCCTCTCAACCGTATTCAACCACGCACGCGGTAATCTCACCTCTCATTCATGTGAATCCTTTTGTCAGACACAGTTCATGCTCTCTCAGCTCTTATAAATTTTAACGTTTTCCTCACTTTAAGCTCCCAATTAAAGAAGACGTATTATGTCCAAATCTTATTGAAGAATTTCATCACGGAGGGTTATCAACAGAAGAAATGAGTACACGGGCAATCCTAGCACTGAGAAATGATGAAGTCAAATTAATGTGAAAATTGTCGATCAGTTACACGGCAGATTAGTTAAATATGTATCAGTAGACTCTGCTGAAACAGTTGGTGGTGATGGTGCGGAAGATGAAAACATCAACTTACAATATCACAAAGAATATCTACAACCGTTAACACCGTTCGGTCTTCCACCGCACATATTACTGTAGAAAGAAGGATGTATCCAAGAAAGGTAATGTAGTACATCTTCAGGAGATAACATTACACAACAAAGGAGATCTTGATATGCTATTCGTATTAAAATGTTAACAGTTTCCCATTAGAATAGCTGTTGCTATGATAATTAACAAATCGCAGAGACAAGCATTTGAAAAAGTTGGTTTATTTATTATGTTTACTTTCTTTGTTTTGACCCTGTCGTTTTTTTCTGCGTTCATATTCTGCATCTTGCTCTGCATGTGTTTCATGCCTACGTTTTTTTTGAGTCTTTTGAATTCCAGTTTTCATTATCTCTAACCTGCTCTGCATGTGTTTGGCCCCCTTGTTTTTTAACCTCTTTATGACGTTTTACTTTGTTTTCTACTCTTTGTCTTTTATTTCTGACCTCGCTTTATCCTGCTTTTGTTTCAGTGACACCTGGGGCCTCATGTATAAACGGTGCGTACGCACAGATATGTTGCGTAAGAACTTTTCCACGTTCAAATCGCGATGTATAAATCCTACACTTGGTGTAAAGCCACGCACTTTTCCACAGAACCTCACACCTTGTCATACGCAAGTTCTCCACTCGGTTTTGCAGACTGCCGGCACCCAGCGTCAAAGCAGTGCTACTGTTCCTGTGTGGTTACTCCTTATTTTCCTGACGCGGCTTTATAAATACACTGAAACTAACCACATATTGTTTATTAGTGTAACACATCTGATTGTAATTAACTTGTAACAATATAATGGTCCAGGGAATAGCCATAGTATTCTAAATACCATAACTGCTTTAGCGTTGTTAATCTCACTGCACCTTCTTCTTTCAGCTGCTCCTGTTAGGAGTTGCCACAGCGGATCATCTTTTTCCATATTAACCTCACTGCACCACTCGGAGTATTTATATAACTGTAGCTGAGCGGGGAATCAGCAGGAGCTGATCAGAAAGAGAATTATCGGGATACAGACTCAAGCACACGCTACCTCAGCCACGGCAAAACGTTTCAAAACCTTTCCTGTACGGACCTCGTGGTTCAGAAACAGTTTCATCCCAAGAACTATAAACGCACTCAATCAATTGCTCCTTGTAGAACTGTTTGTACTTATAAGTACAATCACCTCGCTGTAAACTTGCGATACAGTTATAATATTACACAACCTGAGCCACTTTATAAAGTGCGTATTTACATATGATGACGATATAATTTTAAGATGAAATGCAGCAAAATACAGTAATCCCTCGCTATATCGCGCTTCGACTTTCGTGGCTTCACTCTATCGCGGATTTTAAATGTAAGCACATCTAAATATATATCACGGATTTTTAGCTGGTTCGCTTTCTGGACAATGGGTCTTTTAATTTAGGTTACATGCTTCCTCAGTTTGATTGCCCAGTTGATTTCATACAAGGGACGCTATTGGCGGATGGCTTAGAAGCTACCCAATCAGAGCATGTATTACATATTAACTAAAACTCCTCAATGCTATAAGATATGCTTCCCGCGTGGCGCTTGTTTTGTTTGCTTCTCTCTGTCTCTCTCTCTCTCTGCCTGACGGAGGGGGTGTGAGCAGAGGGGGCTGTTTACACAGTGGCTGTTTGCCTAGAAGATAGGACGCTCCTCTACAAAATGGCGCTTTATCGCGGTGCTTCTGTATACTTAAAAGTATGTATTGATTTTTTGTTTGCTTTTCTTAGCGAGCGCTCTCTCTGACATTATCTGCTCTTCACGATGCTCCTTTGAAGATAAGATATGTTTGCATTCTTTTAATTGTGAGAAAGAACTGCCATCTCTGTCTTGTAATGAAGCACAGTTTAAACGTTTGACTAAAGGGTGTTATTTCATGTCTAGAGGGCTCTAATAATGTTAACAGTGTGGGAGAGTTTATAAGGGCTTAAAATATATAAAAATAACTACACAAACATATGGTTTCTACTTCGCAGAAATTCATTTATCGCGGCAGAGTCTGGAACGGATTAACCGCGATAAACGAGGGTTGACTGTATATTTATTATATTATACAGGTAAAACTTTAACTTCATTTAAATAATCCACATTCTTCACTGGGACTGGCGTGAAGGATAGAATAATTAAACATGTGCTACGAAGATAGTTCAATGTTCCTTAAACGTTTTGAAGAGTCGGCACTCTAAGCTTACAGATGGCTTAACATCTATTACAGAGCTGATTGTGTGGCGATCGGTTACTTGGGGAAAGAAAAGCAAGGACTGCAGTGACGGCTATGCCAATATATATTGACTATAAAACAGAAAGAGAAAATAACGACAGCTAAAAACGCAGCTGCAAATTTCGACAAAAGTTAAACGCTTGTGTCATGAGCACGAGGTGGCTATGCAGTGTCCGCAACGGACGTGGCCACCCACCGTGCATAAGATACCATATTGACATTGGCGGGCGAAGGGGCCACCGCTTCTTTCTCTGCCTAGAGCCGCCCCTGAGTACTGCTGCAATAAATAATTTCATCGAAGGTCGCACACAATCACTGCGCCGTGAAGCCCATGTTTAATAACGTGCTTTAGCTCCTATCATCATGAAAATGATATCACGTATACATCTCAGTATTTTAGTTATTCAGAGAGCTGTAATATCACGAATGTCATGGATTCTGTGTCCAGTTGGAGGAAGAGAGCCAGTTTAAGAAGCAAGTAGTGATTCACACACATAGAGCACATAGAAGATCAAATACAAAACAAAGCATTTAATGTGCTACTTTATTTAGGATGTGATTTGAGAAACTGGTTAATTAAACGATTTTAAGATGAAGTTTATGATGTTCTACTTTAATGACAAAATAAACTACGCGATTAAAGTGGAAATTTCGAGATTGAAGTTGACATTTTGTGCTTTTTTTCCCACCGTGTGCCTTTTTTTTTTGTCTGTACCCTAATAAGCTTTCATATGACACTCAAGACGGTGGACTACGACTCGTTTTTCATGGCGACTTTGTGAACGTGAGCTTTCAAGTTTCTCCAACACGCTATGCCACTCGATCAACTTCCTTTTGTTGATTATACCACGGTTTACTTGAACAAATAGTATGTTTTTCCTTTGCCTCCACTTGGTATTCGCTGAAATTCTTATATTTTCCCCCGTGCTTTTCCCATTGTTTTTTCACAGAAGGCTGAGCTTAAGGGCGATTTATATTGATTTGCATATTCAAATAGGCTTAATTTTGGGAGGAGTTGGGGCGTAACATGAAGCGCGTGCACGAGTGTTAGTTTTCACGCTGAGCAGGATTTATGTAGCGGAAGAACATGTAAGTTGGAGTACGCACAGATTCCTGCAACTGGACTTTTTCTGTGCGTAAGCACATTGCGGCTTTTGTGCTTACACCATGTTATAGTGCGAATTCTACGCACGGCGTTATACATGAGGCCCCTGGTCCGTGGTGATTATTTACCCTTTTTCGAGTAATAACTTCCATTTGTTTGCGTTCCTGTGATCTTTACTTTCTTTTTTTTATACTTTCTAATTTTCTTACTTTCATATTCTTTAACTTTGTCCACATGTGTATTGTGCCAACTTTTTTTTTTTGTGAGGCTTTTCAATTCCATATTCAATTCCAATTCTCTAACCTGCTCTGCATGTGTATAGCGTCCACGTTGTACTTTTTTTTCAATTCCACTTGTTCTGGGCTGATAATTACTTTCCTTATTTTCTGAATTTGCACCTAGATTCTTCTTTTTCTTTTGAGTCTCTTTTCTCCACGCTGCTTTCTTCTTCGCTTAGTCTTCTTCATTTCATTTATAACGTATTGTCCTTATATGCTTTATATGAGCTGAGAGCTCTGGAGCTGTGTGTGCTCAAAGCCAAAAGATGACATGAGTATCTTGTTGGCTCCCCTTGCTCTTATTTATTTGTAAGTAGGGCGTTTCTTGCAAGAATCTCATGTTCTACGTCATGGCGAGACGGTCCTGGGTCAATCTCTTGGCACAAAGTCTCATGTTTAAGGTCCCCGCGAGACGCTTCTTGGCCAATCTCTCTAGTCTTGTGAGTCTTTTAAGTGTCTTCTGTGATCTTAATGTGAAGATCACGTCTCGTCGACCTACTGTTTCTCTCCAGGATTTTTTTATAATAGAGAGATACGAGTAAAAGATCAAACAGACACAACTCTTTATAATGTCGAACGAACCCAATTGATATTTTACATAGCCTACCGGCTAAGAAATCTTTTCCAATGTGAATAGAACAGGCAACGTGTACATAGCACCTCAACCCTTCCTGTTAGTGCCAGAAGGGATTCTACGTGAGCAAAGCCCCTAACCTTAAAATTGCTCCCATGGTGCTGTCCAATGGCTGGCCCTGTGCTCTGACCCCCAAAGGTCATGTGAAAGTACAATGTCCCCTCGGGGATTAACAAAGCAAATCAAATCCAAGTTTTTTAAAGGTTGTGTCACACAAATATGCCCGATATCCAATTTCCAGGGCTCTTCTCTGGACCTTTTCTAGTGCTGTTATGTCCTTTTTGTAGCCTAGAGACCAAAACTGCACCCAGGACCCCAGATGAGGCCTCAACAGGGTGTTATAAAGCTGGAGAAGAACCTCCTGTGACTTGTACTCCACACATCAAGGCGCTATATAACCTGACTTTCTCTTAGTCTTCTTAATGGCTTCTGAACTCTGTCTGGTAGTTGATAGTGTCGAGTCCACTATGACTCCTAACTCCTTCTCATAAGGTGGACTTTTGATTTTCAGACCTTCCATCGAGTATACTCAAGCCTAACAATTTAATTTGATACGTGTAACACTTTACATTTACTTACATTGAATTGAGTGCTGTGTCAGTGAAATTACTATTGTGGAGCCGACCCGGACACAGACAGGCGGACATGTTGTTCATCAAACCACCACACGTTTATTTACACAAATATATACAAGTATGGTCACTCAGACCCAGTCCACTAGTGCACAAAACCCCAATACTTAGTCCTGGCCACAAATGCCTGCTCTTCGGGCCGCCTTCACACTCTCCTCGTGCCTCGTCCTCTTCCACCCGACTCTAGCCTCGAATGAAGGGAGACGGCCCCTTTTATACAGGACCCGGATGAGCCCCAGGTGTTCCCGGCATTCCTCCTCTAGCCACGCCCCAGCGTGGCGGAAGTGCTGGCTGTCCTCCCGGCAGTTCTCCGGGCGCCGTCCTAATTCTTCCCCCAGCACTTCCTGGTGTGGTGGAAGTGCCGGGGTAACAGATCCCCAAGGCATTGGGGCGCCACCTGGCGGTGACCACGGCCCCTACAGGGTGGAGCTTCCATGCCTTGTACCCGTGGCCCCCAGAGCAACCAGGAAGGCGACCCCCACGTGATCCAGGGTGGGCGCAGACCCACATCCGGTCCCTCATGGCGTCCCGGCCGGGTCATGGTCCCTGGCATCCCTGACACTATCTTTAATAATAATAGTCGTGACTGCCGTTTCAAATATCTCCAAGATGGACTTCTAAGGTGCTTTCTAAATAAACAGGATTCTGAGAAATTAATTCATGCATTTACTTCTAGTAGGATTGACTACTGCAATGCAGTGTTCACTGGATGTTCAAACTGTTCTTTATACAACCTCTAGTTAATCCAAAATGCTGCTGCAAGAATTATCACAAGAACAAGAAAATACGAACACATAACCCCAGTTCTTAAATCCTTACACTGGCTCCCGGTTAAGTTTAGGGCAGATTTCAAAATCCTCCTTTTAACATATAAAGCCTTAAATGGCGGAGGTCCGGCTTACTTGTCTGAACTTATCATGACTTACAAATCAGAGCGCACATTAAGTATCTCAAGATGCCAGTCTGCTTATGATTCCAAGGATTAATAAAATAACAGCGGGAGGTCGAGCTTTTAGTTACAGGGTCCCTAAACTGTGGAGTGGTCTGCCTGCTACTATAAGAGGTACCCCTTCAGTCTCAGCTTTCAAATCCCGGCTGAAGACTCACTACTTCAGTTTAGCACACCCTGACTAGAGCTGCTGATTAACTGTACAGACTGCATGTCGATTGTTAGTCATTAGCACTAAAACATAAGTAACATGATAGTTAGAATTTATTACTAACCCTCACTTGTTCTGTTTGTCTTCTCGGAACTCAAATGTGACACTTGGTGCCACGGCCCACATGCCAAGTTGTTTTGCCTGCCTAAGGTAAAGTCATCTCTGATGGAGGATCGCAGGAATTGTGGGGTAGAGGGGTCCTTTCATCGGATTAGCACTATTTCAGCAGTGGAATCGCCAAATGGGGGAGGCAGCTTGATGGCTGAGGCTTCTGGGACTCTCAACAAATCCAAATCATATTATGAGATATCATCTGCTGTTAAATTCTGCTCCGTACTTGTAATATTTTTATTTTTATACTGTAGTGAGGATTACTTTCTTTTTGACACCCACTGCACGCCCAACCTACCTAGAAAGGGGGTCTCGTTTTGAACGGCCTTTCTCAAGGTTTCTTCCATTTTTTCCCTACAAGAGTTTTTTTTGGAAGCTTTTCCTCATCTTCTTAGAAAGTCAAAGCTGGGGGGCTGTTAAGAGGCAGGGCCTGTTAAAGCCCATTGCGGCACTTCTTGTGTGATTTTGGGATATACAAAAATAAATGGTATTTTATTGTATTATTACAATAAGCTTGAGGGGGCCTGTCCTGTGTACCAGTCAGTTCACCATAGCAAGACTGGAGCAAATAAATCAATAATCTTAATAAACTTAGGCTCATTTGCATAACACAGTTAAGAAATGCATCAGGTTGCACCAATCAGCATACAGATAAATGGTATAATCTATTAAAATAACTATGATAACTTCCCAGACCCTGGAAAGCGTCTACTAGCGCATTAAATTGCATTCTGTTATCACAGAATATTTAACAAACAGAAATATGATATCTAATGATATATATAATATACCTGTCTCTTTCATGAAGTAAATAAAAATAAAGAAATGAAAAAGCTCCAACTTTCAAAACAGTTGACTAAGTTCCCAGATCATGTGTGGTTCCAGTGTAGGCCCGAGTAGGCCTTGACCCTCCCACTTCTCTCATTAGACCACCATTTTTTATTGTTTTTTAAAATTCATATTTTTGTTTTTCTCAAATGAAAATTAACCTCTACAGCATTGTTACGCGTGCACGTCTATGCATATTTAGGGTATTAAGAGTAGGATTAAATCAAAGCTACGAATAAGCAAATTGAAAAAGTGAAATTTTTTAGAGTTTCTTAAAACACATCTTAATGTTACGCCATGCATACATTTTCAAACCTCTCTAATTTTTCTTGATAAACATCTCCATTACATGTCCATAACACCAACATTATGAAGTAAAAAGGCGAAAAAAACATGCTGAAAAGATTTAAAGCCTAATGCTGGAATGATTTTCTTTGACTTATCAATAATAATAATACCTCAGCGTGGTTACTCGTGATCTTGTAACTTGGTTTCAAATCCCATCCCTGGTCATTGTCTGTTTCCGGGTGTTTGTGTGCTTTTGTCTACCGCCACACACGTGCGATTAGGAGATAACTTGAGGGCTCATCTAGTTGTAAGTTCAGCCCGAGTCAAGGGTTGGCGCTGCTGCCTAATTCTTCTCGTCCTTTCTCTCCTACAGTGCGGAAGACTGCCAGTCCCAGTGATGTCACTGTCTGCTGGCCCTGCCCCTACTGGTCTGACTTTCTCTTTAGGGGCAGCACTGCCATCTTGGGTCCAGTCTCTATTTTGACTCCTGATGTTTTTTCTGCTTTATTTTTCACATTTTTGCATCCAGTTATATGCGGCTTTCCCCATCTCTTCATATTGGTTTTTGTATTTTCTTACACTACCAGTATTCCAATTTTGCTCACACATCCCCATACAGATAACAGAACCTTAAATTGGTACAGCGAGAGTGGATGTGTGTGAATAAGCCCGGTGACTGTCTGGCACCTCATCCAGAGCTGGTGTCTTCCTACCCTCCAATGTTGTCAGCAGGGGCTCAATCTACCTGCAACTCTAGGAATGCTGTGTTATTTTGCATTGAAAACTAAAAAACTAAAAGATGATTTAAGAGCTCAGAACAGAAGTGAAGACTTTCAGTGCAAAGTGCAGGAGCTTCTAAGTTGAGCAAACGTTCACAGATAATTATACTGTGGTAAAAGTCGGAAACATTTTATAGGAAATGAAACCCGTCTTTTTCAGCAGGTGACCTTTCTTAATAGAACTTCTAAAATGGGCACAGCAGGAGACATTCTGACCGTGCCTTGTATTGTTTTTAGCAACAGTTCTTACACAATAAAGACCCTGCTGAAAAACTGCCTGTGTGAACAATTAGGCGACCTTAGCCATTTAGGGACATTTACCTGCATGCACTACAGATACCTTGGAGACGTTCAGTGTCGATAGATAGATAGATAGATAGATAGATAGATAGATAGATAGATAAGGCACTATATAAAACAATGATTGACAGATAGATAGATAGATAGATATATTTTTGCTGTTTAAATTTGGCTTCATTAAGTTATCATTTACTTGTCTGTTGTCCCATTTATATAACATATAGTGTAGGATTCTCAAAGCCAGTCATAATGTTTACAATGCACCATCTGTTGGAATGAAATATGTAATAGATGAAACACTGCACCACTATATACACTCACCTAAAGGATTATTAGGAACACCATACTAATACTGTGTTTAACCCCCTTTCATCTTCAGAACTGCCTTAATTCTGATACTTTTATCATACTGATAAAAACAATTTTATTTAAAGAGTGATAAAAATGCAGTGCAAGTTAAGAAATGCAAGGTGGAGAGTGTGAGGCCAGTATAACAGTCAATGTCATTGCATAATGTTAACGTTTATCCTCCCGGGTGGAATTGAAGAGTCGCATAGTGTGGGATCTCCTCAGTCTGTCACTGAAGCTGCTCCTCTGTCTGGAGATGATCCTGTTCAGTGGATTCTAGTGACTAATCTCTATATGTATAAAATTCAACTTCTGTCTGTATGTCTGTGTGTCTGTCCACTTTTCACAAGAGAACTACTTGACATTTTTTTTCTAGAATTTGCTTGAACATTCCGGTTGATTTTGCGGCTGATCTCATCGCGCTATGTATCCTAGTTCGGTTGCGGAACCGAATTATTTGCTCGATTCTGAGAGAGATGCAGCGGGCCGAGGGGAGGGGGCGGGGCCATCCTTACTCACGCTCCAGCCTCGGGGCGTATCTTACCTCAGCTTAGCTAGCAAACGAGAGAACTACTTAACGTTTTTTTTCTAGAATTTGCTTGAACATTCCGGTTGATTTTGCGGCTGATCTCATCGCGCTATGTATCATAGTTCGGTTGTGGTGCTGATTTATTTGTGTGATTCCAAGAGAGATGCAGCAGGCAGAGGAGAGGTGGGGTGGTGCCATCCTCACACACCTGTCAGCCTCAGGGCATATCGTACCTCTGCTTAGCTGGCAACTACTTATTGAATTCAGATTGTCTTTTTTTCTATAATTTGCTTGAACATTTTGGTTAATTTTGTGACTTATCTCATCGTGCTATGTATCATAGTTTGCTTGCAGGACCAATTTATTTGCGTGAATCCGAGAGACGTGCAGCGGGCCGAGGGCAGGGGGGATATTTCCCGCCTCACTCACACGCCAGCCTCAGGGCGATCCTTACCTCTGTTTAGCTCCTTACCTCCGCTTAGCTAGCGAATGAGAAAACTACTTAACGGATTCAGATCTGGTTTTTTTTACTAGAATTTGCTTGAATATTACGGTTGATTTTGCGAATTCTCTCATTGGACTAAGAATCAGAGTTCGCTTGCAGACGCGATATATTTGCACTAATCTGAGACAGACGCTGTGGACCGATGGGAGGGGGAAGCATGACGTCAGGATTGGAGCGGCGGGCTGGGCCCTCCTCAATGTCCTGTTTCTCTACTACGCGGGCGGAGCCGTGGAGGACGGCTAGTTCTTAAGAAACGGAGTTTAAAAAAAAGTGCGCAAACTTTTTTGAACGTCCCTTGTAGATGGTAAGTACAGCGTATTAGGGACACCTAATCTAAAGTGATAACCCTTTCTCTTCATAAACGGGTCCAATCCCACTGATCACTAAGAAGATCTGAAAGCGTAACACAGCCATTGCAGCAATGAGCCTGGAGGCCGAGCCTGAGCCCTATAATCCTGCAATGATAAGAGCTTCCCAGCATGCTACCCACCTTGTGTTTCTTGATTTTTTTTTGTGTTATTTTCAGCTGTTCCCAGCAGTTATATGCATTTATACAGTACAGGCTCCATTTGGTGTGTACATTAAAACCTTTTCTTCTCCCTAATGACTCCAAGCCAACATCTGCAAAGTCCAATAATATCTGCATTCATGCGTCTGAGACTGAATGATTCATACGTCATTACTATCTCCTCTGTCATGCCAATACGGAAAAATAAATGTGAAAGTTTCAAAAATAAAAAATAAAATATTCTTAGTAGGCATTTGTTCTTCGTGTAAGCCGAAATAAGGACAAGGCTGGAATTTATGAAGGACTGCAACTCTTCCTGCTAAGACTGGGGTCTCTAAGGAAAGGACTTCTCTTATCAAAATATTGACAGTAAGAATGAGATGAATAATGAAAGGCAACTCCAAGAACCGAAGGTCATCATCATTGAATGATAAGTCTGTTATTTTTCCTTCTGGAACAGATAAGAATTAAATAGGAAGGAACGTCCCTAACAGACATAGTTAGCATTGGGATCTTCTTAGATCTTCTTAGATCTGTGGGCCTGATGCCAGCTGCACCGATGGACTCTCACGTGCTTATCGGTCTTATTACGTGGGGTTCTAAACCCAAGAACATTTTTAATATGAGAGATTAGTCATCAAGGTCTGCTGGTCCTTTGTGAATATTTCAGCATTTTCAATGCTATTGTACCAGACATTTTTTTTAGACATCTCGGCACATTCAATTTTTGGTTCCTCCATCATGTTACGTAATGATCATAAGACAAGGGAAAAAACAGTTATCGTATATACTCGCATATAAGTCAAGTCTTGAAACCCGAAAAATCAATCCTAAAATCAGACCCCGACTTATACACCCGTTCAAAAATACGACACTTTTTTTATTTTATTTTTTTGCCTCCTCCAACCTCATATCAGTTTCTCAGACACACTGAATTTTGTTATGGCACAATTACCAAATTCTTTTGCTGCTTCAACGACTTTTAATTTAAAGAGCAGCTTCATATTTTCTTCTGATCGTAGATAAGGGATGCCCTTATGATAAAGGTGCATGAGGCTGTGAGATACAAAAAACACAAAACAGTGCAAACTTTGCATCGGAATAGTTCGGGTATTAAATACCGTGTGGTCACGTAGGCAAAATACATAGAAGAGTAAAAGGCCGTGTGCTCCGTGGTTACTCTCTCATCTGGGCGTTAGCATATCGTAATCTCTTGGACCAATAGTGGGAGTTTTCCACATTTGACTTATATGACGACATTATAAAATAGAAATTATACGGTAAAATCAAGCCCGACTTATCCACGGGAGAACTTAAACGCGAGTATATATGGTATCTTTAACTTGAACTTTTTTTTTGCCTTGGAACACATTCAGTTGGTTAAAAAGAGCCCTTGTTGTGTCTCATGACACACGTCTTCTGAGTGATTCATTGGCTGAAAGTCCTCAGTGTTGGTGTCAGCAAGGGGATCTGCAGCTTCGTTCATAATGGCGAGCAGTTTTGTTTTCATTCTCCCCTTTGTTACAACCTCCAGGGGGTCCAGATTGTGTCTAATACCATCCATCCATCCATTATCCAACCTGCTACATCCCAACCACAGGGTCACGGGGGTCTGCTGGAGCCAATCCCAGCCAACACAGGGCGCAAGGCAGGAAACAAACCCCGGGCAGGACGCCAGCCCACCGCAGTTGTGTCTAATACTGTAGAATAATTTTAAAAACTGCTGAAAAACCTATCATGGTGCGTGGGACTCAGTAATCAGCGCATGGTCCCAACTTCTTCCTCCTAAAAACCCATTATGTTTTATTTCGTACCTATATTTTAGTTATATCCCTATTAGTCTATATGGACACTGAATTATCATTTTCCTCTGGGTTCTGCAATTCCGTACTAATCTTACCATTCTCTGCTGTCTGTTCTGGTTCTTATATGGTGACCATCTGTGCCACCACCACCTGATCAAGACACCATGCTGCCCCCCTGTGTTTATGGATTGAATGGCGGGTGTCGCAGATGTCCACATGACCATCATCATCCAATTCTTCCATGTGAAGCCTGTAGATGGTAAGTACAGCGTATTAGGGACACCTAATACCCCTTTCTCTTCATAAACGGGTCCAATCCCACTGATCACTAAGAAGATCTGAAAGCGTAACACAGCCATTGCAGCAATGAGCCTGGAGGCCGAGCCTGAGCCCTATAATCCTGCAATGATAAGAGCTTCCCAGCATGCTACCCACCTTGTGTTTCTTGATTTTTTTTTTTGTGTGTTATTTTCAGCCTTTCACAGCAGTTATATGCATTTATACAGTACAGGCTCCATTTGGTGTGTACATTAAAACCTTTTCTTCTCCCTAATGACTCCAAGCCAACATCTGCAAAGTCCAGTAATATCTGCATTCATGCGTCTGAGACTGAATGATTCATACGTCATTACTATCTCCTCTGTCATGCCAATACGGAAAAAAAAAATGTGAAAGTTTCAAAAATAAATAAAATTTTCTTAGTAGGCATTTGTTCTTCATGTAAGCTGAAATAAGGACAAGGCTGGAATTTATGAAGGACTGCAACTCTTCCTGCTAAGACTGGGGTCTCTAAGGAAAGGACTTCTCTTATCAAAATATTGACAGTAAGAATGAGATGAATAATGAAAGGCAACTCCAAGAACCGAAGGTCATCATCATTGAATGATAAGTCTGTTATTTTTTCCTTCTGGAACAGATAAGAATTAAATAGGAAGGAACGTCCCTAACAGACATAGTTAGCATTGGGATCTTCTTAGATCTTCTTAGATCTTCTTAGATCTTCTTAGATCTTCTTAGATCTGTGGGCCTGATGCCAGCTGCACCGATGGACTCTCATGTGCTTATCAGTCTTATTACGTGGGGATCTAAACCCAAGAACATTTTTAATATGAGAGATTAGTCATCAAGGTCTGCTGGTCCTTTGTGAATATTTCAGCATTTTCAATGCTATTGTACCAGACATTTTTTTTAGACATCTCGGCACATTCAATTTTTGGTTCCTCCATCATGTTACGTAATGATGATAACCATAATCCATGAGGACTGATTTCGACCATCTGTGTTAGGTAGAATGTCCAGTGGGGGCTAAGCGGTTTTAGACATTGGTACCCCTGCAGATTTTGTTTTTCTTTTCTCCAGCCTAAGTGGAGTTTTTTTTTTCTATCCTGCTTACCATTCGATCTTATCTTTTCTTTTGTTACATACTGTATTATATTATTGCCTAATCTTGTTTATGTTTCACATTAACTTCCTTTTATTTCATTTTGTAAAGCACTTTGAACTACATTGTATGTATGAAAATAAATGCTGTTGTTGTTTTTGTTATCCCAAAACCCTTTTAACTCTTTGAGGGCTGAATAATTTTATTCCAAAACACACAGTTTTCCGAAAAGCACACAAAGCAATCATTTCACACATAAATCAACACAAAACGTCTGTTGTTGTGTGCTGTGGTCGCCAATTCACAGGAATGCACAGCAGGCTGTCTTTACATGGTGGGATGCGGGGACAGCAGCGGTAGTCACAGTCACAGTGTATTGCAATCTGGTTTGTACCTGTTGTCACTGTAAGTGGGGGACAGATCAGCTGATGCTGGTACCTCACGTTCGTGTCGATCACTTGTATGAAAATCGCATTCTGACAAGTCAGAGTTCAATTCAGCGATACTATGCAAAACATCATCAATGGAGTAGCTTGCTTTATGCATTCGCGTTGATCTCTCGCCAGACATTGATGCCATTTTTGCCGTTGTTTGCTCCTCACTACTCACATGACCACAGGGAACCACGATCAAACCAACAAAGCTAGCTTTCCTTCTAGCAAAAAGAGTCCAACGAAAACGTTTTGTCACCGTTTACAGTTGACTAGCAAAATACCCGCGCTTCACAGCGGCGAAGTACTGCCTTAAAATTTTTATTAAGAAGAAAATGAAACCTTTTTAAACTGAGGGAAAATATGCCAATAATTATTTAAGGATCTCTTTGTATGCCACATTGTGAGTTCGGCCCTCTGGTTGTAATATGACCAAGCTGTGCGCTGAGCTTACTCTTGAGCGTGTAACGTACAGTTGGCCATGTGAACAGTAATCTTGTCTCAAATCTCACAGCTTGGATTGCTGCTGTCATAATCGGTTTGAGTTTCATGGTTTGCTTCAATTACGACAGTATTTGTAGGACTTGTGTTGAAGTGACATTCGGCAACTGTCAAGCGTTGTAAGCACACAACCGGTTTCATTGATAACTTCACATCCAGCTTTTGAGAGTTTAAACATTCATAAACATCAAAGTGTCCACTACTGAAATCGTCACCTGTGAATCTAAGATGTTTAAGAGGCATTGGCGGTTGTCGAAAGGTGTAAAATATTTGGCCATTTCGGTACACTTGAAAGTGACAACCGAACAATTCAGCGGCAGCCATCAACTCACATGCAGATCCATACGTGAAGGGCTTAAGCATTTCACTCTTCTAGTGCTCCTGTGTAGTATAATTATCTCCTGTACGTCATCAGTCCACACCTTGAACCTGTCCCAGTCATTCAATACATAAGACACAATGTTCCTCCGGATATCAAGAGTGAGCCTGATATGGCCGTGCAATACGTAACACAGAGAATGGAAAAGGCAGGTGCCATCTCCGGGCATGGAAACCACTCGGTAAGTGACAGTTCTTTGATCGATGGTGAGCACCTCGATAGACATGTTAATGCGGGTACGGTTGGAATGATAAAGGAAATGGGTACCTGAACAATGTAAAGTAAGTCTAAAATACCTACACAATAACTATAATCATAATAAATGAACAATAAAACAGCGGAGAAGCCGTGGATTAAATAAAAAGGCTGTAGTTATCAGCAGGGAGACGTGAGTCCCGTGGCGAAGCAAGGAAGGGAATGTAGAGACTGGAGCGACTGACAGCCTTATATAGGCAGGCAGCCAACAACGTGGGAGGCGTTGGGATGGGGGACACAACGCCACCTCACATGGTGACCGAGCTGCAGGCTATGGACATATATATGTACGTAAGTAGGATTCAGTTAGCATTTGGAACCCGCGTAACAAATCTCTTGAAGATGAGCCCATAAGTAACAAAGACCATTGAAAAGTTCAATATGGCGGCCGACAGTGGCATCATACCACCGAAATAAGTACCAAATTTCAGCCTTCTACCTACACAAGAAGTTGGAGAATTAGTGACGTTGGAAAGTTCAATATGGCGGCTAACAGTGACGTCATACCACTGAAATAAGTACGTACATCGGTTTTGGTTAGCGCAGGGAAGCCACCTACCAAATTTCGTGAAGATGGGGCCATAAATAAGAGAGTTCAACATGGCGAACGTTGTCAACCGTTATGACCATTACACGTAGAATTTTGAAATGAAACCTGCTTAACTTTTGTAAGTAAGCTGTAAGGGATGAGCCTGCCACCCTTATCAGGACCAGGGGCAGGTACCAACTGCTAATGACACCACACACGTACAAACGACCACCGCTCCAGTCAGCAGGAACTGGGGTCATTTTATTCAATGATGAATCAAGTCTGAAGAAGCCGTGAGTAACTCTTCAATAGGAATTAACACAGAATCATCTAGAAGGTGTCCGAGATCCCTGGTTGTAGTTTTACTGCACCGAGGCAAATCAGTGTACACTTGGGGGCTTTTTTTTGTTCCAAAAACTCTTTCAGCCAACTCCCTATCCCTACTCGGTATATTCACAGATTTGAGGGCTGTTTTCTTTTACTTTTAATCTTTCCCGGAGAATTTTTCACTTAGGAAGTGCCAGACAAGATGGATGACTGGCACAAAGCAAGTCCCAATATCCCGAAGATCAATAAATTGGCAAATTTTAAAATGCGGCCTAAAGACGCCTTGTGTTGATAGTGACCACGGATCAAAAGATGATTCTTCAGTTGTCATCTCTAAATAAATCCCCCCTAAAATATTGTAGTGGTTTACTACATTCCACTGTCGAGATCTTGTAACCTTTTTTTATAAGATTTTTATTTTTATTTTTTTGCTCTATTTATATTTATTTCACAGTTGCCAGATTCTATTTTGTTTAACACTTTTTGACATCCTTCCTGGAACATTTCCCAGTTTTATTTCTTTTGTTTTGTCACTTACTTATACTGTATTTTTCAGTCGTTTTGTCACTTTTCGTGGACGTCACTCTCCCTTTGCACACCGTGCCATGCTTGCTGGAGATGCTCTGCCACTGTCTGACTGCAGTGGGTTGCCATCCGAAAGGCTACCATCGCCACCTAAGGAACTAAACAAAAATGTTGAAGTAGAAGTTTCACAACTGGAAACTGAGCTTTGGTTTGAATACATTCTGAACAGTTTATTGGAGGGAGACAGTGGTATAATGTTGCTGCCTCGCAGTAAGGAGACCCGGGTTCACTTCCTGGGTCCTCCCTGCGTGGAGTCTGTATGTTCTCCCCGTGTCTGCATGGGTTTCCTTCCACAGTCCAAAGACATGCAGGTTAGGTGCATTGGTGATCCTAAATTGTCCCTGGTGTGTGCTTGGTGCGTGTGTGTGTGTGCTGGCGCCCTGTGGTGGGCTGGTGCCCTGCCCGGGGTTTGTTTCCTGCCTTGCACCCTGTGCCTGGCTGGGATTGGCTCCAGCAGACCCCCGTGACCCTGTGTTAGGATATAACGGGTTGGAAAATGACTGACTGACTGACAGTTTATTGGAGCATTTTGACCCCTTGCCTGTTTAGTATTTCTGGCTCCTCACGTAGTGAGTGACCCCGACCTCCATTTGGTGCTGCAAGCATTTGACTTATGGATGAACACCACTTGTTTAAAGCTCTCTGTAATAATTAGCACCATGCATCACTTCTGAGAAATGCTGCTTTTTTATTTGAACAGCTTATACAGGGAGAGTCACTTGAAAGAGGCCCTGCATATTCTGTTGTAAGTCCCGTTAGGATGAAGCAATCTGAACTAAAAAAATCCGCTCTATGCCTTGACGTTCATGTAATCGATTGCATTACATGCGATGCTGGAAGTGTTTTCCGTTTTCTGCCAGACGCATTTCCATGTTCCTGAATGTATCGGCAAGTGTGCTGGGGGGGAAAGCAGCAATTTCACGTTAGATGTTTTCCTTCAAATCATTTATGGTGCGAGTTTTGATCCGATAGACTTTTCCTTTGAAGAAGAAGGAAGTCTGGTGGTGTCAGATCTGGCAACCGTGGTGGCCAAAGCCCCTTTGAAATGACCCTGTTGCCGAAGAAGGACTCAGTTTCTACCATGGTTCTTTGCCGATGTGCGACAAGTTGCTCTATCTTGTTTGAAGTGACCTTCCATTAACTCACAATCATCCCGTTGATTCTGACAACGAATTGGTGACCCAGTAGGTTTGCACCATGAAGATGTGCTGCTCAATACTGTACACCACCATCCTGATGAGTAGTCGAGTGACTGAGTGACGGGGTACGCTGCTGATATGCTCCCAGAAGCTGCAGACTTCGTGACGCCCACCTCATCGCTCCTACGCAAGGGCATCCCGGCTCATTCGAACCTTCATATACTTAGGAGCACATTGCACGTTGTTTCATTCAGATTGATTTTTCCTAGTGAGAGTTATTACAGGATATTCAGGGCCTCTTTCGAGTGAATCTCCCAGTAGATACACACACACGCATGTGCACACCGCCCTGTGATGTCACGGACCCCATATTCTTCACGTTAAATGAAAGGAAGGCAACATGGTGTCCATAACCCAATTTTCACTCAAAGTCTAAAATAAACTGACATCTCGTCCAGCTCTGTAATGACATGGATGTTCTCTGATTAGCGTTATTTTATTAATTTTGGGGGTTGGGGGGGTGTCACTTCATGTATTTAAATGTCTGGTGAGGGTTTCTTTGGGGTCATAGAATCCAATTATATCATTTAACAGCAACATTAAAGAGTTTAGCTTTATCTTCAATTTGTTATGGACGCCGCCATTTTGGAGGGTGTACATCACCGGTGTATCCTTGACGATCCTTCCCAGAAGCATGCGGGAAGCATGATGTGCATGATGTCTTTAGTGGACCCTATTTAGATCGGTACAAGAATTGCCTCCGTATCCACGACTGACAGATAATCAAACGCTTTGAATTCTTGTCTCTCGATATTTCAGACTTTTGTTTTACAGATCGGATACACCGTTTCAGTTTTGACAGTCTGATTGTTTGCACTTTTGGTTTTGACCGCGTCTTTCTCCTGGTTCTTACAGTGCCATCCATAATGTTTGGGACAAAAGCCCATTTTTCCGTGATTTCATCTCCGACTCTGCTGCAAAGTTTAAAATGACAAATCAAACAATTCTGATGTGATTAAAGTGCACTTTGCAGACTTTTATTTAAGGAGATTTGCAGACATTTTGGTCACACAACACTTTTTCTACACAGGGCACCAAAATTTTGGGTACAATGAGCGTCACAGGTGTTTGTGATTCCTCAGGTGGGTATCATGGCTTCATAAGAAAACCTCAGCCTGCTTCGACCCTTTGGAGTCTGTAGCTGCCACTGTGAGGACAAGGGCTGTGCCAATGAAAGTCAAAGAAGCCATTAGGAGACTGAAACACAAGAATAAAACCATTGGAGACATCAATAAAACGTTAGGATAACGTCTGGAATATCATGAAGAAGAAAGAACACACTGGTGGGCTCAGGAATCACAAAGGGACTGGTAGGCCAAGGAAGACCTCCACTGCTGATGACAGAATAATCCTCACTCTGGTCAAGAAAAAGCTCCCAGACACAGTCTTCAGGGGGCTGATGTGGACGTGTCAGAGATGACTATCAGCAGAAGACTTCATGAAGAGGAGGCCACACTGCAAGATGGACACCACAAAAACAGGATGGCCAGATTACAGTTTGAGAAAAAGGACTTCAAAGAGCCTGCTGGATTCTGGGAGAAGGTCTTGTGGACAATCGAGACAAAGATGAACCTCATCAGAGTGACGGTGAGAGAAAAGTGTGGAGATCACCAGGGACTGTCCGAGATCCAAAGCAGACCACCTCATCTGTTACACATGGAGGTGCTGGGGGTGTTATGGCTTGGGCATGTATGGCTGGCACACTTCTCTTCATTGATGATGGAACTGCAATGAATTCTGGGGTGTGTAGAAACATCTGATCTGCTTGAGTTCCAATAAATGCCTCAAAATTCACTGTACAGCACTTCATCCTCCAACAACGTAAAGAGCCAAACAGACTGCTGAGGTGACACAGGAGTTTATTAGAGCTGAAAAATGGAAAATTCATGAATGGCTAAGCAAGTCACCTGATTTAAATGCAACTAAGCATGAAGAGCAAACTTAAGGGGGCAAGCCCCCCGAAACATGCAGGAGCTGATGATGGCTGCATGAGAGTCTTAGCAGAGCTTCACCAGAGAAGACCCTCAGCACCTGCTGATGTCTATGAATTGCAGACGTCAAGCAGTTATTGCATTCTGGGATAGGTGACAAAGTCCTCAACATGACAACGGCTTTAATAGACCTGCCAATGCTGCGTGCCAAACATGATGGTGCCCTGAAATGGGGGGGACCCTGTAGACAGATGTCTGCAAATCCCCTTCAATGAAAGTCTGCAGTGTGAGCTCTGAATTGTTTGATTTGTAATTTTAAACTCTAGAGAAGAGGCTTATGGAGGCATTATGGAGGGCACTGTGTAACGCTCAGGAGGCGTATTGACTTCCCTTTAGGTCATCGGTACTGAGGGAGAACGCTGACCCTTATTGTACGGAACTCCAACTATAAACTCCAAAGATTCTGACCAGAGTTTACATAACTGCACTAATTCCATAATTGCGGGTCTAGCCACCTTAATAATAAAGTCGTTTCAGATATTCTTCTCGTAGAGTTTGCTCCGCACTCATTAGAGCAAATAAAAAGCAAAAGCCGCATGCATATTCTGCATCATTAGCATGTATATAAGTCTGAGGCACTGAGCTGCTAAACCTTCCAAAAAGCAGAACGGCTGCGGCTGAACCTGCTTATGCTGTCAGAGGGCACGGCCGCCATGCAGGAGATACGACTTCACAGGTACACAAAATTGAGAATGACAGCCCTGATTGCCGTGTGTAAATCTGGCAGGCCGAAATGATTCATTTGCTAAGTCAATCTGCAGTATGAATTGGATTTTAGAGAAATATGCATCACAGAATACGCGCCATTTACCAGGGCCAGTGTGTATAGCCGATAACAGCTTATTAGTGGAATGAGATCAGAAAATGTGCATAACTCTTCGTGAAATGGCTTTATATTTGTACCCGTCACGTTCTGCATTCGTGACTAATGCTGCTGCCCCACCGTTCCAGGCAGTTGACTTTAAATCCTGACCCAAGTCGGTAGAGTTGGCACATTGTATTACACACACACACTATGGCCAACAGTATGTGGACCCCCACCTATGAATTATCGAGTATAGGTTGTGATAGACGGGTGGGGACCGGGAGAGGCGCAATTCTTTCCCCAGGATGCAAGAGGGCAGCCATCCTGGATTGTGTGGGAGCCACGGAACCTGAAGGCTTAACCCTGTGAGGATCCGTGGTCACTGCCAGGAGGTGCCCGAAGGATTAAGGAGCCTTGAGCCGCAGCACTTCCGCTACACCAGGAAGTGCTGCCGAACCAGGAAGCAGGTACACCCGGAGTGCTTCCGGGTGCCCATGCAGCACTTCTGCCACACAAGGAAGGTGGCAGAAGAAGGAAAGAAAAGGACTGTGAGTCTTTGGGCACTGTGTTTGTGCTATGGTGTGTACTGGAAAAGAGAAATAAACCATGTGTGCTGTGCACATCTGGTGTGGAGTCTGTTTGTATCTGGAATATCTTTTACAAGGTGTTATCATTGGTGCATAGCCACTCAGTCCCCATTGTCACACAGTATGGACTGCACTTAAGAGCTTGGTGACTTCATAAATGGCGCTCTCATAGGATGCCACCCTTGCTACAAGTCAGTATGTGAAAGTTCTGCCCTGCTAGATCTTTCCCGGTCTGTTATTGTGAAGTGGAAGTGTGGAGGAGCGACCGTGAAGCGGTAGACCACTCAGACTCAGTGTAAGAAACTGCCTCCGGGATGTCACATCAGCACCACGAACGGTGCCGTTCAGGAGATGGCCGTCCATGGCCGAGCTGCTACTACCAAGCCAAAGCGCAGGTTTGGGCCTTGACTGAGCCACTCCAGGACCCTCAGAGCCTCTCCAGCATTGTCTGGGTGTTTCATGTGGTTGTCCCGCGCTCTTTATATCTGCTAAAAGGTCATAGTAACATGCATTGACCTGTCTTTTGGTCATAGCCTCTCATTTCACTTCCATTAGGCGCAATCCTTCCTTAAAATAAGATGAAGTTCCATAGGTAAGAAGGTGATGCCCAGTCGTACCTGTTGTCACTCACGGGAACCCAGGAGACAGCGGAAGGGCTCTAGTGACTGTAATTCTACCTCCGCTCCAGGGGTTGGTGCCCTGTCCTAATGCCTGTTCCTCTTCCTCCCTCCCTCCCTCTGCAAGACTTGAGGATTGACGGCTGTAACACCTCTGACGTCACTTCCGGAGGAGTGAAAACCAGACGCTCCTCCATCTTTGTCCGTTTCGTCTGTAAAGACGTCTCCTCGATCGTTGTGTTGATTTTTCTTTGTTTTCTACGGGGTGACCAGGCTGCTACCCCTCCCCCCCAACTCTTTATCGTTATTGTCTCATTCACTCTGCTTTTCGTGGGAACCTCTCTGTATTTGGCTGCATTCCTCCTCCTCATTTCGGACTCGCCTGGCGGGAGCCTGCAGGGACATTTCTGGGAAAGCTGGTCTGGAGTCTGAGTCTCTTCTGGACTGACCAGTTGACGATCTCAGCCTGCCTCGTGGTTATTTTTGGAGACCTCATCTCCTTTTCATCACATTTGTAGACCCCCTCATTACTAGAGAGCAAGAGAGAGAGAGGTTAGGAGTAGGCACTGATACAGCACATTGGCGCACCCACCACATGACGAACCAACTCAGGATCTCAGATTTAGGACCCGAGTGCAGCCATGCAATGGGAGACACCTCAGCACCACACCAGTTCAGATGGAATGGAACTAGTGGTAGTTTTTTTATGTTGGCGGGAGTGCCAATTCTGCCACCAACCCCTGGGTTTTTCCCGGCAGGTTGGAGGGCTGAATGCAGATTAACGTCATACCCAGGACGGACGGAGCAATCGCAGGTTAAGGGCCTTGCTCAGGGGCCCAACAGAGTAGAGTCACTTCGGGCGTTTACGGGATTTGAACCGGTAACCTTCCGATTACAATCATAGATGATTAAATATATCTTTTTGGTTGCTTGCTTCTTTAACTCATTTTTCATGTGTTTTTTTGAGTGACAGTGCATGCGGTGTGAATTACGCAAATAAAATGAAAACAGCCATTTGCTTTGGCTAAGACTTTAAAAAAGATTCTCATTTATATTTCATATAAGAATTGACTTTGTCCCAGCACCTTAATTATCGGGTTTGGGGGTAAAATACTTAAGATTGCATTAGTGAAATGAAACGTATTAGGAGGGCTTACTTTGGGTTGAATGGTGTTTCCTTAAGAGGCGTTAGCTCTCCGGAAATGTGTTCTTTTGAAATTGCGGCACATTAAGTAACTAAACAATATAGTAATATGACAGAAAAGGCGATATCCCTCCCATCGTGATTATGGCGGCATAAGAATCACATGAGAAAAATATACTTTAGCTTACTGACGGTTGATGTGGTTACAGACGGGAAGCATATGACAGACTTTTATCCAGGAGTGGGAATCTGGATCTACGCAGTCTGTCATTTTTTCGTCCCCACGCTGAGAGGGTTTTCGGACGGAGGTCCGACACAGCTTCGAAGGGTTTGGCTGTTGTCCAAGCCTTTTAATACTGTCTTCTCTGTCTCCAAACAAGGGCAGGTAGGGACTGAACTCCACAAAATACAGACATATCATAATGCCTACATGCCGGTTCTTATTCTCCCAACAAGGAAAGAAGATTTTGTACTGACAGAGGACAGAAATACTGTTCTGTGTTTAAGCTGACTATACAATCCTCCAGTTGTCTTTGGCTATCTAGTCTATGCTTGGTTGGCAATTCTAAATGCTGAGCCCCTGTGTGCTAAACTTAGCATACACATGTGAATGGTTATTTTAACAGTGTTGTTCAGGACAGTCACATAAAATATTAAAGAAAAATGTATTATAACAAATGGCATGTGGTATAACGGGTGGGTCCACGGCTACAACAAGATATGGCCAGGTTTTAAATCCGTAAAGCCGTGTCACTCTCTGTGGGTGCGATGGCACGACCACAGGGAGTTAATGAGGTAGTTGGGGCGAGTCGCAATTAAACTGCAACAAAACTGACCTCCTGCAAATAAAGTTCAACTTAATAAAATGAGCTCCTTCCCAGTCTATCTTGGCGGTGATCTCATCAGACCTGCCTCCACTGCAAAGAATCTTGGTGTCATTTTTGATTCCACCCTTTCTTATTTCGCCCACATAAATGACATTAAGAAACGTTCGTACTTTCACCTCCATAACATATCCTGTGTTCGCTCCTTCCTCTCCTTTTCTAATGCGGAGAAACTTGTCCCTGCTTTTATCACATCCCACATCAATTATTGTAATTCCCTACTGGCAGGTGCCCCTTCTAATCTTATATCACAGCTCCAGCTTATTCAAAACTCTGCTGCATGAGTCCTGACACGAACCAGCAGCAGCGAGCACATCACACCCATCCTGCTCCGTCTTCACTGGATCCCCGTGTCTTACAGAATTGAATATAAAATCCTACTAATAAACTACAAAGCCTTAAACGACCTTCTCCATCACTATGTGCCCATCCGCCCACTAAGGTCCTCTGATTCTGGCAATCTTGTTATGCCCCACACTAATCTACACTCCATGGGTGACAGCAGGGCCTTCAACTGTGTATGTCAATGTGAATGTCAATTTATTTATATAGCACATTTAACACAACATAGGAATGCTGTGGCCAAAGTGCTTTACAATAATAGAATAAAAGAAGAACATACAATTAGCTTGAATAAATAAACAGAAATAAAGTAAATGAACATAAATAATATTAAAAATAAATAGAAGTAATGTTACATAAACACAATGAGGAAACCATCAGTATTACTGAAGGTCATTGGAAAGCAAGTGACTAGAAATGAGTCTTTAATATCGTTGTGAATTGTCGACGACTCCTTTATGTGACGAGGTGAAGAGATCCACAGGCGAGGAGCAGCAGCTGCCAAAGTCCTGTCTGACCCCTTAGTGTGACACTCGGTACGAGGGACAACAAGAGACAACTGACCAGCAGATCTAAGCACTCTAGATGGCTGGTGTAAAGCACACAATTCAGATAAATAGGCAGGAGCGAGCCCATGGAAAGATTTAAAAACTAGCAATAAGATTTTTAAATCAATTTGAAAACTGACAGGCAGCCAGTGTAAAGAAGCTAATATTGGAGAAACGGAATCAGACTTTTTTTCTGTTACTCTTTTATTGTAAAGCACTTTGGCCACAGCATTCCGATGTTGTTTTAAATGTGCTATTTGTACATAAAGTTGACATTGACCCAAAATGGATCCCTGAGGAACACCACATTTAAGAGGAGCAGTAGACAAAAAAGAGGAATTTAAAGTCACTGTTAGATATGTCCCGAACCAGTTAAGAGCGGCCCCTTTAAGCCCAACAAGATGTTCAAGCCGCAACAGCAATATCTCATGGTCAATAGTATAGCGCCCAGACTCTGGAATGACCTACCGAAATTAATCAGGTCGGCTGACTCCATGAATTCTTTTAAAAAACAACTCAAAACTCATCTGTTCAGGAAGGCTTTTAGCTCTACTTGACTTTATTACCCTGTTTTCAGTTTACCTCTCTGTCAAGATGTTCGTGTGACCTGTGTTTGTGTGTTTAGACCAGGGGTCCCCAACCGTCTGACAGCCGGGCCGTAAGAGAACTGCCGACAACGGAGACTCACTCAGTGAAGGGCTACAGCAATAAGGCTGCCCCCTTCACTGAGGATACTTTTCAGAACGCTAGGCGGGCGCAGAGAGAGGAGAGAGACCGAGGTGAGAGAGTATTACAACAAAGTATTTTTATGTTTCTGACAGCTTCCCCATATGACACGAATCTATAGAAATCTCGTTCCTATGAAGTGCATTCAGCAGATACTTTCATTACAATGAAGTGACCTTGAAATGCTTGAATGAATCATCCACAGAGCAGATAGTTCTGTGGTCGCAGCTCAGTTGTGCTCAACGATCCCCAAACAGAAACATTGTCAAAAAATGTTCTTTCTTTGAACTTTCCTCGTACAGTGGTACCTCTGGTCACGACCATAATTCGTTCCAAAACTCTGGATGCAACCCAAACCTAATTTCCCCATAAGACTGTATGTTACAGGGGTCTTCCCAGACTGCCTTAAGACTGCTGTAGTTAAACCCCTTCTTAAGAAACATAATCTTGACCCCTCGGCTCTTGAAAATTTTAGACCCATCTCTAACCTGCCTTTCTTAAGTAAAGTTTTAGAGAAGGCAGCCATTATGCAGTTAAATGACCACCTAAACAAACCTGCCATTCTTGATAAATTTCAGTCAGATTTTAGAACAAATCACAGCACAGAAACTGCACTCGTTAAAGTAGTAAATGACTTGTGAGTGAATGCAGACAGAGGCCATTTATCTGTTCTCATCCTCTTAGATCTGAGTGCTGCATTTGACACCATTGATCATAATATTCTTAGAAATCACCTTAGTCAATGGGTGGGCCTCTCTGGCAGGGTCTTAAATTGGTTTGAATCCTACCTGGCAGGGAGAAAATATTTTGTTAGTTGTGGTAATTACAACTCGAAGATACATGATATCCAATATGGTGTTCCACAAGGCTCTATCCTGGGTCTGCTGCTCTTCTCAATCTACATGCTTCCGTTAGGTCAGATTATCTCAGTGCACAACGTGAGCTACCACAGCTATGCTGATGACACACAGCTGTACTTATCAATAGCACCTGATGACCCCGATTCTCTTGATTCACTAACACAATGTCTGACTTGTATCTCAGAATGGATGAATAGTAACTTTCTCAAGTTAAATAAAGAGAAAACTGAAATGTTAGTGATTGGCAATAATGGATACAATGAGGCTATTAGAAATAAACTGGATACATTAGGATTAAAAGTCAAGACGGAGGTAAAAAGCTTAGGGGTGATTGTTGACTGTAATCTGAATTTTAAATCGCATATTAATCAGATCACTAGGACAGCATTTTTTCACCTAAGAAACATAAGTAAAGTTAGACCTCTTATATCCTTGAAAGATGCTGAGAAATTAGTTCACATTTGTTTTCAGTCGACTAGATTACTGTAACGCACTCCTCTCAGGACTACCCAAAAAAGACATAAATCGTTTGCAACGAGTGCAGAATGCAGCTGCTAGAATCCTAACTAGGAAAAGAAAATCTGAGCACATTACTCCAGTTTTGATGTCACTACACTGGTTACCTGTGTCATTCAGGATTGACTTTAAAATTCTGCTTATGGTTTATAAAGCCTTAAATAATCTCACTCCATCTTATATATCAGAATGTCTGACACCTTATATTCCAAATCGTAACCTCAGATCCTCAAATGAGTGTCTCCTTAGAATTCCAAGAACAAAACTTAAAAGAAGTGGTGAGGCGGCCTTCTGCTGCTATGCACCTAAAATCTGGAATAGCCTGCCAATAGGAATTTATCAGGCTGATACAGTAGAGCAGTTTAAAACACTGCTGAGAGCACATTACTTTAACATGGCCTTTCTATAACTTCACTTTAACTTAATGCTGATACTCTGTATGTTCAATTTCCTCATAATAACTATTCATGGTGGCTCTAAAATCCGTACTGACCCCTACTCTCTCTTCTGTTTCTTTTTCTGGTTTCTTTGTGGTGGTGGCCTGTGCCACCTCCACCTACTCAAAGCTTCATGATGCTCCTACAATGATGGATGGATTAAAAGCCAGAAGTCTACGTTACCATCGTCATCAAGCCCTTCCATGAGAACCCTAAATCCAAAGAGGACTGTTTCATTTATGTGAGGTAGATTGCCCAGAGGGGACTGGATGGTCTCGTGGTCTGGAATCCCTACAGATTTTATTTTTTTCTCCAGCCTTTGGAGTTTTTTTTTTTTCTGTTCCCCCTGGCCATTGGACCTTACTCTTATTCGATGTTAATTAATGTTGACTTATTTTGTTTTCTTATTGTGTCTTTTATTTTTCTATTCTTTATTATGTAAAGCACTTTGAGCTACTGTGTATGAAAATGTGCTAGAGAAATAAATGTTGTTGTTGTTGTTGTAAATACAATTAATCCGTTCCAGACCGTACAAACTGTATGTAAATATATTTTTTTAGGCACAAAAATAGTTAATTATACCATAAAATGCACAGTTTAATAGTAAACTAAACGATAACAGTGTTAATGTGATGTGCAATCTGTTTGAATGACAAATGCAATGCATATGTCTTTGTTATATGCAAAAAAAGAAGAAAAATCTCGGGTTGCAAACGTATGCAAACTGTTGGCATTTGAAGAAAAAGCCGTTTTTATGTGGTTCAGTGACACTCGTTCATGAAACATTCCTATTAATGCGGCACTCATTCAAGAAAATGTGAGGTTTTTAAACTATCTCGGGACTTCTGTCAATGGAACAACACGCTGTAAGCCTGCTGTTTCCCTCCTCTGGCAACAGACAAACAATCTTCCACAGACGTGGCAATCGCACTTCGGGACGGACTTCAGCGTGACGTTCCCGTTTGGAGGTCCAAAAAGAGTTCAGAAACCTCACAATATGAAGAAGCAGAAAAGGATGATTGGGCTTCTGATTAATAACTGTGCTGCCCACAACATGCTTCCGCATTTAGATAATGTTCGCATTGAATTCCTCCCACCCAGTTGCACAGCCATTGGCTTTGGGCATCATTCGCACCCTGAAAGTGTATTATGGCAAGGAAATGCTGAAAAAAATTCTCATCAGCATAACTTGTAGACGAGTAGAAAGGTGCTGCATTGGGTAGCGCTGCTGCCTCGCATGGAGTTTGCATGTTCTCCCTGTGTGTGTTTGTGGGTTTCCCCAGGGTGCTCCGGTTTCCTCCCACAGTCCAAACACCTGCAGGTTAGGTGCATTGTCGATTCTAAATTGTCCCTAGTGTGTGCTTGGTGTGTGGGTGTGTGTGCCCTGCAGTGGGCTGGCGCCCTGCCCGGGTTTGTTTCCTGCCTTGTGCCCTATGCTGGCGGGATTGGCTCCAGCAGACCCCTGTGACCCTGTAGTTAGGGTATATAGTGGATGAATAATGGATGGATGGATAACTTGTAGACAGGAGAAGATTAAAATAACACGAAAGAAACAATTAAAGCTGCTTCCATTTCCAGCATCCTATCTTTGTGAGGCAGCATTTTCTGCAGTGACAGCAACCAAAACGAGATTACAGAGTAGACAGAACATAAGCAACACGCTTCGCGTGTCACTGTCTTCCATCATCCCCAGATGGGATTGCCTGGTTGCTGTAAAACCCACTGATTCTGGACTTCTCTAGCACCTTCAACACCATCCAACCTCTGCTCCTTAGGGACAAGCTGACAGAGATGGGAGTAGATTCATACCTGGTGGCATGGATCATGGACTATCTTACAGACAGACCTCAGTATGTGTGTCTTGGGTACAGCAGGTGTGACATTGTGGTCAGCAGCACAGGAGCACCGCAGGGGACTGGACTTTCTCCGCGCTTGTTCAGCCAACATACATTAAACAGACTTCTAATACGACTTGAAGTCCTGCCACGTGCAAAAGTTCACTGACGACATTGCTATCGTGGGCTGCATCAGGAGTGGGCAGGAGAAGGAGTATAGAAACCTAATCAAGGACTTTGTTAAATGGTGCGACTCAGACCACCTACACCTGAACACTAGCAAAACCAAGGAGCTGGTGGTGGATTTTAGGAGGACCAGGCCCCTCATGGACCCCGTGATCAGAAGCGACTGTGTGCAGAGGGTACAGACCTATAAATACCTGGGAGTGTAGCTGGATGATAAATTGGACTGGACTGCCAATACTGATGCTCTGTGCAAGAGAGGACAGAGCCGACTATACTTCCTTAGAAGACTGGCGTCCTTCAACATCTGTAATAAGATGCTGCAGATGTTCTATCAGACGGTTGTGGCGAGCACCCTCTTCTATGCGGTGGTGTGCTGGGGAGGCAGCATAAAGAAGAGGGACGCGTCATGCCTGGACAAACTGGTGAGGAAGGCAGGCTCTGTTGTAGACACGGAGCTGGACAGTTTGACATCCAGGGCAGAGTGACAGGCGCTGAGCAGACTCCTGTCAATCATGGAGAATCCACTGAACAGGATCATCTCCAGACAGAGGAGCAGCTTCAGCGACAGACTGCTATCACCGTCCTGCTCCACTGACAGACTGAGGAGATCCCACACTATGCGACTCTTCAGTTCCACCCGGGGTTGGGTAAACGTTAACATTATACAAAGTTATTTTCTGTTTTACCTGCATTGTTATCACTCTTTAATTTAATATTGTTTTTTATCAGTATGCTGCTGCTGCTGGAGTATGGGAATTTCCCCCTGGGGACAAATAAAGATCTATCTATCTATCTATCTATTGTGGAGCCGACCCGGACACAGACAGGCGGACATGTTATTCTTCACCATCACACATTTATTATATACAATTATTTACAATTATAAAAGTCACTCAGACCCAGAATAGTCCAGATAGTGCACAAACCCCAAACACACACAGTCCTGGCCACAATATGCCTTTCTTCGGGCCGCCTCCACTCTCCTCTCTTGCCTCGTCCTCCTTCCACCCGACTCTAGCACTGAATGAATGGAGACGGCCCCTTTTATCCAGTTCCCGGATGATCACCAGGTGTTCCAGGCATTCCTCTTCTGGCCACGCCCCAGCGTGGCAGAAGTGCCGGCTGTCCTCCCGGCAGCACTCCGGGCGCCGTCCTAATTCTTCCCCCCAGCACTTCCTGGTGTGGCGGAAGTGCTGGGGTAACAGGTCCCCAAGGCATTGTGGCGCCTCCTGGCGGTGACCACAGGCCCCTACAGGGTGGAGCTTCCATGCCCTGTACCCGTGGCCCCCAAAGCAACCAGAAAGGCGACCCCCACGTGATCCAGGGTGGGCACAGACCCACATCCGGTCCCTCATGGCGTCCCGGCCGGGTCATGGCCCCTGGCATCCCTGACACTATCTATCTATCTATCTATCTATCTATCTATCTATCTATCTATCTACTGTATCTTATGGTAAGCTGTATAATTTCTATTATGATATTATAACTTAATAATAATAGAAATGTAATGTAAATTGTGTATGAACCCGCCCCCTAATTGGATTGTTTTTTATAATAAAAGCGTCAGAGCATTTTACACCATCCCCTGGCGTCAATGAGATTTGTCCTCATTTGTCAGCTCATCTCGGCCATAACTATCGACAGTGTTGGCTCAGCAGACTCCCATGTGGGAAGAGGGAGTCTGTAGGGGACTGGCATCATCACATGCCATCTTGTATGTCAGGCTGTACCCTGTCACGTAGTGTTATGCAGGATTTTAGGCCCTCTGTACGGTATGCTGCCCTTGTTTGTTTGCTGCCGCTGTAAAAGAGTGACTGTAAAAGCTCAGTCCACAGATTTAATAAAAAGAAATACTTAAGTCTTAACCGGGTAACATTGCCGAATGGTTGCCAGAGTTTCATTAAAGTTAAAAAACGGTTCCAACCCTAACAGTCCATGAACCTTCAATTCGCCATCACTGAGTAAGGAAATGCCAATGAGGATGAAAAGGTGAGGGATCATTAATGATGTGAAATAAAATAAATTAAAGACGGCACTAAAAATATTTGAAAAAGTCTCGCCATCGACCCCAAACCCCTATCATTTTTGATTTGAATTCATCACAAATTATGCATTGGCGATCCTCAAATTGTCCCTAGTGTGTTCTTGGTGGGTGTGTATGTGTGTGCCCTGAGGTGGGCTGGCACCCTGCTCGGGATTTGCTCCTGCCTTGTGCCCTGTGTTGACTGGGACTGGCTCCAGCAGACCCCCGTGACCCTGCTGTTAGGGTTGGGAAATGACTGACTGACTGACTGACAAATTAATTACGGCCTGCAGAGTTATTAAACGCACTTTCCTGCTCCTAGCGCAGTGAATTCGTGATGCAGCATCCCATTTCATTTGTCTTCCTTTCCCGATCCAAAACCTAAAATTATATTTCTCGGCCCGCGTCTCCGTTTGACATTTTGATGTGTATTTAAATGAAACGATTGTGTTATTTGCATGGCAGTGTATTGTTCAGTTCAAGATCATTAGCATAAAAACACTCCAAATAAGTAAGCGGGGTAATGATGTGTTAATCCGAAGCCCCTCGCATTTACCAATTAAGGTTTTTAGCAGCTACACCCAAGCTTGCCAGAGACGGCACCTAGAAACGCACAAAATTCATAAATATGTAGGCCACCCGCTGTTGGTGAAATGTTACAAACTCTAGAAACAAATAATAGAGCTGGGTTGCTGTTTTAACAGATGGTTCAGATCGTCAATGATAAGCAAGCAGCATTATTAAATGAGAACAAAAGCCGTGTTATTATTAATATTTATAAAAATGATAATATCTTACTGGTCTATTTAACTCCGGCACTTGTCTAACGGAATCATCAGAGGAATATTCTCTGTTATAAATTATTCAGAGTATAGAAATGTCGCGGGGTGTGTGGCGCTGCCACTTTGGATGCTAGTTTGTATTGCAGTTTGCTTTCGCTCTGCACACTGTGGACTCTACGGGGCGGCAGTGGAGAGCACCTTGACCTCCAGATACGACTGCTACAGACGGCATTCCCAGGTTTAAATAAAGTTGTTTGATTTAATATCAGTACCTTGATGGGTTTTCTCGTGACTCCTGATGATTGATTACAATACTGAACTTCATTTCGGTCTCCTTCCACAGCTCAATGAGCTTCGTCCCCTGCCTCCTGACTCCGACTCCATCATGCAAGTCAAATGACCTCTTTTAGGCCGCAACTGTCCGGTGCATGTTGGAAACACTTCCGGGTATGGTGGAAGCCCTCCAAAGAAGGTTCAGTGCCCCCGTCGTACCTCCCCCTGGTGGCACCCATGTACCCCAACAGGGCTGCCCATCAGGACTACAGGTCCCATTATGCCCTGTAGGTGTACATATGGGAGCTCCACCAGTGGGATGCCGCCATCATAGGAAGCAGACACACTCTGTTCTTTAAACAAGGTCTCCCTTCCAAGAAAGGCACTAACAAACATCCTAGAGAGGAAGCTAGTCCTTCCATATCCTTCCACTAAGTCCTCTCCTTCTTGGCAAAGAACCACACTGCTTCCTTTTTGGGACACCAGTCCATTCATGTCCTTCAATTAAGGCCTCCCTTCCTGGCGATGAATCTCCCTTCTTCCTGTTCGGGATGCCAGTCCATCCAGTATGGCACTCACAATACTCACATAAGATGTCTCCGGTGTTTTTTCTTTCCTACAACAATCCCAAGATACAGAAGATACAGAAATTGCTCTCTCAGGCATCTCAGCCAGAATGTAGAATACAATGCTGTTTGCTTTTTCTTTTACTATGAGAGTGTTTACACGCACACACATATCCCATACCAAAATGGCACATGCATTGGATTCGTCACTCCAACAGATGGCGCATCACAAGAATTAACACTTCCATAAACCCCATATCAAATGGCATATAACAGAGACACTCATTGCATTTGTCTTTCCAACAGATGGCGCATAAGAAACATTAACACTTCCACAAATCCCATATCAAACAGCATATAATAAAGACATGCATTACATTTGTCACTCCAACAGATGGTGCTTCACAAACATCAACACTTCCTCAGATCCAGTATCAAATGCTATATAACAGGGACATGCATTGGATTCGTCACTCCAACAGATGGCGCATCACAAGAATTAACACTTCCATAAACCCCATATCAAATGGCATATAACAGAGACATGCATTACATTTGTCACTCCAACAGATGGTGCTTCACAAACATCAACACTTCCTCAGATCCAGTATCAAATGCTATATAACAGGGACATGCATTGGATTCATCACTCCAACAGATGGCGCATCACAAGAATTAACACTTCCATAAACCCCATATCAAATGGCATATAACAGAGACACTCATTGCATTTGTCTTTCCAACAGATGGCGCATAAGAAACATTAACACTTCCACAAATCCCATATCAAATCACATAAAACAAAGACATGTGCATTTCATTTGTCATTCCAACACATTCTGCATCACAAATGTTTGTAGTAATGCATTTTATTACTACAAATATTTGTGTTGTGCCATCTGTTGGAATGACAAATGTAATGCACTTTTATTAGTACATGCATCACAAACTACATTCCAATGGATGGTGCACTGCAAACGTTAATGCTGAGGTCTGCTTTGATTAATTAGATTTCAACCTGTCTTAGATTTGGCAGAACAGCTAGTGTCTAAATAAATCCACACATACTGTATAGACACATGGAATCCATTCTGCATAACACAGTTCACGTCAGTCCCAGTCACTCAGATCAAGCCCAACACCTGACTCTTCTGCTCTTTCTATTGCAAATGGATAGTAATTGACCGTATTGCTTGGGATCAGATGGAGAAAGTGGTGAGAAACGTTCACAAATCCCATACCAAATGGCAAATAACATTGCATTGCATTTGTCTTTCCAGCAGATGGCACATATAAACATTTGTAATAAAATGCATTGCATTTTCATGACGGCAGCAGCATCGGGCCATGGGAGTGTTTCTAAGGGAGACCGGTCAGAACTGAGCAAACGCCAAATGCAGAAAAATAAGGAGAGGTCCTGGAAGAATATCTGCTACAGAGTGCACAACACCTCACAGTGGGGCAAGAGTTCAACTTTGAACACGATAATAACCCGAAGAATACAGCCAAGACAATGCTGGAATGACTTCGGCACAGGTCTTCTAGTATCCTTGCGCGGCTCAGCTAAAACCTAGACTTAAACCCCTTAGAAAATGTGTGAAGAGTCCTGAAGGTGGCAGTTAGCAGACATTTCCCATCCAATTCAATGGCGGCTTGAGAGGATCTGCCAGGAAGAATGAGGTAAACTGCCCAAAGCCAAGCGTGCAAAGCTTATAGAGACGTACCTGAGGAGACTTAAAGCTGGGATTGCTGCCAAGGGGGATTCTACAAAGGACTGAATTAAGGGTCTGGATGCGCCTAGGAATAAGAGAATACATTTTTGAATAAATTGACATGGGCAGCACGGTGGCGCAGTGGGTAGCGCTGCTGCCTCGCAGTTAGGAGACCCGGGTTCGCTTCCCGTGTCTGCGTGGGTTTCCTCCGGATACTCCGGTTTACTTCCACATTCCAAGGACCTGCAGGTTAGGTGCATTGGCGAGCCTAAATTGTCCCTAATGTGTGCTTGGTGGGTGTGTGTGTGCCCTGCGGTGGGCTGGCGCCCTGCCCGGGGTTTGTTGGCTGGGATTGGCTCCAGCAGACCCCCGTGACCCTGTAGTTAGGATACAGCGGGTTGGATAATGGATGGATGGATAAATTGACATCAAACTGAGAAGCTGCCCTCACTTTCATTATGGGTCGATGAGCAAAAATGGCAAATTTCTCCATTTGAAGTTAAACCAACAGCACAATCAACTGTGCATGAAGCGAAGGGGTCCGAAGACATTTCTCAAGTTTTTTTCAAACCCAGAAGTCAAAGTACAATGAGATTACCTCCATGCTGCCTCTGTCTACAACAGTTTGGGTCTCCCAGGTGTTATAACTCGGACGTAGCGACTGAGAGCGGCACATACAGAAGGCACACACATGTGGCTGAAACTCCAGCTTATTTATTTGCTTTTTTTTCTCCCAACACTTTGAACCCTCAGCAATGAACGCCAAGCTTACGCCGACTTGATCTCCAGCCTTCTTTTTGGGTTTCCTCCTACCCTCAGGTAACTGTGATGATACAGAGAAGTGCGCACAAGACACGGTAGATTGTGTAGGCAATTAATAAAAGTGTGTAAGGTTCACAAAATCTTAAAAGCTTTAAGGTCCTCTAGTTCAAAATGTAAAATATCTCTGGGTCATTAATAATGTAATTTGAGAAATGAAAAATAAATCCCAGAGTGTTATTAGATGCAATGTATTGCCAGAAGCATTTTGCGTCCTTGTTGAGTCCCTTATCTGCTGTGTTTTTACATCAGTCTAACACGCATAACATTTCTTCTGATATTAATATTTTCAAGCCATTATGCATATGACAGAATGCACGAACGTCACACTCAATTCACACTTCTGAACATCACAAATAATGATTTAAGAAATACGCCAAGTAGAAGAACTCACTTAAAGTTTCCTCTTTAGTTGCTACGCGGTCTTATAAAGAGAACTGTTAATCCCCACAATAGGGCTTCCCTTTAATTTCTTCCATCCATCCATCCATTATCCGACCTGCTATATCCTAACTATAGGGTGACGGGGTCTGCTGGAGCCAATCCCAGGGCGCAAGGCAGGAAACAAACCCCGGACAGGGTGCCAGCTCACCGCAGGGCACACACACACACACACACACCCCCCCCAAGCACACACATTAGGGACAATTTAGAATCTCCAGTCCACCTAACCTGCATGTCTTTGGACTGTGGGAGGAAACCCACGCAGACACGGGGAGAACATGCAAACTCCATGCAGGGAGGACCCAGGAAGCGAACCCTTAAGGGTCTCCTAACTGCGAGGCAGCAGCACTACCCACTGTGCCAATGTCCTGCCCTTAATTTCTTTCTTTTTAAAAAAATATAAATTAAAAGTGTAAAGCTGTGTTAACACAACATGTTGGAAAATTCAGAACAAACAGGTATATAAGGAGTTGTAGTTTCGGTTAGGAAGACCACGTTTAATGTGGGAAAAGAAAAACAAAATATCCAAATTTGGAAAGAAAATAAGAAAGAACAGATGACACTGGAGCACCGCTGGGAACAGGCCTGTCTGCTTCTCTCTACACTCTGCACACCTCTGAGTACAAGTAGAAGAGCAGACCTGTAGAACTTCTCAGATGATTCTGCACTTATGGGATCCACTGATAAGGGGGATGAGACAGAGGAGAGGAGTCAGGGGGAGAAGTTTGAGAATTGTCTGCAACTTAACATCAGCAAAACCAAGAAAATGCTTATGGACTTTCACTAAACCAAAGAACCTCAATGTCCAGTCACTAGTCAGGGAGTGGATATGGAGGTGGTCCACTCCTACAAGTACTTAGGGGGTTCACATTAATGACAGGTTGGACTGGTCTTGGAACACAGAGGAACTAGAAAAGAAAGAACAGAGCAGGGTCTTCTTCCTTAGGAGACGGTGTTCCTTTAATGTGTGAAGTGACGTCCTTCACATCTTCTACAGCTCTGTGCGATTTTCTACACTCTGGTGTGCTGGGCTGATAACATCACTTCATGAGAGGCTCACCAAATCAACAGGCTAAGTAAACAGGCAGGCTCAGTTATAGGCTGCACTCTGGAGCACCGGGAGGTCTTAGTAAAGGAGAGAATGAAAACAAAACTGTGTGACATTATGAACAAAGATGGACATCCACTCTGTGACACCAAAACTGAGGACTGTCAGATAACGAATTATAACGCAGATGTGTGTCAGGAAATACAGTTGGGGCTCCTTAATACCAACAGGAACACATCTGTATAGCGCCTCACTGGGGCTGTGACTGCCAGGTCGGAAGTTTTCTTTCTTTATAATTGTCTTGTGTGTTCATAGCATAGTGTGTATGTGTGTGTGTATATATATATATGTAGTGATTTACTGAAAGAGCTTCTGTAAAAAACTAAATTTCTCTCTTTAAACGTGGTCTTCCTAACCGAAATAAAAAATAAAACTATCTATCTATCTATCTATCTATCTATCTATCTATCTATCTATCTATCTATCTATCTATCTATCTATCTATCTATCTATCTATCTAATCCTGCTAACTATGCTATCTATCTATCTATCTATCTATCTATCTATCTATCTATCTATCTATCTAATCCTGCCAACTACGCTATCTATCTATCTATCTATCTAATCCTGCCAACTACGCTATCTATCTATCTGTCTATCTGTGTCTATATATTGTATAGCGCCTTTCATATCTATCTCTCTCTCTCTCTCTCTTCTGGAAGGAAGAGAAAGCCAATGCACATCTGAGAGGTGTCCCTAAAAGTCCAAAGAGTTACATGTTTGTCTCATCAAACCAGAGATACTTTTCCTCGTAGTCTCAGAGTCCAGGTGGGAAGTCACAGCCCTTTACTCAAGAGTGGTGTCCATCTTGCTTCTCTCCCATAAACACTTAAATTGAAGGAGTGCTGCTGAGATGCTCGTCCTTCAACCATATCTATCAGCTGCCCTTCTGAGTAGTTAGCGCTTGTATGTCACCATTGCGTGGATGACCTCTTTCTGTAATAATAATAATAATATTTTTTACAGGTGTATAGTGCTTTTCTCAAACTTATTTTCTTCCCGCACTATTCTTATTGACTAAAATGTCATAGTAAGGTTGGCACCATGACATCCATTGACCTGTCCTTTGGTCATTGCCTCTCATTTCAGATGTTTCCATTCGGCCAGATCCTTTCTCAAAGTAAGATGAAGTACCACAGGTGAGCAGATGACACTGAGCCCTATCTTTTGTCCCGCTCCTGAACACAGGGCACAGCTTCAAGGATCCAATGATGGTAATTCTCCACCAGTCCAGGGGATGGCGCTGCGTGCTATCGCCTTTTCTCCTCCTCCATCAGCAGACCAGTAGACTGACGGCTGTAACACCGCTGACGTCATTTCCGTTTTTTTTGCTCACCTGGACTTGCCTCTTTCTGCCAGAAGGACTGAAGACTGTGGTAAAATTTGTATTTATAATGACATGATTTTGTAATCAAGGGAAACTCATATTAAAACACATGTACAGCACACAGTATAGATAATTCTTCATTTGTTAAACAAAAACAAAACAGGATGGGCTACTGAGCAAAGTGGGCCTTGGCATACCCAGGCCCAATACCAGTGCCACGCCCAGCTGAACGCAGCAGGAAGTCTTCATTCGTGTTTTGTTCGGGTGCCTGCTGGAGAGAAGACGTGCCATCGTCATTGGAGCAACTGTCATTGGCTTCTGAACTCCACGCTGTGGTGAGCGTTCCTGCAAATCTCATAATTCGGCAATCAGCGACAAAAGTGTCATCCCGCTGCTTCTGTGACCAACACGCCCAAAACTGAGAATTCCTTTTGTCCGTACCCTAGAGGTTGTAGGACAAGAAGCCCCCCTAAGCTGACACAGCAGTTATTACAGAAGACACATGTGTCACAAAGGTCATGTCAACTCGTCTCCCACGATTTCTGAGCTACTTTTTAGTTTGTCACCTGGCGTATTAAAAGGTGACAAGATGATATCACCAGAATAACAATAAAAACTGAAACAATCGTAAATAAAACTGAGTAACGTGGTATTGACTGTAAACAAATGTTAGAAATGAATGATAATGCCTTCCTGACAGCTGCATTATTTGTTTCGGCTGAAATTGACAGGTTGCTTTTTGCTGCTAATCAGTGCTGTCAGTCAACCGTTTTCTTGTTAATAGACATTAAGTAAGAATTCTTCCTAATTAATCCAAATTCTTTAAGCTTCACTGAAGCGGAAGGACAGCTCGCTATAATTTAATCTTCAGGTATGTTAACAGAGTTACTCACATTTACTCTGATCTGCCTGCAAGAACATCTCCAGCTTCCTCGACGCCCTCTTATGCTGAGGTGGCGGCGGGTGTCACGTCAAGGCTGGGGGTCCGTCGAAATGAACTCTTTACGGGCTGATGTTGGACTTTTGTCAAAATTCAGGAGTAGAGGACGGTAATCAGCTGTGAACTGCAACAAAACTCGCCCTTACGTTTCAGTTCGACTCTCTTTGCTAGAAGGAAAGTTACATACAGTCATATGGATATGGATTTTTGTTTCTCATTGGCTGAGCTTTCAAAGTAGCAACTTCCTTTTAAAATGTGACGTGCCTTATGGAAACAGGAGTATTTCAGCAGTGACATTAAGATTATCAGATTAACAGAAAATATGCAATACGCATCATAACAAAATTAGACAGGTGCATAAATGTGGGCCCCCCAACAGAGATGTGACATCAATACTTAGTTGAGCCTCCTTTTGCTCCTTTGAGCCTCCAGACGCTGTCCTCCTATAGCCTGTGATGAGTGTCTGGATTCTGGATTTCTGACCATTCTTTCATACAAGATTTCTCCAGTTCAGTTACATTTTTTCGATGATATTCAAGTCAGGGGACTGTGACGGCCATTCCAGAACATTGTACTTCTTGTCCTGCTCTCACAGGAAGTTGTTAATCGCGTCAGAGAAACCTTTTTGCGGAGCCCAAAAAAGTCAACGCGCAGAGCTAGCCGAGAGTTACAAGTCCCAAAAGGCACGGTTAGCAAGATCTTACACAGGGCCGTTTGAAGGAATTTGGGGGCCCCAAGCAAAATGGACATGGAGGCCCCCCGCACGCACGCACGCAAAGGAACCACAGCATAGCCATACATATTTCTGCTAGCCTACCTGCTGCAAAATTGCACCATTTGTACAAGACAAGTAGAGCTATTTTATGTGTGTAATTTATCACTTACCACTGTCTTGTTTATTCTTATCCTCCTCTTCCTTTCTCTTCTTTCTTTTTTGGCTTCCTGAAGCATAATTCCGCTTCATGACCACTGAGGAAGTTTTGTATTTTGCCGGCAGCAGAGATCGCGTGGTTGGCTGGCTGCTGTCAGCGAGGGGGGGCCCCCTTGAGGGGGATCCCGATAACAGTGTCATTGCACTTTACTGCATTCACTATCAATGGGGCGCTCACACAGTTTGTCGCTGCATTTTATTCTTAACCAGTTGTTGTCTTGGGGCCCCAGGCAATTGCTTGGTTTGCCTGCCTTGTCGCGACGGGCCTGATCTCACACAATCGCCTGCACTTTCACCCTTATAAGCTGCAATTGGTGCAGAAGTTACAACCTTCAGACAATGCAACGCGACTTCAAATCTGCACGGATCTCCAGACATTCATTGAAAAATGATGAAAACCTGCTGTCAAAGGTCATTTTTAGTGATGAGGCGACCTTCCACTTAAATGCAAATTATATGAAACTTTATGAGTTGAAGAAACTGTAGCCTCAAAGGTGAAAGAAAATTTCCAATAAATTTTGATTTTGTAACCATTTAAAATCAAGGAGTGTTTTTGTGGACACACTCTATATGAATGACTCACTCATCACAAAATCTCCCGAACCACGAGGACTTGGGAATTGAAATTTGGAATGTAGGTTACCCTTGGCCCATAGGTGCTCGCTAAAAACCGTTTTAAAAATTGTCATGGTCCACGCGCAAAATATCTTTCAGTTTTTTAGACCCGTTTGTATGTCTGTCCGCTTTTCATGAGAGAACTACTATTTTTTCGATAAATTCCATTGATTTTGCAGCTTCTCTCATCGCACTAAGTATCATAGTTCACTTGTAGTACCAATATGTTAACGCGAATCCGAGAGAATGGGCAGCGGGCTCCGCTTAGTTAGCAAACGAGAGAACTACTTAACGGATTTAGATCATTTTTTTTCTAGAATTTGCTTGAACATTCCAGTTGATTCTCATCACGCTAAGAATCATAGTTCGCTTGCAGGAGTGATATAATCCGAGACAGAGACTGCGGGCTGAGGCGAGGGGGAAGAGTGACGTCAGGAGTAGAGAGCTGGGCTGGGTCCCTCCTTACTGTCCTGTTTCACTAATATAATATATTATATTAATACTATTAATAATACCAATTTAAACAATTACAATTAATTAATTGAACTGATTAATTAATTTAAATTAAATTAATTAATTTAATTTAACTAATTCATTACAATTAATACTAATATAATTTTACTAACATAATGATATATTCGCTAATATTTATACTGTCACACACATGCGCATGGGAGGCAGCTAAAGGGCTTGAATGAGGGTAATTCTGAGCCAGACCAGGATGTGGCAGAGTGCGCGGACTCTTTTTCTCGTTTTTCCACAGACCATTCACGAGAAATTCCAGGTGGCCCTGAGGACATCAAGGCTGCTTCCGACCCCTTTGACGTCACGTCCGGGTCCAAGCCTATGGATGAAGACCCTTCTGGGTCCGGCCCCTCTGATGTCATTTTCAGGCTCTAGCCTATGGATGAAGACCCTTCTGGGTCCGGCCCCTCTGATGTCATTTTCAGGCACTAGCCTATGGATGAAGACCCTTCCAGGTGGCTCGCTAGTCAGATCCGGCGGTACTCCCAGGATTTGGCAGAAGTCTGAAAAAGAAGGGGTTCTGTATCACCCCCTGGCAGCAGATGAAACTAAAACGTTTTGGCCATTGTGGAAAACGCTTTGTGTGGCGCAAACCCAACACTTTCCATCTTCCTCTCCAATCTTTGTCTGATAGGCAAACTGCAGTGGGTCCAGATGGTCCACCACAAGAGAACTCATATAGTCCATGACCAGGCTCTGAATAGGACCTCATGATGTGAGACAGAGTGCCACTGGTCTGTAGTATTAGGTGAAGAGGTGCCCACCTAACAATGTACGATGTTTTCCACAGCAGTGGCACTTTCTGGTGCTTTAGGGACATCTGAACAGGTGACAGTGGACACCACTAGGTTGGTCAGCACAGGCCTTAAGGACCTGAGGTCTGACGGCTCCTCATTTGGTCTTCAGTTACGGTTGCCCATACTGATGGTCAGAGGTGGACACTGAAGGGGTAGGAGTTGTTGATGTAGTAGGAACGGTGTACGGGGACTGGCCATTGGAAGAAGGGGGTGTTGGGGGTAGAAGAAGGGAAAATAAATTTTAAAAAATCAGGGTGTTAGCTTTGATAACCCAGCCACCAGTGCGTTTCTTCGTTCCAGTCCCAAGCCCGGATAAATGGGGAGGGTTACGTCAGGACCACTAACAGGAGCAGCCGAAAGAAGAAGAAGATAACGCAACTATTTGACACCCATGTCCAGCTGTGTCTTTACACGGCCTGAGAACTCAACATGTTGCGGTTCAGATACTCTTTTCACCGAAAACTAAAAAAACAAAAAAGTTTTCGTCTTATATGAGCTGCTTGGCAGAATGAAGGCAGGTCACTCTGAACGCTTCAGCTCTTGACAGCTTATTGACTTTTCAGTGTTTTCCCACCTTTGATTTTTATTTGGACTTTTACAGTTTGCTTTTATCACCTCTGCAGGTCTCAAACAATGAAGGTCCCGCCATATTTACTCAGTTATGATCACACCTCACTTTTGTCTGTAAGCTAAAGTGGAATCATTTAAGCAAATGAGAAAAGGGCAAAAAAACATTTTCAGGACTCGCCGTTTGGGTGAATTGCATTGTGTTTTCATTTCTTTTGTCTGAAAACTTCAGATTCTTGACAACTGCAGACATCCAGCGGCTGTTCCTGTTAAATGACTCTTTAAGTGAAACTTTTTGTTTGTACTCTCATTATGAAAGCTAATCAACTTTTTGGATTTTCACAGAAAGGTTTTCACCATCGGTGGACTTTTGCAGGCTCAGGAGTGGGCACTTTGCAGAGCAGAATTGAAAACATCATTTGGAGCAGGGGAGTCCGACTCCAGTCCTGGTGGGCCGCAGTGGCTGCAGGTTTTCATTCTAACCAGGCCCGGTTCTATCGGTTTGTGCAAAGGGTGCATGCACGAAGGCGGCCGAACAAAATGGCGCGGGGCTCGTCTTTTCTCGTCGAATGTCGGTAACTTGCTTCAAAGAAAAACAGGCAAGTCACAACACGTGAATAGTGGCAGCTCAAGTACGCAGCACATCGATCAAAAGTTTTTGTAGTGTTAATCATAATTTTACTGATGAATTAATTAAACTTGACGCCGATTCGTTAAATGCATAAGTCAAGTTTTCTTCTACCTACGAAGAAATTTTCTTACATTTTTTTTGACATTAAGGAAATTGCGAAATTTTTAATTTTAAATACACTGGTTTAGAAAATGAGTGAAGGTATTATAGGGGGCGGCTGAAATTAAACGGCACAATGGTGGCTTCGCCTCTAGAACCGGGCCTGATTCTAACCATCGTCTTAATTAGTGAACCGTTTTTGCTGCTGATTCACTTGTTTTGCCTTAGTTTTAATTGAAGTGAATCAGACCCCTTAGTTGTTTCTTTTTCCTTAATAAGCAGGTCAGATCAGGTCAGGTTGGGGAGCATGCACTGGTACAGCATGTCACCCACCACATGACGAAACAGCTCGGGATCCTGGTTGACAACCCCCAGGCAGACACATGGTCCAGTCCCACCCTCTGCAATTGACTATCTAACTGCCGAGACAGGTGTTAAATGGGTGCCCCCTTGGCCCGGTCCTCAACAATGAGTCGGAAATCGCGCCACATGGCCGTAGCGGCGTAACTGACGCTCCCTCACAATGCAGGTCATGTGCCTCATTCGGGACTCTGTGAGCAACACAAAGTCAAACCAGTGGTATCCAAGGATTTTCCGGAGAGACACAGTACTGAAGGAGTCCAGTCTTCATCCCAAGTCACTGGATAGCATCCATGTCTCGCAACCTTATAGCAAGACAGGAAGCACCAGGACTCTAAAGACTTGGACCTTCGTCCTTTTGCTGAGATATCAGGAGCGCCACACACCCCTTTCCAGCGACCTCATGACCCCCCATGCTCTCCCAATCCGTCTACTGACTTCATAGGAAGAGTTACCAGAGCCATGAATGTCACTGCCAAGGTAAGTAAACCTCTCAACGAGGTCGACACTCTACCTGCAGACAGACAAACTGCTGATGGCCGTGCCCAAGAGATCATTAAAGGCCTGGATATTGTTTTTTATCAGCACCCTCACAAGTCCAGACACTCAGATACCTCATTCAGTATCTCTAGATCCTCCATTGACTCTGCGAAGATCACAGCATCATTTGCAAAGTCAAGATCAGTAAATTTCTCTTCGCCAACAGATGCCGCACAGCCACTGGATCCCCCCTGACCTTGTCCAACACCCAGTCCATGCAAGCACTGAACAGAGTAGGAGCAGAATACACCCCTGATGAACTCCAGAATCAACTCCACTTTGCACAGCACTCACAGTACCAGTGTACCGGGCGGCCATGATATCCAGCAACCTAACCCTAACCCTAACATCCTGAGACTTCCCGGGATCCCCTCAAGGTTGCCTTCCATATGCCAAAGAGAAAACTTAAGGGGACAAGCCACCCGAAACAAGCAGGAGGTGAAGACAGCTGCATGAGAGGCATGGAAGAGAATCACCAGGGAAGACCCTCAGCACCTGCTGATGTCTATGAATGGCAGACTACAAGCAGTCAGTGCATGTGAGGGGAAATGCGACAAAGAATTAAATATGACAATAGATATAATAGACCTGCCAGTGCTGAGTGTCCCAAACATTATGGTGCCCCGGAATGGGGGGGACTGTGTAGAACAAGTGTCTTGTGACCAGAATGTCTGCAAATCCCCTTTACTGAAAGTCTGTAGTATGCACTTCAATCTCGAGGTCTGAATTATTTGATTTGTAATTTGAAATGGTGGAGTAGAGAGGGAAATCAAGGAAAAACGTATCTTTGTCCACAACATTATAAGGGTGCTGCAGATGTTGGAGGACTTTTCTCCTTCATTGAATCATAAAGATCATCTACAAGCTGTGTATTGTGTTAGCTCATGTTGTCTTTTGTATTATACTAAATTTGTTTAGCGATCAGGAACAATTAAGTGTTATGAATAAACAAAAGTAGAGGAAATCAGGAAGGGGGCAAATACTTTTTCACAGCACTGGTCGCCGTCAAGTTTACCCACTGGATGGTGGAGTTTATTTTCTTACTGTTTGGAACAAACTTGTTGGAAAAAATCACGAATCATGAATAGAAAACAATTTGCCAACAGACGTGATTGGCACCGTCTCTCCTACGTGCCAACTGGTGAAAATACTTTTGCCGTGGCATTTAGAAATCTAGTAGGTGACTGATACAACAGTAGAGTTCTGCAGGTCGATAACAGAACGTGTGTGACAGTCCCAGTTAGAAATTTACTGACAAGACTCGGCTTAGTGCTGTGATAATCACAACTACACCTTCCGGCTTTTTAATTACATGAAATGTGTTCTGCAATGTCGTTGTTGTCCGTGTTTTCATCTAATCTTCTATTTTCCAGTCCTTCTTATTGCACGGCACACATATTGACGATAGTATAAGAAACAAGGGGCACAAGTTTATTGCTGGGCACACTTAGTCGTGTCCAGGCCATTTCACGACTGCCCAAGACTGCACATCTTTGTGTTTTTTTAACGAAATCTGGAGGGTACAGAAAGTATTCAGACTCCTTCACCATTTTGTAGCCTTTTCTCTTGTCAAGCAATACCCAAGACCCCAGAATAGCAAAGCGGAAACAGGATTTTAGAACTCCTTATCAAATTTAGTAAAAGGGCCTTTATCTTATCATGATTGCTTCTATTAGGCATAGTTAGATCCTTGGACATTCCAGGTAGAAATCTTTTCAGCCTCTCCTTTACACTTTCACAACTAAAACCCCCTTTTTGCTGCTCCCAATTCTTTCAATAACAGCTCACGCTGTGACACCAGTCACATGCCACGCCCCCTCTCCTGGCACCTCATTTGTAAAGCTTGCGTACGCACAAAAAGAGGTACGAAATGTGCATATGCAACTCCGACTCTCCGAATGAAGTAAGGTGGCTCCTTTCAAGCAAACCCTGGAATCACTCCCAGGTGTGGTGAAGCCCAAAGTAGCGTTCCCTGTAACTCCTCCCAGATGGCTCCTGCTGCACCCAACAGGGCTGTGCCAACACTCCAACTCCCAGCGTGCCCTGTGGGAATCAGCCATCCAGGAGGGCTTCCCGTCTAGCACCCTGGGGGAGTTGGGGCCTTGCAGTTGCCCTCTCCCTTGGTCCTTCCACCCAGCTGGCATGCTGGCCCGGTAATGGCCGTGGCCGCCTGGCACTCACACAGTCTAAAATTGGAATAAGAATTGCTAATAAGAATCGCTTGGCTGTCACAGACGAGCACCTTCATTCGATGTATTCGGGGTCTCTCGTTTTCCTGTTGCCAGTTACTACCATCACGCATGCGCAGCAGGGGGTCAACCCTCCAGGTTTTTCCCAGGTATTTGATGTCTTTTACTTCCTCCACAGTGCAGAGAAACCATCCAATGAAGGCAACTGACTCTGCCCCTTCCTGTCCCTGGGCCACAAAACAGGGGCATCACTTCTTTCCCGAGCGACCAGCACAAAGGAGCTCCAGACAAAACAAGTCATCGCTATTCATGCTGGTGGCCACAGGTTTTTGTTTCCTTTTTATGCCATCGAGTGTTGTTCTTATTCAGACTGTTAAGTAAATGGGGACGGCTGGGTGGGCCGAGTGTTTGAGCCTGTCAGATGACCACACTATACATGGAATTGAAATAAATTACTATTTAATTTAATATTGTTTTTTGTATCAGTATACTGCTGCTGGATTATGTGAATTTCCCCTTGGGATTAATAAAGTATCTATCTATCTATCTATAAAAAAAAGAATAATTCCAGATTACAAACTTCAGAAGTGATCATATTTCAGTGTCAAAGAATGTGGCTTTCTATTGATTTAAGGGTGAGGGGGTGATAATCATATGCCGTGATATTTTTATAGTCAATCGATATCTTAGAGAGCATGCAGAGTGGGTGTCAGTCATTTTTGAATTAATGAATCGTCGCCAGTGCTTTTTGTTGTGAGTTACAAAATAACGCGGCCACAAAGGTTATTCTACATTTTCTTCTCCCTGAAATCTAAAAAGAAGACAAAAGAAATAGCCGTAAACACGTCCTGTAGCATCTCCTTACAGCTTCTGCTAAACGACTTGCCCAGATGTTAAATCATTCAGAGCCTTTCTTTGTGCTGCTAATATTCATTCTCCAACAAATTAATTTCATTATACCAGCATTTGATTCCACCCTGAGAGAAGAGCGCCAGTCACTTGTGCCCGCAAAAAAAAAAGAACTCAAGGTCAGCGGCAGGGATATTAACAGGCTTGGCCGCGGATTAACCGGGATCAGATGATCCATTTAAAACAAATCTGTGCCACTTGTGGACATAACGAGACGCGCCTCATAACAAACCTCACCTGCATTTCCTCGGACTTCCTCCAAAAGAGTAAAACGTGAGGGCTATTGGTGACGTTAAAGCAAATCTCAACACACCTCCGAGACCTCAGCTGTTTTCAATATTCCCCACAGAGCACTTTTAGCAGTTCTGCCAAATGATTATGATCCGCATTGGTTCAGATTGCAACGGGGGTCTATCAGATTTCAATAAGTATTCCTGCGGCACTTATTATGGTCTTTATCTGCGGCAAAATCACTGCCTCCCTGATTTATATTCAAAGTGTTACAGAATATCTATTTACTGTGCCTATTACCCACATGTTCATTCATTTGAACAGAAACCAAGCTAACGGGTTGACATGGCGGTCCAACGTTACATAAATATTTAACAATACTTGATGTGCTGGAAGAGCACTTTTAATTGCATTGTTATGTATATCTTCAAAATAAGACCCAAAATGGAGCCTCCACTCAGTGAACAAACAAGCCGCGTATGATGCAGCTCATCGTGAACTCCAACACAGAGCCTTCCAAATTCACTTGGGTTGTTTATTTACACAAAACAACAAAGAGACGCAAGAGGCCTCCGCTCGTTATGTTGCCACGTGGCACAGATTTGTTTTAAATGAAAAAATGCATTCTGGTTAATCAGTGGCCGAGCCTTCTACACTTTACATGGAATAAAGTGAATAGTAAGAATTAAAAGTTAATAAAACATATATATATATATATAAATGTTATACATACATTAACAGACAAACATAATATTTAATACATACATGCAAAAGAATAAGAAGAACACAGTATAAACAATATGAATACAAAGATTTAAACACTCAAACTCATAAGCTAAAAAGCAAGTGAAGAAAAGTGTTTCTTTTAGGAAAAACTTAAAATTATAAATTGTGGGAAACGACCTCACTGAGGGAGGCAACCCATCCCACAGTTTAGGACCAGCCACTGCAAAAGACACAACCGCCACGCAGCTTCAACTTTTATGGATACTCAGTGGCTTTATACATTTAATTTAAAACTATCTATCTATCTATCTATCTATCTATCTATCTATCTATCTATCTATCTATCTATCTATCTATCTATCTATCTGTCTGTTTAATCCTGCCAACTACGCTATCTATCTATCTTGGCTTGACTAGCTTGTTAGAGACAACCATAGGAATCCAATATCTTTCTTGTTGTATTGTGCCTTTCACTAATCGTGTATTAAGCTTATTAATTGAAACTCAGACAGGTTAAATTATCTATCCAGGGTTACATAATAAGCCTATGTATTTATGTTATATAGCACCTTTCATTTTCTATCTGTTTGGCTTTTAATTTCTAATTAAATTGAAACTCTGGCAGGTTAAGTGATCTATTCAGTGTTACTCAGAACATCTACATATCTGTGTTGTACAGTGCCTTTCAATATCTATCTATAGATCCTATAGTACCTTTCCTATCTATCTATCTATCTATCTATCTATCTATCTATCCTATAATATCTTATCTTACCTTCACTGGCTGGTTACAGACCACTCAAAGAATTGAAAAAATATCCAAATAAATCCAATAATATTCGCACTACATGTTGCCTTTCTACAGTCACCACCTTGCCAGGGCACTTGATACTTTAGATCTAAGGTAGCACTGTTTATGTATTTATTGTGACCCCTGAAAGCCATGAAACAGGACTCTGGCGTAGGTTTTGAATTCCAGTCATGCTGGTAACCTTTATTATCAGCTTTTCGGAGATTTTATTCAGCAGCATCTGTAAAGACAAGGGGCACAGCAGGCATTTTAATTTCCTGTAAGGGTGACAAGTGCAGCCTCCTGTTCTTTTGAAGAAGTGACGTGAACATGGCTTCTCTTTGAGATATTTCCTCTTCTAAACCTTTTTGGTAAGTCACCCGCATTTAGGAGCTCCCATCATTGGGGCAAAGGGGTGTGCCCTCAGAAGCTGAGGCCAAGGGGCTGAGAGGTGCAGCGGACGCCACATTAAGTTGTCATCTCCCCTTATTGTTTGTGTATTCATTTGACTTTACTGACTTGCCCCATAGTGGAGGTAAGATCTGCACCTTTAAAGGAGAAGACGTATTGTGGGCTGGCGAATGGGAAGGGCAGGATGTTGGTTAAAAGAAACCAACATCCTGCCCTTAGCAACAGGGAAACCAACAGGGAGCCCTTAGCAGAGGTGGGAATAGCGCACCAACTGCAGGACGAGAGGAGCTTAATGGCTGGAGGAAACACCAACTAGCTGGACGAAGCCCGTTTTGCACCATCCCGAGGTTCAGACCTGCTGTGGAAAACTTGGGAGGAATAAAATGTATTCCTTATTTGGGGAGATTCCCCATTTTCAGTATGGAATTGAACTGAGCTTCATCTGTTTTTGGATTGAACTTGCTTATCGTCATTATTAATGTTTGTTAGACTGCTAACTGTTGTTTGTGTGTTTTTCATGCGTGTCTGGTGTTTGTGAATTGTGCACGTGTGTGTTGTTCTTGTATTATGTGACTTGGTTTGATTTTACTATATTCACAACGTTTAACTACCGGCTGTAAACGTGGTGCCCTTTTATTGTCGGGAAATGGGGACACTGGAGTAGTGGTTTATAAGGTCCCATTGAGAAATAGTCAGTAGAAATAAGCTGCCACCTTGATGGAGCTGATTGGACATAAAACCGCAGTGAAAAGGCACAAGGTGAGGCAGACAGTACCGTGTAGCCCTGAAGGGGGCACATGTGAGCCAAACAGGCACTCGTTGCTGCTGTTCTTCTACACAGAGGCGCCAATAAGTTAGCGATATCAGAAAGTCAAGTGCACTGCAGCAGTCCGTTTATTTTTATTTCTTGTTCCGAATGACTGCCAAAATGGAAGATTAAGATTTTTAAAACTAAAGGAAAAGAAGGAGGGACATTTAAAAGAAAGTGACAGAGATTTTCCTGGAGAAGGATAGGTGCATGAACTTCATTTACAAATAAAGGTAAGACCGTAAACAGTGTGGGATTGGTGCAAAAATACTGTAATTTGCTTCCATATCCAATTTATGAATTTAAAAACATTTTCTAATCACACTTTAAAACTCTTTCTCTAATGAAATTATAGTTAAAACCTCTTTGCTCCTGTTGTTTACAAATTACACATTTTGTCTCTCATTTTGCTTTTGATGCTCATACTTTTAATCAATTTTTCGACTTTTTGTCGGTTCTTCTGCTTCACTCCCAAGCCATTCTGCTTGCAGGCATAACACAAATCAGGCCAGGAAGAGGTTAACTCCAAGCCAGCCACTCCCTCAGACGTCAGTCTAAGCAGGCCTAAAAATATGGAACTGATATTAAAAGATCAAAATGAAAAGAAAGTCCCATAGAAATGGGAGAGCTGACCGTAAACCTCTGGCTTGTCAACGACCGGCAATGCTAAATCTTTATTAGATGAAGATTTAATCATGAAAATGAAAAAATATAAGAAACGGTTTCAAAAAAGCAATAAACGGATCTGCCACGAGCAAGCAAACCAACGCAAACCTAAAGCAGAAATCCAATAAACAGCAAAATAATCCAATAACCAGAGAACAAAAGCAATCCTTACTCGACTCCTTACAAGTCGCAAGGATCAACTGCTGGATTTGTTCCTGACCTTACCACTTTTAGGGCTAATTATTTTTTCTTCCTTTTGTCCCAGGGCTGAATATTTTTCCAAAAAACACAGTTTTCTAAAAAGCACACAAAGCAATGGTTTCACGCATAAATCTACGTAAAAGACGTATGTTGTCACTATGTTTTATGTTCCAGGAGCCCCTACAGCACGAGCATTCACATACGTGTTTGTCCCATCACTCATAAGCTGAAAGGCACTTTCTGGTAAAATGACGGCTTGAAGTAGTCGAGTGGCTGCTAATTCGGAGTGTCCACCAACAGTCCGAGTCATTTGGTGAAGTCAAAGTTCGATAAGTCAGATTCAGCGATAATAGAAAAAAATAAAGAAAGTAAGAAATAATACGCACAGAGTATTTTGCTTTGTGCATTTGCTTCACTCTCTCACCCGATGTCGATGCTATTCTAGACGTTGCTTACTCTACGCTACTCATGCAACATCAAGTCAATTAGTCTAACGGTCCTCCAATCAAAGAGGGCCTGCGTATAACGTAACAGTGAGTTTTATTAGCATTTATAGCTTTCTTTCACCCTCTTCCCCTGATATCCATCCACAACCCCTTGTGGTGACAAAAGTCGACATTCGCCCAAAAAGAGTTAATAAAGAGCCAAAGGGAGGACACAGCAGTAATGACATCAGGGAGGCCCCGCTTCCTCGTGTTCAAAACCACAAACTATAAGGAATGGATGCTACTGTCAAGAAAAACTAACAGGAATCGATACTAATAAAAGGCAAAGCCCTCACTCACTCACTCATCACTGATTCTCCAACTTCCAGTGTAGGTAGAAGGCTGAAATTTGGCAGGCTTATTCCTTACAGCTTACTTACAAAAGTTAAGCAGGTTTCATTTAGAAATTCTACACATAACGGCCATAACGGTCGATAATGATCGAAAACGTCCGCCATGTTGAACTTTCTTATTTATGGCCACATCTTCACGAAATTTGGTAGGCGGCTTCCCTGCGCTAACCGAAACCGATGTACGTACTTATTTCGGTGGTATGATGCCACTGTCGGCCGCCATATTGAACTTTTCAATGGTCTTTGTTACTTATGAGCCCATCTTCAAGAAATTTGGTACGCGGGTTCCCAACGCTAACTGAATCCTAATTACGTACATATATACGTCCATAGCCTGCAGCTCGGTTATCGTGTGAGGCAGCGTTGGGTCCCCCATCCCAACACCACCCACGTTGTTGGCTGCCTGCCTATATAAGGCCGTCCGTCACTCCAGTCTCTACATTCCCTTCCTTGCTTCGCCACGGGATTCACGTCTCCCTGCTGATAACTACAGCCTTTTTATTCAATCCACGGCTTCTCTGCTGTTTTATTGTTCGTTTACTACGATTATAGTTATTGTGTAGGTATTTTAGACTTACTTTAAATTGTTCAGGTACCCATTTCCTTTATCGTTCCAACCGTACCCCCATTAACACGTCTATCGAGGTGATCACCATCGGTCAAAGAACTGTCACTTACCGAGTGGTTTCCATCCCCGGAGATGGCACCTACCTTTTCCATTCTCTGTGTTACATATTGCACGGCCATATCAGGCTCACTCTTGATATCGGAGGAACATTGTGTCTTATGTATTGAATGACTGGGACAGGTTCAAGGTGTGGACTGATGACGGTACAGGAGATAATTAGACTACACAGGAGCACTAGAAGAGTGAAATGCTTAAGCCCTTCACCTATGGTTCTGCATGTGAGTTGATGGCTGCCGCTGAATTGTTCGGTTGTTGCTTTCAAGTGTACCGAAATGGCCAAATATTTTACACACCTAAACATCTCAGACTCACAGGTGACGATTTGAGTAGTGGACAACTTGATGTTTATGAATGTTTAAACTCTCAAAAGCTGGATGTGAAGTTATCAATGAAACCGGTTGTGTGCTTACAACGCTTGACAGATGCCAAATGTCTCTTCAACACAAGTCCTACAAATACTGTCGTAATTGAAGCAAACCATGAAACTCAAACCGATTATGACAGAAGCAATCAAAGCTGTGAGATTTGAAACAAGATTACTGTTCACACGGCCAACTGTACGTTACATGCTCAGAGTAAGCTCAGCGCACAGCTTGGTCATATTACAACCGGAGGGCTGAACTCACAATGTGGTATACAAACAACAAATAATTATTGGTATATTTTCCCTCAGTTTAGAAAGGTTTCATTTTCTTCTTAATAAAAATTTTAAGGCAGTACTTACGCTGCGAAGCGCGGGTATTTTGCTAGTAACATTATATACATGAAAAATAATCTTTCAAAATTAACCAATGCAAGAATAAAATAGAAACAGGAAGGGTTGCCAGTTTTCACCTAAGTTCTTGTTAGGTATCTTTATGTCAGAAAATCAGGCAAATGACTAAGTCTGTTGATCCCTTAATGTCCTGGTGAATATTCATCCATCCATATACCCGTTCATTTTTCTAATCTACTTATGCAGTGAGGGGTTACAGGACAGCTGAAATCTGTCCCAGCAGTGGTGAACATTACATACATTATGTCTACCCTGGACATCTTTTCTCTCTTCTCCCAATTAGTTTAGTGTCTTTTATGTAATCCCTCAAGTGTTTATTTCACCGTATCACCATATTGAATGCAAACCAGCTATGTGGCATGACAAAGTATGTTGCTTATGCCCATTTGTGCCATACCAAGGCCTTGTCCATGTCCTTTACCATCACGCCTCACTGTGACAGGGTCCCCAATGTATGACTTGTATAGTATTCATACAATCTATACAGAATATGTTTTCCCTGCTGAAATTCGGCTGGATCTACTTTACCGATGCCATTGAATAGGGATCGTCACTCACCATCTACTGGTTTTCATTCTGTACTCCTCTAATTGGCTCTTCATACTGGTGCAAGAATGGCTGCCGTAACGTCATCCAGGTGGATGCTACACACTGATGTTGGTGAAGTGGCTCCTCACTGTCTGTGTAAAACAATTTGAGAAGGTTGGAAAAGCTCTATATAATGTAATTAATTATGAATTATTTTAACAAGCACTGAGGTGGAAAGACTGAGATACACAGCGATCAACGGGCCGTAATAACAAATGATTTACAGTCAGACGTCTGGCAGAATCACCTTCTCGCTGTTCAAGCCGCAGGAGACACCTCATAAAAAATAGTAATTACTTAAACTTGTTAGGCTATTCCACTCTTTCAGTGTCGCCGTCCATCGTCGTGTGTGTCAAGTCAGCCCTGATCTCCCATTATTATCACCGAGGCTGCCCTGGGAGTCTCCACCTGCCTTCTTGATCCTTCCAGGGCTTGTAAGGTGCAACGAGAACATTCCAGGGGTTCCCAGAATGCAAAGCTCAGTACACCTGTGGACAGTTTGCTGTCAATCACCCGTCCAGCTGGCTGCTGTGTTATTATTATTGATGGTCAGGAAATGGGAGGATTGGGCCATAGCTAAGCTATGAAATAATTTAATAATGAGCTATCAAGGCCAAACGTAATCTGACAAGGGCCTCCTTATGTCTTATTTGTGTATTAGAGAAAGATTGGAGAGATCTGCGATCTTTATTGTCACATACAATTCAAGAGTATAATGAAATTCTTGTGACATTGATGTAGTGATGTGTAAACAAATAGTAGTAATAAGTAAATAAGAGTAGCAGAGGGTAGATTTATTTATAACTTCATAAATACCTTATACCTTAATAAAGCACTAAGGTTTTGTGTCCAGTCCCTCAGAGCAATCTGATTGGTCAGATTGGCTTTGTTGTGACTGGTCAGTTTGATTTTGCTGTGATTGGTCAGTTTGGTTTTGGAGGAAAGAGGAAGCGTGAGACCTTGAGAGAGCTGCCTTCTAAGACAGAAATTATAAAGCCGAACAGGAGGCGAGACAGTCGCAGAAAAGGGCTTTATGGGAATGCGCTCAAGAGGCGTTCACACACACGGATGAATGCAGAGGAAAGGCACTGAAGGTGCACATAGTGCAAGAAATAGCAAATATTTTTGAATTATTCTACTACCTGTCTTCGACAGATACGGGGCATAGCGAAAAAATAGACAAATATGATAAATAAGATAAGAGTTAAATAAAAGTAATATACTGCACAATTACACACAAACCTGATAAAGGACAACATCCCACAGGATTTTGCTGTGCTAGAAGATAGTCAAAAGGAACGAACAAGACATCAGAAGCCAGAAACACAGTGCGACCAAAAAGAAAATGAGAAATCAAGAGCTGTAAATTGGAAAACAAAAGCAGTGTGAAGAAACCAAAAGAACCGATCGCCGAAGGATGTCACACGTTGCCGGCGTGGCCATGTTTAACATTGATGTCATTCGTTTGACTCTTCGGTTGACCCATGGTCATATGAAAGAAATCAGAAGCCAGAAAGACAGTGGAATACCAAATGACTGAAGGAAAGAGGGGAAGTCGAGATCCGTAAATTGGAAAACAAAATGAGAGACAAAAAACCACAAGAATTGGTCAGCACCTAACTGCCCAATTTAAGAACCAAATTCGGTTACTAAAGAACAAAGGTTTGTTTCATCCACCGAGATCCTGCACGTTGCTGGCGTGGCCGTATTTAACCCTAAAGTAATTTGTTTGACTCCCAGATTGACCTGTGGTCATGCGAAAAAAATCAGAAGCCAGAAAGACATTGAAATACAAAGCGACTGAAATGAAAAGAGGATATCGAGAGCCATAAATCAGAAACTAAATTTGAAAGAAACAAAAAGTACAGATCGCCACCTAACTGCCTAATGTTTGAACCAAATTTGCCACTTACTACAATACAATACAATACAATTTATTTTTGTAAAGCCTAAAATCACACAAGAAGTGCAGCAATGTGTTTTAACAGGCCCTGCCTCTTGACAGCCCCCCAGCCTTGACTCTCTAAGAAGACAAGAAAAACTCCCAAAAAAACCCTTGTAGGGAAAAAATGGAAGAAACCTCCGGAAAGGCAGTTCAAAGAGAGACCCCTTTCCAGGTAGGTTGGGCGTGCAGTGGGTGTCAAAAAGAACGGGGTCAATACAATACAATACACAGAACAGAACAAATCCTCAATAGAGTATTAAGAAAAAAATTTTAGAAGTACGGAGTAGAATTTAACAGTAGATGGTATCCCATAATATGATTTGGATTTGTTGAGAGTCCTGGAGACCTCATTCATTAAGCTGCCTCCCACATTGGGCCATTCCACAGCTGAAATAGCGCTAATCCGATGAAAGGACCCCTCTTTCCCATGATTCCTGTGATCCTCCATCAGGAATGACTTTACATTAGGCAGTCAAAACAACTTGTTAGGTGGGCCGTGACACCAAGTGCCACATTTGAGTACCAATAAGAGAAACAGAATAGGTGAGGGTTAGTATCAAATTATAACTATCATGTCACTTCTGTTTTAGTGCTAATGACTAACAACAGAGATTCAGTCTGTACAGTTAATCAGCAGCTCTAGTCAGGGTGTGCTAAACTGAAGTAGCGAGTCTTCAGCAGGGATTTGAAAGCTGAGACCGAAGGGGCATCTCTTATAGTAGCAGGCAGACCACTCCACAGTTTAGGGGGGCCCTGTAACTAAAAGCTCCACCTCCCTCTGTTATTTTATTAATCATTGGAATCATAAGCAAATCGGCATCTTGAGATCTTAATGTGCGCTCAGGTTTTTAACTCATAAGTTCAGACAAGTAAGCCGGACCTCCGCCATTTAAGGCTTTATATGTTAAAAGGAGGATTTTGAAATCTGCCCTAAACTTAACCGGGAGCCAGTGTAAGGATTTAAGAACTGAAGTGATGTATTCGTATTTTCTTGTTCTTGTAATAATTCTAGCAGCAGCATTTTGGATTAACTGGAGGCTGAATAAAGAACAGTTTGAACATCCAGTGAACACCACATTGCAGTAGTCAATCCTACTAGAAATAAATGCAGGAATTAATTTCTTAGAATCCTGTTTATTTAGAAAGCGCCTTCATTTTAAAGAACAAAGGTTTCTTTCATCCACTGAGGGATACTGCATGTGGCTAGCTGGCATGGTTATATTTAACCCTGAAGTAACTGGTATTATGAGAAAGATTCCACCAATCGGGGAGTGGAAAGCATGTGATTTATCACATGACGCACCAGTTACTGTTTTGTGACATGTAAATGCCAAAAAACTAAACATAAAAGACAAAAATTTAATTAAAAAGCCTCAAGAGTTATAACAAAAACCAGCAGGTGGGTACAGTGCACAGTGCAGGGCAGGTTAGGGTCATGCTATTGAGAGATCAGTGACCTTATGGTCTGGAGAAAGAAGCTGTTCCTGAAGAGGGTGGAACGAATGGTGAGGCTATGCTAGCACTTCCCAGAAGACAGAAGTGAAAACAGGAGGTGAGCTGGATGGCTCTCCTCAGACTTCTGGTTGAGTAGATACCTGCTACTATAAAAGATGCCCCTTCGGTCTCAGCTTTCAGATCCTTCAGTTAAGCACACCCTGTCTAGAGCTGCTGATTAACTGTACAGACTGCATCTCTGTTGTTAGTCATTAGCACTAAAACATAAGTAGCACGATAGTTAGAATTTGCTACTAGCCCTCACCTGTTCTGTTTCTCTTCTTCGTACTTATATGTGGCACTTGATGCCACAGCCCACCCTCCAAGTTTTTCTAACTGCCTAAGTTAAAGTCATCTCTGATGGAAGATGACAGGAATCGTCAGGTAGAGGGATCCTTTCATCGGATTCTCTGGCCCAGCACTGACTAAGCTGTGGAATGGCCAAGAGGGGGAGGCCAGGACTCTGAAGCAATCCAAATCCTATAATGTGATATCATCTACTGTTGAATTCTGCTCTGTACTCTATTGCACTATTATATTGTATTGAGGATGACTTGTGTTCTGTTCTGTGCATTGTGTTGTATTAATTATTTTTGACACCCACTGCACACCCAACCTACCTGGAAAGGGGTTTCTCACTTTGAACTGCGTTTCCCAAGGTTTCTTCCATTTTATTTCCCTACAGGTCCTGTTAAAGCCCATTGTGCCACTTCTAGTGTGATTTTGGGCCATACAAAAATAAACTCTTTTGTATTGTATTGCATTGTATGGTATGAAGGTCAGCCCCAATGATGTTAGAAGCTGCTGTGATAGAGTTTGTGAATCTGGCAAGGCAGGCTACCAAACCACACCACAATGCATCTGGTCGGGATATTTTCTAAGAGTCCACTAGCAATTTGTTTCCCACCCTAAAAGCTCTTTAGCTCTAATTTGTAAGTGTATGGATGTAAATAACAAATACTTTTAATTATTTCAGCTGGGAACTTCTGCAAGTAAGCACTACTAGCCTGTACTCAGGGAATAGTGCTGTAAGAGGGAAAGAAAAAAAAAGATAATTTGCGTTTTTTTTTTCCCTACATGAATGCAAGTTCTTGCTATTTGTTAAATAATATTGATGTCTTAGTTCAGGCTAAGCTTAGTCTTTGCCCAGGGCAGGACCCCGTGACGTAATTAACTTGAAGAAGAATGTTCAAGGAGAAATGAACAGCAGGACTCCAAAGGCTGGAGGCGCGGGCCGGAGCTGAGGGGGCTCGTGTTTGCACACTGCCTGCCGAAATTACACAGAGAGGGAAGATGGCAGGGACCGAAAAAGGAGTCCTCGCAAGGCTTCTCCTGTGGTTTGCCTTAATACCGGAGAAGTGGAATCTCGAGGAGACTGTGCCAAACGTGCAGCGAAACTCCTCAGTGCCTTAGATTTGTAATGATTATGACATTCTTTAGCGATATTCAATGCAAACTGCTGTGAGGTGAAGGCAACGGGGTGATTTTCTCACAGGAATCTGAACTGCGTTGCAGACCTGTGCTATATTTGTAATGAGTTTTATTCTCCGAGGGGCTAATCTGGTAAACACTAGGATGATTGATATTTAGCCTGCCACTTTTAATGTCACAAATTTGCAGTAGAATAAATTAAAATCAATAAACTGACTTGCAGTTTGATTTAATATAGTTCAGTAACACAAGAATGTTGCAACCTAAGTGTTTTGGTTGGCTGCTGTGCGTATTTAGTCCTCTCCAGTCAAGGAATTTGTAGATTTTTTACATGGGATATTGCCTCACTTCTATTGTTTTTTTTCTTTATTTGTGAACGACTGCTCCGTGTAAATGATCCTAAGCACTCCATTAATTAGGCCTTGCAGGCAGAAGTCACAAGTTTTGTAGGACTTGTCTGCCTAATCTTTTGTTTACACTCCAGTTTCCCAGGATATGCTTATCCAGCTAATCCGCCGAGCCATAACAAGTGAGAAATTAATGTCTGCATCACCTACTAACATATCTGAAGACAAGGTCGCGCTATAGCAATAATCTTCTTGCTCCATTTTTGTGATATTACGCCAGAAACTCTATAAAGGGAATAAAGTATGAAGCTGTGTTAAATGGGACATTTGTTTGTGATTATTACTGCAAACTGGCTTACCCAAATCAAGTTTTTAGTAGGGGCCAAGCAGGGAATACTCATGTGCAGTGCCGATAAAGAGTGGTCACCCCTGGGATATTTTCACATGTTACTGTTATACAACAGGGGTGGTCCAACTCCGATCCTGGAGGGCTGCAATGGCTGAGGAGTTTCATTCTAACCCTCTTCTCAATTACAGCTCATTTTACTGCTAATTAACTGTGTTGGCCTTCATTTTAATGGACTCAGGCCACTTAATTGGTTCTTTTCCCCTTAATTAGATTAGAATAGATAAACTTTATTAATCATAGAGGGAAATTCCGATGCATACAATAGAAACATATAAAAGAAGAATAAAGACTTACAGGAAACAATAATGCAGGCAATCAATCAATCAATCGATAGATAGATAGATATGAAAGGCACTATATGATAGATAGATAGAGATATATGAAAGGCACTATATAATAGATAGATAGATAGATAGATAGATAGATAGATAGATAGCGTAGTTGGCAGGATTAAATAGACAGATATATAGACAGATAGATAGACAGACAGATAGATATATAGATATGAAAGGCACTATATGATAGATAGACAGATAGATATATAGATATGAAAGACATTATATAATAGATAGATAGATAGATATGAAAGGCACTATATGATAGATAGATAGATAGATAGATAGATAGATAGATAGATAGATAGATAGATAGATAGATAGATAGATAGAAACTAAACAAGTGCATTGAGTGGAAGCATTGAATTGCCTGATAGCAGTGGGCAGAAAGGACCCCCAGAGATGCTTCTTACCACAGTAATGGAATGAGCCGGTGGCTAAAAGTGCTCTAAGACAGCGCCTACTAGATGGTATTTCCCATGATGGCATCTAATTTTGCTACCATCCGCTTTTCCACAACAGCTTCTGGTGCATCCAGGGTTGGCCCGGTGGTGATGCAGGCTTTCCTGGTAAGTTTCTTCAGATATTGTGCTTCTTTTGAGCTTGGGTTTCTTTCCGAGGAGACCACCACAGTGGCTACTATGGACTGGTAGAACATTTCCAGCAGCTCGCTGCAGACATCAAATGTCCAGAGACTCCTTAGCAAGTCCAGTCTGCTCTGACCCTTCTTGTGTGCTCAGACCAGTCCAATTTGCTGGTACGTGCAACTCTGCACCACTTTCACTTCCTCCCGTTGAATGCCAACTGGTCTGAGGGGCTTCTTGGCCCATCTAAAGTCTACCGCCAGCTCTTTTGTCTTGCTCATGCTGAGTTGCAGTTTGTTGTCTCTGCAACACAAAACTAAGTACTCCACAACTTTCCTGTACTCTGATTCATCTTCATTATTAATGCAAATAGTTGGTTTATGTGGTCATGTAAACCTTTATTCTGATTTGAGAAACTGGGTTATTGGCCTCAAGAAACCTAATTAGCTGATGCAGATTTCTCTGTCAATAATCTGATTATGTGGCCATGTAAACCTTTATTCTGATTAGAGAAATTAAACTGTGGGTCTCTGAGAAACCAAAATAACATTTGTAAATTTATATGTAAACAGTCAAATTATGTGTCATGTAAACGTTTATTCTGATTCCAGAAATGGGGTTATTGGCTTCTGAGAAACCTGATTAACAGAGATTAATTTCTCTTTTAATAATGTGATTATGTGGCCATGTAAACCTTTATTCTGATTGGAGAAATTAGATTGTGGGTCTCTGAGAAACCTAAATAACATTTGTAGATTTTTACTCAAATACTCTGATTATGTGGCCATGTAAACCTTTATTCCGATTTGAGAAATCGAGTTATTGGCCTCTGAGAAACCTGATTAACAGAGAATGATTTCAGTTTGAATAATGTCATTGTATGCCATGTGAACACTTATTCCAAATACATAAGGGTCAACTTAAGGGCTCTGGTGATTGTAACCCAGATAAATAAGACTTGAGCTGAGAGAACTTTTTGCTTTGCCCGAGATGGGACAGCAGGCTGCTTGCTGCTTGTGCTGATCGACACATTTACAAAACAAATGACACTGATGAGGAGGTGCGAAGGAATTTATGGTGGCCTGGGATTACGAGTTTTTTCGTAATGCTTCAGGGATTCTAGTGTTAAGAAAACACAGACTTAGTCTGTGTCAATGTATGCAACAATAGTCCATTTAAAACAATGCACCTTTGATACTTCACAAATCTGCAATCTATTCATCATTATTTATGAAGCCTGATATGGATATAAATAAATAAATAAATATATGGTTCTTTCTGGAACCTTCATATTTAATGGGTCTTTTGGGGAGCCAGACATGGTTCCCCTATGGCCTCGCTCTGAAGAATCACTGTGACACCTTTATTTTTAAGAGTGTAGAAGTGTCCACAAAATGAATTTCCGGGAGCAAACATTCTGGCGATTGCATTATTCCTTCTCCTGGCTGAAATAATCTGTCCCAATGTTTCATAAATTGCTAACTTTATGCTGATGAATTGAATGCAGAGTGCTAACCTCAGCAGTGCAATCTTGAGAGCAGTAGGGTAACACCTTAAAAGTAACGTAGTTCAATTAGGGTTAGGCATAGGGTTAGTGACCTAACACACACATCTTACTGAAGTAAAAATATAAGGCAAGATGCACACGTATCGTTATGCCGGTCCTTTGCCGATCTCAGTTGCACAGCCAAGAGTGTGCTGCATGCAATCCGGTAACAAAAGCCTATGAATAAGGCGTCAGTTTTTATTCACTCATTCATTTTCCACCGCTTATCCGAAGCCGGGTCGCGGAGGCAACAGTCTCAGTCCTTTTCCCCATCCACACTTGCCAAGTCATACTGTGGGATCCCAGTGAGCCCCGGGTCTTCTCTGGGGTCTCTTTCTAGCTGGAGGTGCCCATAACACCTCCACAGAGTGACACCCATTTCAGAATCCCCGCATCACCTCAGTTGGCACTTCTTGATGCGGAAGGGACAGCGGCTCTACTCCAGTCGTAGCTTCTCACCCCATCTCAAAGGGAGAGACCCAGCCACCCTGCAGAGAAAGCTCACTTCGGCCACTTGTACCCGTGATCTTAATTCCTTTGGTCATCACCCAAAGCTCATGACCATAGTTGAGGTTAGAGATGTAGATTGAGTGGTAAATTGAGAGCTTTGCTTTGTGACTCAGCTCGTTATTTCCCTCTACAGATCAGGATAGCGACCGCCTAATTGAGCTTGCCTCCCCAATCCGTCAATTTCACCAAATTTGACTAAACATATTTATAAAAGACCAGAAAAATGATCACAGGAGCCATGTTGATTTTCGGATTCAAAGCGGCCGATGATGACGTTGAAGGCTTTTGATTGGCGCAGTCAGAGAGAACCTGCACACGTAAACACGGGTTATTAAGAAACCAGGCCGAGTTATTCACATTATCCCGATTATGTGTGTGTGACCCAATAGGACCAATAGCCAGAGGGGGTCATTCTTTAGGAAGAACAAAATTGGAGCTGGGACTCGGACAACAGTTTTCATGTCTTTTTTTTTTGACAGGACACGGCTTCATTTAGCAGTTTCAAACGTCTTATTACGCAATGTGATCTCAATGACTACTTTATAAATATTTCCACCCCGTCTTCTACATCACATCATGTTGTTTTGAGTGTGCCACTTAAATCTACTCACTTTTATTGAATCCGTCTGCTCCAGTGTTTGAAATGAGCCCTCACCGTTGTTCTCTAATGATCTCATTATTATTATTATTTGCTGTAGTGTTCAAGTACAGCATGCCAGAGAAGCTTCACTAATCCAAGTACAGGGTGACATTTCAAACATAAGACGCAGCGCAATTTGATTTAAGTTTCCCCTTCATTATGCCAGCAAGGGTGTTTAATGTGACATTATTCTATTGACTTATTCTTTAATTGCATCTGCTGCTATAAATTATCAAATTAATATGTATTGCTAAATGATATAAAGACTAAACTACCATGCTTTGTGACTCCCAGACTGCCAGAGATTTTCTATCAATCAGAAATGTTCATGTTAAGCACCGCATTCCAAGACACTTATAAGGGGTATGTCTCTAGTCAGGACTTCCGGTGTTTGAGTAAATTCAATTATCTAGCCATCCATCCATCTATTTTCTGAATCTTCTTAACCCAGTTTTTAAGGTCGCGATGGGGGTTAGAGCACATCGTGGTGCCTTTGGGCGAATGGAACAGAAATGCCCTGCATAGCACATTTACAGCAGCAACAGCAATTTTTGTGTAGGCCAAAATCACACAAGAAGTGTCACGATGGGCTTTTAACAGGCTCTGGTTTTTGACAAGGCCTTGACTCCCTAAGAGGACAAGAAACAACTCCCCAAAAATGCCCTTGTAGGAAACAAAAAATGGAAGAAATCTTGGGAAAGAGACGATTGGGCGTGCAACAGGTGTCAAAAAGGGTGTAAATATAAAACACACAAAACAGAACACAAAAGCTCCCTAATTGGAATACGTTCTTTTAAATTGCGGCATTTTAAGTAACCGAAAATATAGAGATATGATATTAAAAGGCGATATCCCTTTACGGCGGTTACAAATCACATCAGAGACATATACTTAGCTTTCTTTAATGATGATTTACGCGGTATAACAGACGAAAGGAAGCCATAGCAAGACAATATCAAGGTAGGATCTTGATCTACAGCAGGGGTGTCGAACTCCAGTCCTGGAGGGCCGCAGTGGCTGCAGGTTTTCATTCTAACCATCTTCTTCATTAGTGACCAGTTTTTGATGCTAATTAACTTCTTTAGCCTTAGCTTTAATTAGCTCAACTCAGGCCCCTTAGTTGATTTTTCCTTAATTAGCAGCCGGACAGTAATGAGACATAAAACAAGCAGGATGTGACCAGCTCACCTGTACCCATCAAACAAAATCTGAAAGTAAAGATGAAGGTCTCACTAAGGTCGATCCCTCAGGTTACCAAAACATTTTAGGAGTTCTTAGAAAAAAAAAAAAACAGAATATCAACAGTTTTGGAAATGTCTGCTGTGGCAAAAAGAGAGCAGCAACAAGACATGGAATTAAATAACGGCTTTAATTAACAGCAAGAATCAGCTTCTCATTAAGGAATTGGTTAGAGTTTGAAGCCCCAATTTAGCTGGTCATCTGTTGGCTCGTTTCACGTCTCATTTCAGTTAGGCTGTCATTTAATGAAGAAAAGAATCAACTCAGAAGACTTAATCCTTAAAAACAGGGCTATTAAAATAGAGGGAAAAGAAGTTAATTAGCAGTGAAAACTGGACACTGATTAGGAAAAGGGTAAGAATGAAAACCTGCACCCACTGCGGCCCACCAGGCCTGGAGTTTGACACCCGTGATCTATAGAGTCTGCCATTTTCGTCACTGCGCTGAAAGGATTTTCCGGAAAGATGACATCATCCATCCATAGGCTTCAAAGGGTTTGGCCGTGTCCAAGCCTTTTTATAGTGGCTGCTCCATGTGCTGGTCCTCTTTGGTCTCCAAGGACAGTAAAGACTCAACTCCACCTCCAAAAAATACAAGAATAGCACAATGCCTACACTGCAGTTTGTTCATTCTTCAAACTGCTAAAGTGATGGTTTTCTAAATGCAGGCAGACTAGCCCCTGTGTGCCAAACTTAGCCGGCACATGTGAATGAATCCTTTAAAAGTGTTTAATATTATAGCAAATGAATTATAACAGGGGCCGGTAGCTCCCTAGTTGGAATAAGTTCTTTTGTAATTGCAGCGTTTTAAGTAACTAAAAACTATATAGATATGATATTAAAAGGCGAAATCCCTCCCATAGTGATACAGAGGTAAGCATCACATAAGAGAAAATAACTTAGCTTTCTTTACTGCCAATTTACGCTGCATTACAGACGGGAAGCCATAGCAAGACATTACCAAGGTGGGGTCTTGATCTATACAGTTTGCCATTTTTCGTCACTGTGCCGGAAGGCTTTTCAGGACAGATGACGATATCACCCATCCGTCCGTCGGCTTCAAAATGTTTGACTGCTGTCCGAGTCTTTTTATACTGTCTTCTCCACGTGCAGGCCCTTACTTAGGTTCCAAACAAGGGAAGGAGAGGATTCCATTTCATCTCGAACAGAAATAGTAAAATGCCCATTTTTGTAGTTGTACCTTCTCTCTTCAAATGCTTGCCTAGCAGTTCTAAATGCTGAGCCCCTCTGTGCTAACTTTGGCATGGCCTGTTCATGTGAGTGGATTTATACAATAATTATTGTACAGAGAACAGTGACATTAAACTTATATTTTTATTACAACAAGTCATCCTCTTCAAAGAGCTCGATGGCCAATCTATCATTGCCAATACAATAGTCTTTTTTCTTTGATCCCTAGCTGATATTTGGTCTGGACTGGCTCCTAAGTCCATACGCTACTGTGGGTGCCAATGGTTGTCGGATTTTGTTCATAATGCGTTTCCATGCCTGGCGGTCCATGGCCTTGTTTCTGGCCTCCTTGATGTTAAGTCTATGATTTCTCAGTACAATAGTCTTTCTTCGTTGATCCCTACCTGGCATTTGGTCTGGATTGGCTACTGAGCCCTTATGCTACTGTGGGTGCCAATGGTTTGTCGTATTTTGTTCATAACGTGTTTCCATGCCCGGCGGTCCATGGCCTTGTTTCCTTCGACCTGCTTGATCCAAGTTTTTTTTTGGCAATGATCTTTAGATTTTCTACTAGGTGGGTCGATTTCGCCAGAGTAGTTTTTGTACTAGTCGATTGTGGTTCATTCGGCACACGTGGCGAAACCAATGTAGTTGTTGCTTCTAGGACTTTCTCATCAATGTTCGGCAATGTCTCGCACCGGTGTCAAATTTCTTCATTTCGGATATGATAGCACGTAAAATCTGGTGTTGACAATGCATTTGGAAGACCTCGAGCTTCTCTAAATCTGATTCGAGTAGGATCCAGGTCTCTGATCTATACAGGAAGACTGGCAGAAACACAATCCAGAACAGGCACACTTTGGTCTTGGTTGAGATGTTGGGTCACTTCCACAGACATCACTTTAGGGAAGCAAATGCTGCGGCTGGTTGACCAACTTGGCTGTGGATTTCTGCCGTTGATGCAATTTGATTTCCATTTGGTTTCTTGCCTTTGTTCGCCGGTTGCCCAGTTCTGGTCGCCTTGCTTCCTTTTGCAGATGGGCTTAGGCTCGTCCTTGGTGGAGTTACAGTACAATAGTGCAAACTACAAAGCAAAATGCAAGAATAGATGATATCACTGACTAAATATACAACTATCACATACCACTTGTACAGATTTGCTCAGATTCCTGGAGTCCTCAGCCAACAAGCTGACCCCCAACTGACCATACCTCAGCTGATTCAGTGCTGGGCCGGCCAATCAGATGAAAGGACCCTTCTACCCGATGATTCCAGTGCTCCTTAATCTGAAATGATTTTTCCATAGGCATTCAAACAATATGGCAGTAAAGCAGTGCAGCCAAGTGCCACGTGGAAGTACCAAGAAGAGAAACAGAATTGATGAGCATTAGTAACAGTTTATAAATATCAAATTACTTATGTTTTAGTATTAATAACCAGCAACAGAGTTTCAGAATGTACATCTAATCCACAGCTCTAGTCAGGGTGTGCTAAACTGAAGTTTTGATCTCCAACTGGGATTTAAAAGCTGAGACTGAAGGGCCACCTCTTATAGTAGCAGGCAGATCATTCCTCAGCTTTGGGGTCCTGTAGCTAAAAGCTCGACCTCCCACTGCAAGTAGAAGCCAATCTCAAAAACAATCATCAAATGACAATTGACATGGGCAGAACATATGCTATGAACAGACCAAAGAACCCATTAGAAAATATGTGCTATATGACCCATAAGAGATAGTCCAAGTGCCTAAACAAGATCATCCATGCAACACATCGCCCACACCAACAGCACTTCAATTTGACTGTCCGCAAGTACAATCAAAAAGGGTCAAAACCTCAGTTTTACATGTCATACGAAGGATGGTGTCATTTTTGTAGCACAGTATCCCTGTCACTGCACTGGGGCATTGGGATCCACAGTCAGACAACAGGGTAAGCACCCCCTGCTGGCCTCACCATCACCTCTTCCATCACCAACCCAAGCTTTTCCAAGATGGTCTCCCATCCAAGTACTTGCTGGCCCTGTCTATGCCTAGCTGCAGGTGGATGACCTCTTCTGAAGTGTATGAATTGTGACAATCGACCTGTATGTATGCCGCAATAAAAAATCCATGATCTTCTTCTTATTTTGTTTTTAACTGTTACTCACATGTCTCGATGCATGCTCAATAATCCAGGTAATGACATTCTAGAAAGTTCTCTTTATAAGGTTGGAGAAACCTGCAGTCAACTGAGCCTGAGGAAGTCACTTGGATAAAGGATGGAACTATCGGGGAAAAAAACTATGTCCAGATGAACAGAATCAACTTTCTAGAATGTTACTCACATGTATTTCTCTCAGTCCTCACTGTCCCATGCTGGCCTCACCAACACCTTCTTCCAGCAGCAGCCCAAGCTTTTTCCAAGATGGTCTCCCATCCAAGTACTAGCCGGGCCTAAGCAGACTTAGCTGCAGGTGGATGAATCTTCTGAAGTGCTTGTGGTACGGCTGCTGGCTACTTATAAGTTGCTTTCAATAAAAGCATCTGCTAAATAAATAAAATGTAAATATAATAATATTCATCTGATGATCTTTTATGTAAATTTGGTTAATTGGCACCTCTTAACTGGACTGGGGTGTGGGTTTCTGCATAAAAGAGACCTGTGATGGACTGGCATGTCATCCAATGCTGTCAATAGACTCCAGTCCAGGATGACCTGAGTGGAGTGGATAATGGACAGAAGAAGTGAAATTTATTATCCGTCACTCCGAAGCAGAATACACTAATAAGTCTGTCTACTTATTTGTATTGATTTATTTACTTACTTACTTATTTATTTTCCAGTTACCAGAAAGGTTTTTTTGGGGGGGAATATGTCAATAAAAGTTACACAATGAAGAAATGAGCATCACTCGTCTCTACCGCAAAATGAGAGCTTTCTGAAATACCAGCTGTTTATTCTTCCCTGAATTTTTATGACTACACAACAATCAGTTCCCACAAACATGAATTCAATCAGAAATGAGACTGCCGAGCGTCTCGCCCCTCCTAGGCCCGGGATTAGAATTGGAATAACAAATGGCTCTTGAGGAATGTGTTTTTGTTGCAGTTGTGGTGCAACACGGTCAGGTGATCTCCTGCTGGGAGTCCCTCAGGGCCTCCTCGCTCCTTCTACTTTCTCGCAAAAATTTACTAGAGCAATAAATCTAATGCACTCATGGAGAAAAATTAAAGTTGAGAATCCCAGGAGGGGCTCAGAGAAGGGGAGCTTGAGGGGGTTTTTGTAAGGAAAAACCCCACAGAAGCAAAAAAAAAGGCCGAGGCATGTACTGCTAGCCGAGAATTCTACTGCTGCCTGATATTTTTCTGTAAAACACACACACACACACTGACACAAACTAAATAAAAATAACTTAGCATTGTCTGAGGGGATATGGCTTGAAAGGTAGTCCTATAAAATGGTGCTCTTTGTTTCTTTGCAGCTGAGTGAATACATTTAAGCGGAAGCATTAATCTGATTTCTAATCAACTATACCTGTTTGAAATGGGCTGTGATATTTTATATTAGTTCAGATTTTTCTGCTGCGATGATCGCCAGATAACGGTGAAGGTTGCTTTAAACATGTGTCCATTTTAAAAAAAGAAAAGATTATTGAGAATGTTTCTTTTGAATGCTGAATATTCTAAAATCAAACATTGCCAAAGATCTAATTCTCTTCATGTTTCAATATCTAAAATCCAATGTCCGTCTGTCTGTCACTTGTCACAAGAGAACTACTTAACGGATTTAGATTTTTTATATATATATATATATATATATATATATATATATATATATATATATATATATATATATAATTTGCTTGAACATTCCGGTTGATTTTGTGACTTCTCTCATCATGCTAAGAAACTTAGTTCGGTTTATTCACGTGAATTCGAGAGGGAGGCATGACGTCAGGAGTAAGGAGCCAGGCAGAGCCTTCCTCATTCACTCGCCAGCCTCCGTTTGAGTCACTCCTCCTCTCACCACGTGTTGGAGCGCACCTTGCCTCCGCTTAGCTAGCTATACCTGTTTGTTCAGCAGACTTTATCCTCTACAGATTGTTAAGGAGTAACGTTTGACGTTTCTGAGAGAGAGAGATCAGAGCTCCATGTGTTTTAGATGGTAACTGCTGATTGGCAGAGATATCACAGCCCTCACTCTCCCGTCAGAGCTGAATACGATCAGATACAGTGGCAACGTTTGACTTCAGAGGGTACCGACCTTCTGCTTGGCCTGAGATACCTTGGCAACTTTTGATATTATTTGGCAACGAGATCACAGCTACATTGTTGTCCCGATAGCAAAACCAAAAATATTGTATATCAAGAGGCCCTCGGATACGAAAGCTATCGATATTAATTCTTCTCAATACAAATTATTACATTTTTTTATTGATGTTTAAAGTTTGTCCTGTTTCGTTACTATGCGGGCAAAGCCACGGGGGACAGCTAGTCTGTTATAATATGGAAGGTCACACACCGACTTCCCTCCACACCAAAATAACATGACAGCCAACAGTTTCTTAAACTGTGCTTTTTTTTAAGCCATTTTCACTAGTGGTGGATGATTCATTCTTTTTGAACACCACTGTGTAGTGAATCATGGGAGTCGATTCACAAGCGCGAATAAAATCGATCCAGTAGATGCCCAACGGGAGAGATGAGCCGCCCTCATGATGCCGTCAGCCTCATTCGTTTAAATATTCAAAGTGCAAGTGCAAGTAGCACCCGTCTGGTTCATGAGTTTTTTGGAGGCAGCACTGAATCATCATTGGCGAAAGAGAACTCTGTCATTGATCATTCTGTCATTCGTCATGCAAGTACGATGCACTAAATATTGTAGAACTCTCACGTGCAATGTAAAAACCTAGTAACTGCCCTTTCTTTTTGGTTTTTGGAGTTACTAGGTCTTTCCTGATGTTATGAAGGCCAAATACGTCTTCATTCTGGTCATAGCATGATGGAAGAAGCTGTTACGGACACAGTATTTTACATATCGCAAGACAAAAACCTAGCAACTCCACTGACCAATCAGGAAAGACCGTCTACAAATGAAAACTTTATTAACCCCCCCCACCCCCATGACAATTTCAATTCCCTGTAGTTCCTGCACTCAAAAGTGTTTTCAGCAATTACCGTATATACTTGCGGATTGGTCCTTCCAGGGATAAGTCGGGACTTGATTTTATCGTATCATTTCTGGCATTTTATAATGTCGGTGGTATAAGTCAAATGTGGAAAACTCACGCTATTGGTCGAAGAGATTACGATATGCTAACGCCCACCGGAGAGATTAACCACAGAGCACATGGCCTTTTGTTTCTATGTGGGTGCAGCAATTTACTGTATCAGCGTGTGCTCCTAACCTCTTTCTCTCACTCTCTCTATTGTGCCTACGTGACCACACGTTAATACCCGAACTATTCCAAAGCGACGTTTGTACTGCTTTGTGTTTTTTGGATCTCACACCTTTATGGTAAGAACATCCCTTATCTGTGATGGAACGTTCAGTCAGAAGAAAATATGAAGCTGGTTTTAAATTAAACGTCGTTGAAGTGGTGAAAGAAATCGGTAACCATGCTGCTGCAACAAAATTCGATGCATCTGAGAAACTGGTGCGAGATTGGAGGAGGCAAGGAGATGTACTGTATAAATAAAAAAAAAGTAAGTGACATATTTTTGAATGGGCGTATAAGTCAGGGTCTGATTTTATGATCGATTTTTCAGGTTTCAAGACTTGACTTATACGTGAGTATATACGGTAATAAACTTCTAAAGTGTCGAGGTCTCTCAGTTTTGCATCCGAAGCAGTTGTTTTGGTGTCAAATTAGAAACTAATTGAACAAAAAATCTTAACATTTTGTATTTTATAGTATATGTTTAATATCTATATCTATATTTGCCATGTGTTATTCATGAGACTGCACTTTTTAATACATTAGTTATATGCTGTACTCAATGGAGTAGTGGCTCGATGGCTAAGGATCTACAGTACACTGTTAATCAGAAGTCTGACCCCATATAAAAATGGGAAATGCTAAGGAAGAAGATGAAGAAGAATAAATGATATGAGGCACTCATCTACGATTAACACAACATATTCTTATAGACTCTGAATCGAATAAATCGTATAATTGAATAAACGGTCAAAATATGCAATACTATGCACTGGATGTTTAAGAGCTCTTTAGAGTACTGTCTTTGTGGTCGTCTTTGTGTCATATCATTACTACTGTATTATTACTGGTGTACAAAATTTTAATATTTACATTAACGATGTATTAATTGTGACGGAGTTTATGCCCCAGAGGAATGATATGCTCACCCTCAGAAGCACGAAGAGGTATAAAGTAGTCCTTCTCTGTTAGCTGAGTGGCTTTACGTACCCATTGAGGATGACGGCTCGCGACCTCGCAGCAAGTACGACAGTTAATCCTAGTGAAGCTTTTTTTAATTTATAATAAGATATTTTATTGCACACACGTTCAGTTTACCACCAATTACTATAATAGTACATTCAAAACAAAAACGTGAGGTCAGGTCAGTAGTTGTAGTGACTCCCCTCTCACTGAATTGCTTCGAGTAGAGAGAAAAGTGCTATCTAAATGTTATGAATTATTATTATTATTAAAGACCACCTAAAGAAAATGAGATCAATTAGAGGTAAAACAGCTGAGGTCAGGTCAGGTCAGGTGCAGGTTGGGGTACTTGCATTGGTACAGCACGTTGCCACACACACCACACGACGAAACAGCTCGGGATCCTGGTTGGCAGCCCCCTCAGGCAGACACGGGGTCTAGTCCCACCCTCCAGGAAAAGACCCTCTATCTGCCGCAGACAGGTGTTGCGTGGGTGTTCCCTTGGCCTGGTCCTGCCTCTCAGGTCCTCAATGAGCCGGATCACCCTCAGGGAATCGTGTCACATGACCATAGTGGCGTAACTGACACTCCCTCACAATGCAGGGGATGTGCCTCATTTAGGACTCCGCAAGCAACACAAAGTCAAACCAGTGGTACCCAAGGATTCTCTGAAGAGACACACATGAAGGAGTCCAGTCTCAGGTCACTGGATAGCATCCATATCTCGCCACCATATAACAAGACAGCAAGCACCAGGACTCTAAAGATTTGGACCTTCGTCCTTTTGCCGAGATATCGGGATCATAGATCACATAAAAGTCCTACTTTGCTCTATTAATATTAAGGAATACACTATAAATTATAAATGTAAAAATCACTTACACTGTTAGGTTCTGTGTCCCAAAAGTCATGGAGTTCTCGAGTCTGACAAACCACTGAAAGATTTCCCGTGGGGTGGATTCCCATCTGTTATGGATGACAGGAGTACAATGTATACATTGCTTGCCTAAATATTTCTGTCTTCCAGCAAACCCCAGCCCTCCTGTATTTTTTATTAGATTTTCCTTTAAAGGGTAATTGGGGAGCTTAATGAGACCTTATCCAACAAGACAGGAAGGCATATAAAGGTGACATTTCAGTCTGCTTTGATGAGGATTTCACAGAAGAAGGGCCAACTACTCCTGTGAAATGTTTTGTAGGTAACTGGTTCATCACACTTCGCCTAAGACAGCAAAGGAGTTATTATAAATGCTTATTATTCAGTCACCATTTTCTAAATTGTATCTATTTGTCAGTTGGTAACAGTGCATGATAATTTTTCACCAGACACCAATAAAATTGAAATCAGTCCTAATTTAGAGTAATTATATGCTCAGTTCATTGGCCAAGTGAAGATATACAATACAATACAATACAATTTATTTTTGTATAGCCCAAAATCACACAAGGAGTGCTGCAATGGGCTTTAACAGGCTCTGCCTCTTGACAGCCCCCAGCCTTGACTCTCTAAGAAGACAAAAAATGGAAGAAACCTTGGGAAAGACAATTCAAAGAGAGACCCCTATTCCAGGTAGGCTGAGTGTGCAGTGGGGGTCAAAAAGAAGGCGGTCAATACAATACAATACACAGAACCGAACAAATTCTCAATACCGTATAAAATTGTTTTTACAAGTATGGAGCAGAATTTAACAGTAGATGACATCACATAATATGATTTGGATTTGTTCAGAGTCCAGGAGGCCTCATGCATAACGCCGTGCATAGAATTCACACCCTAACATGGCGTACGAACAAAAGTGAAAATGTGCGTACACACAAAAAAATCCAGATGCATAAATCTGTGCGAATGCCAACTTCCACGTTCTTCTGCTCCATAAATCTCTGTCAGCGTGAAAAGTAACACACGTGCTTGCACCTACTGTCTCGCCCCAACTCCTCCCAGAATTACGCCTCTTTGAATATGCAAATCAATATAAATAGCCCTCAAGCTCAGCGTTCTGTGAAAAGGCAATGGCAAAAGCATGGGGGAAATAAAAGATTTCAGCGAATATCAAGTGGAGACAAAGAAAAACATACTATTTGTTGGTTTAAACAGTGGCATAAACAACAAAAGGAAGTTGATCGAGTGACATAGAGTGTCTGAGAAACTCGAAAGCTCCCATTCACAAAGTCGCACAGTGCCTGAAATAAAAGAGAAGTTGTCAGATATTAAAGTCGCTGTGAAAAGGCAAGTCATAGCCCACCATCTGAGTGTCATATGAAAGCTTATTAGGGTACAGAGAAAAAAAAACAGGCACACAGTGGGGGGTAAAAAGCACAAAATGTCAACTTTAATCTCGAAATTTCCACTTTAATCACGCACTTTATTTTGTCATTAAAGTAGAACATCATAAACTTCATCTTTAAATCATTTAATTTACTAGTTTCTCAAATCCCATCGTAACTAAAGTAGCACGTTAAATGCTGTGTTTTGTATTTGATCTTCTATATGCTCTATGTGTGTGAATCACTACTTGCTTCCGGGCTTCCTCTTCCTCCGACAGGACACAGAATCCATTACATTCATGATATTACAGCTCTCTGAGTAATTAAAGTACTGAGATGTATACTTGATATCATTTTCATGATGATAGGAATTAAAGCATGTTTATACATGAGGTCCCTGGAGACCTCGGCCATCCAGCTGCCTTCCCCATTTGGGCATTCCACTGCTGAGACAGCACTGGGCCAGCCAATCCAATGAAAGGACCCCTCTACACAACGATTCCTGCGATCCTCCATCAGAGATAACTTTACCTTAGACAGGCAAAACAACTTGGCAGATGGGCAGTGGCACCAAGTGCCACATTTGAGTACCGACAAGAGATACAGAATAGGTGAAGGTTAGTAACAAATTATAACTATCATGTTACTTATGTTTAAATGCTAATGACTAACAACAGAGATGCTGTCTACACAGTTAATCAGCAGCTCTAGTCAGGGTGTGCTAAACTGAAGTAGTGAGTCTTCAGCAGGGATTTGAAAGCTGAGACCGAAGGAGCATCTCTTATAGCAGCTGGCAGACCAGTCCACAGTTTAGGGGGTCCTGCAACTAAGAGCTCGACCGCCCACTGTTATTTTATTAATTTTTGGAATCCTAAGCAGACCAGCATCTTAAAATCTTAATGTGCGCTCAGGTTTGTAAGTCATGATAAGTTCAGACAAGTAAGCCGGGTCTCGGCCATTTAATGCTTTATATGTTTAAAGGAAGATTTTGAAATCTGCCCTAAACTTAACCGGGAGCCAGTGTAAGGATTTAAGAACTGGAGTTATGTGTTCGTATTTTCTTGTTCTTGTAGTAATTCTTGCAGCATCATTTTGGATTAACTGGAGGCTGTATAGAGAACAGTTTGAACATCCAGTGAACACCGCACTACAGTAGTCAATTCTACTGGAAATAAATGCTGGAATTAATTTCTCATTATCCTGTTAATTTCCCAACATTTTTAAGATGGAAGAAACATGATTTGGACAACTTTGTAATGTGCGCTTTAAATGACATGCTAGAGTCAGAGATAACTCCGAGACTGCGGGCTGATTCAGTAAAAGTAATGGGGATTCTGGACAATAGAAAGGAAATCTCTTTGTAACGTTCTAAATATAAATTCCTGGCAATGTTTAAGGATTAAGAACAGAGAAAAAAAATACTGATGTAAAGCAATAAAACATGTAGCAACGACTTGATTTTGGGGTGTTTCTACCTGAACTAATTAAGAACGAGAAAGATGGACATTGTCAGCTCAAAATATGCTTCCAATAACATTCGAACCATAAAAGCCACTTACGTCATTAAACAAACGTAACTTATCTTTAAAAAAATCACTGAACCTGATATCTCCTTATATCTCTATAAGAGGCTTGAGATAGAGAAATTCCAATTTCAGAAGCAGATTCAGCGCATCTAAAATCTACAAAGCAACAAACACCTGGATTTTTTGCAAGAGAGTTTTGCCGTTATTAGCTTTTATTACACGTGCATACTCGGGAAGCAGTTTCAAGGCCTGAGAACTTGTAATTCCACCCCAAGCCAAGGGTTGGCACTGTCTTATAATGATTCTCCTTCTCTTTCCATTGGTATACTCAGAACCCAATAAATCACTGGCTCATTACATCACTTTCGATACTGGGATTTTCTTGGACCCACCTATTCCACCTCACCAAACTTCAACACCATCTTTGTCCAGTCTGATCGGAGTCTTGACATGTTTCTTATGTGACACATTTGTTAGTTTTTAACAGCATAATATGTGAGCTTTGTGTGAGGATGTCCCATCCCTTTATCTGCATCTCTGTGTTTCATTTACACTTTCTATGTCGTGATTCAGGCTGGCTATTGGTGTTTTGTAGCCTTTTCCTTTAAGAGAGGCCATATTGTGTACCGTTGCCAGGGTCACCTCCCGTGTTTCTGGGGGTGTGGTCTCCAGGGTCGTGACCTTTTTGCTCTGATCCTTATCCGATATTTGGATAAAATTCTTATTTTTACTTTGACTTCTCGTGCGATGACTTTATGTGTTATTTGACTTTAAATTTTGCCTCTTGTCTGGGTTTTGGTCACTTTAGTTTATTTTTGTTTGTTTTTTTTTTTTTGTTTGCCTTTTGCTCGCATCTCATGGTTTCCTCAAGAAATGAGTTATCTGGTTTCCTGCCGAGTCGAGACAATCTAATTGTTATGATGTTACAGGAAGCGCCAGTCCGGCCATGTGGCGCGATTCCCCGAAGGTGATCCTCACCATTGAGGACCCGAGCGGCTGCACCAGGCCAAGGGGTTGCCCACTTAACACCTGGCTACGGCAGATAGAGGGTCATTTCTGGAGGGCGGGACTGGACTGGTGGGGTTGCCAACCAGGATCCTGAGGTGTTTTGTCGGGTGGTGGGTGTGGCAAAGAGCTATACCAGTGTGTGTTCCCCGACCAGACCTGACCTGACCTCAGTTGCTTTATCTCTAATTGATATCCGTTTCTTTAGATGATCTTTAATAATAATAATAATAATTCATAACATTTAAAGAGCACTTTACAAGGGAACCACTACAACTACCAGCACAGTGCAGCATCCACCTAGAGGATTTGATTACAGCCATTTTTTCACCAGTACGCTCACCACACATTAGCTCTTAGGTGGTGAGAGTCATAGACAATTAGAGACAGAAGATGTTTAGGGGGGCCAGAATGACTAGGCTGTGGTGGTCACTTTAGTGGTCACTTTAGCTTGGACATCGGGATACACCTTACTCTTTATGAAAGATGCCCAGAGATCAATTATGAGGGTCAGACCTCAGTTTTACATCTCATCCGAATCAGGGCATCTCTTATAGTAGCAGGCAGATCACTCCACAGCTTTGGGGTCCTGTAGCTACAAGCTTGACCTCCCACTGCAAGTAGGAACCAGTCTCAAAAATAATCATCAAAACAAAATTGACATGGGTAGGACACATGTTACGAACAGACCCAAAAGAACCCATTAGAAAATATGCGTCATATGTCCCGTCAGAGAGGCTCCAAGTGCCTAAATATGGTCATCCAGGCAACACATCGCCGACACCACCAGCACCGCAATTCAACTGTCCCCAAGTGAAATCGGAAAGTGTTCGAACCTCAGTGTCATCTGTGGGATAGTGTGTCATTTTTGCAGCACAGTGTCCCCGTCACTGTACTGGTGCATTAGCGTCCACTTTCAGACCACAGGGCAAGCGCCCCCTGCTGGTCTCACCAACACCTCTTCCAGCAGCAGCCCAAGCTTTTCTTAGATGGATTCAGTACTGGCTGGGCCTGAACGTGCTTAGCTGCAGTTGGATGACCTCTTCTGAAGTGCATGAATTATGACAATCGACCCGTATGCATGCCACAATAATAAATACTTGTTTGTTCTTCTTCGTATTGTTTTCTTTTTAATCGTTACTCAAATGTATTTCTCTAAGTCCTCACCATTTTTTTTTCCAAGTATGTGAAGTCTTTTTTCGAAAATCCCTGCTTTTCAGTTCTTTAATGAAGCAGAGGAGGAAAAGGAGATGACAGGTGCCAGTGGATCAAAGAAACAAGGATACGCCATTCTTCACGTGCAAGTTTTGTTACGGGTTTTCCATTTTGATTTTGACGCAGCTCTTCTATAATCTCTTTCCCCCTTTTATTCGCCTGCTAGCCACTTTAAAACCGTTTTCCTTCCTTTCTTCAACAGAGAAAAAAAGCCCACTGACACCAAAATAGCGGCTTCAGCTGTCGTAACAAGGAGTTGTTCGTGAGTGGAACTGTTGTAAGTCGCGGCATAATGGTCTAATCAGTGATTTCAGTGAGGCAATTCTATCTGATGTTCTTGACGATTCTTCTTTTTTACTCTCACATGAAAGACATTTGCAATTTCTGCCGCTTGAAAAGCACTTTTGTTCCCGGGGACTTCCAAACCTGTCTTATCAAATACGTTAACGTCTCTACTCAAAGGTGCTGCAAGAAAGCCAAAAACATACAAATCAGTGTATTTATTAGATTACCTAAATATAGGAGAGGGAATAAGCAAAGGAAAAAGCAGCAAATAAATGAGAAATAACAAATTCTCTCTGAGCCTTAACTTGATGATTTCGCGACTGCTGACTGTCAGGTACTTTATGTCAACCCCTTGAACGTTTCAAAGTTTTATGCTTGTGTGTTCTCATATTGTTTTATTCTGGCACATCATTTCCAATGGATTTCTGGGTTTCCATGCGATCAAAAGACGGTGAATTACATTGTGATGAATGGTAATACGCATTAGCATGAGGCTCTGCTCTTCTTAGGACAGGAGGTTTTGGAACCATTGTAAGATGGAGGCTCTTCAAATCCTTTTAATAAATGCTTATTTTCATATCATTTTGTCATGTTCAACGCACTTTATCTGTTTATGTCAGCCACTTTTGCACATTTGCTTTCTTTCAGCACTGCTGTCATTTAGAGCCTTTAGGAGCTAGTTAACAGAGGCAGGTGCTCATGCTGACTGTGGAGGGTCAGAAATGGAAGCTATTTATGTGTTATCTTATTGACCTTCAGGTACTTACTGTTACTTTTCAGCCTGTGTCCCATCTCTACCTCAAGTATGGTTTCCTTTTTTGTTGTTTTTTTTTTAACTGTAATCATACCACATGCACTTCCGCAGAAGTCATCAACCTGGAGCTAAGCAAGTTTGGGTCCGGCCAGTACTGGGATGGGAGACCATCTAAGAAAATCTTGGGTTGGTGCTGGAAGAGAATGTGTTGTTGGTGAGGCAAGCAGGGGGGCGCATACCCTGTGGTCTGAATTGTGGCTCCCAATGTCCCAGTGTAGTAAAAATGGCACCATCCTTTGGATGAGATGTAGGAATCGAAGTCCTGACTCTGTCTTGGTCATTAAAGATCCCTGATCATTCTTCAAAAAGAATAAGATGTCCATGGCCTAGTCATTTTGGCCCTGTAATCGTCCCCTATCTCTGATTGGCTAACTGTCTCTCACCACTTCACCACCTGACAGCTAATGTGTAATACTGGCACAAAAAATGGCTGCCGTTACATCATCCAGGTGGATGCTACATATTGGTGGCGGGTGAAATGGCTGCTCACTCACTGCTGAGCTGTATAAATGTAAAGAATTACTATTATTATGCATATTTCTGGGCGGCATGGTGTTTTGCTTCCCGGGACCTCCCTGCGTGGAGTTTGCATGCTCTCCCATGCTCTGTCTGTGTGGGTTTCCTCCGGGTGCTCCGGTTTCTTCCCACAGTCCAAAGACATGCAGGTTAGGTGGATTGGCGATTCTAAATTATCCCGAGTGTGTGTGTGTGTGTGTGTGCACACCCTGTGGAGGGCTCATACCCTACCCGGGGTTTGTTTCCTGCCTTCTGCCCTGTGTTGGCTGGGATTGCCTCCAGCAGACCCCCATGACCCTGTAGTTAGGATATAGCGGGTTGGATAATGGATGGCTGGATGGATGTATATTTCTTTCTTTCATCATTTTGTTGTCTTTGTTCTTTCTATGTTTGGTTTATCTGATCTTAAATTGTTCAGTGATATTGTGCTTTATTTGCATCTTGCTAATATATGTTGTCACACATGCATTTCAGAGGGTTGCCTTCTGGGCTCTTCAGATGTAAGCAATACCACCCTGGGACGAAAGGTGGTGCAATCACTGTCTCTTCTGCATCTTTTTCCTCCCCCGGCTTAGAGAAGACGCTCATTAAGGACAACTGACTCCACCCCTTCTGGCCCACGAGCTTTAAAAGCAGGGTGCCTCCAGAAGGAGACGTCTCATTTGGGAGGTGAGCCAGCTGCCTGATGGAGCTCTGACCTTAAAGCTTGACGCGGAGCCAATGGTGGAGCATTGCTTTGTTTCTTATTGCACGGTGTTTTTGACTCGCCTTATTATTTTGAGTAACTGGGGTGGCCTGGCTGGTACCCCAACATTTCAGCTGGCCTCTTTTATTACTCATGGTTGCTAACAATGTATTGTGTTCTCTGCCCTGTTCCCTTTATGTGGCGTCCCAGGCGGTGGGCCACCTAATATTGCAGTTACGGGCCACCCCAGCAGAACCTAAGAAGAAACCGTTGATAATATGGCTGTTCTGGCACTGGGATTGTTCCTGTTTTTTTTGTTTTTGCTTTTTTCTGGGTTAAGGTTCTCTGTTTTTGACCCTTTACCCTCAACCTCAGGTACTGACTCTGGTTTATGAAGATTGGGCTTGTTTGCTTTTAGGTCAACCAATTTTATTTTGCCATTCTCACATCAAGAATTGAGTTTCTGTTTTAGCTTTTTTCAGAATTCCCAAATACTTGGAAATTTCATTTTGGAACTTAATTTATCTACCCAAATTTTGTTTAGAGCTGTGGTTTAGAAGTTCATTTTTTTTAACAACCGTTTCTAATGCCATTTTGTTTTTGCGTCGTCCGTTACCATAAGGAGTCTCCCATATGCGTCAGGGTTGCACCACTTGTGACATCATCGGTACAAAGATCATGCTAAAATAGTCATGAGTGTCCCAGATTGGACCAAAATTTGCGTACTTCTCTTTTTGAACTTTTGATTACTGGTACTTTGAAGGTAAATTCTTCATTTGATCTCTGATTTTCAGTTTCAGTCACATCTCTCTCTCTCTCTCTATTTGACTTTTTGTTTTGAGCCTTGCTTTGCTTTTTGACTCAGTTCTTCCTCCAGTCCTTTACTGTTTAATTTTTGAATTGACTTCCCACTTTCCAGTTAGTCCGTCTCGCTCCTCATTCTGTTTTTAGTTGCCATCCTTTCAAACTCTCTAAGTAAAACTAATTAAGTTTTGTTTTAGGGTGTGAAAAGGAACAGACTCGACATACGTAAAAAGGTTTGGGGCAGCCACCCGTATAATATTCCTGGCTGCAAATGGTTTTTTGAATAATACAGAGCTGTGGACAGCACTGAGTCCAAGATAGAACTGACGAGGGTTGGGAAAGATGACGGCTTTAAGGGATCAGACCGGAAGTGATGTAGGGTAACTGGAAGTGATGTCCTTCTGACATCACTCTGTGTGCCGGAACCGGAAGTGATGTTCTTCTGGGCGCCGGAATCAGAAGTGTCATCACTGACTCTGATAGGTTTTCCCATGGCTGGTCTGTAGAGATAACAGGAGAAGGTTTAGTGCACCCCGCCCTCCCCTGGCCTGGCGTGGAATTACCTTTACTTGCTCCACACAACGTCCCCCTACTCGCACGTGTGTGACAAGGATCAGAGATTTTTCATGGTTTTCCCTGGAGGTGATTGCTGACCTTCACCTATCTCTTTAGGCCGGTCTTCATTTAGCTAGCTTTTTCCTCCAATTGCTCTCCTCCTCCTTTCAGCAAATGGCGCGATTTATGCAAATGACTTCTACAACCGGGCATCGAACTTTCAGGGGTGCTGCTGTCAATCAGGCTGTCTATTCCCAGAACAGCAAGTGTGGGTGCACAAGCAGACCAGACAGACGAGCAGCAAACACATCACATTTTCTATGTGGCGGTGCTACAAGGGCTCATAGAAGGACAACGGGTGGGAATCATAGATGATGCTTGTCTTCATTTCTCTTATTTTATACTTTGATTACTCTCTTTGATGATTCTGCTCTATTTTATTATTATTCGGCACTATATCAATCATGGAGAATCCACTGCATCCACTAAACAGTATCATCTCCAGACAGAGGAGCAGCTTCAACGACAGACTGCTGTCACCATCCTGCTCCACTGACAGACTGAGGAGATAATTCACCACCCTTAAACATTAACATTATACAAAGTTACTGTCTGTTATACCTGCATTTTTATCACTCTTTAATTTAATATTGTTTTTTATCAGTATGCTGCTGCTGGATTATTTGAATTTCCCCTTGGGATTAATAAAGTATCTATCCATCTATCTATCTATTATATAGTGCCTTTCATATCTATCTATCTATTATATAGTGCCTTTCATATCTATCTATCGATCTATCTATTATATAGTGCCTTTCATATTTATCTATCTATTATATAGTGCCTTTCATATCTATCTATCTATATAAACAAAATGTATTATTATTATCTATACATATAAAAGGCAAAGCCCTCACTGACTTATCACTAATCCTCCCACTTTCCATAAAGTTGAGATGCTGAAATTTCGTGTGCTCATTCCTTGCAGTGTACTTACAAAAGTTAGGTATGTTTCATGTCCTACCCAAGGGGTACAGTGCATCCGGAAAGTATTCACAGCGCATCACTTTTTCCACATTTTGTTATGTTACAGCCTTATTCCAAAATGGATTAAATTCATTTTTATCCTCAGAATTCTACACACAACACCCCATAATGACAACATTTACTTGAGGTTTTTGCAGATTTATTAAAAATCAAAAAACTGAGAAATCACATGTCCATAAGTATTCACAGCCTTTGCTCAATCCTTGGTCGATGCACCTTTGGCAGCAATTACAGCCTCAAGTCTTTCTGAATATGATGCCACAAGCTTGGCACACCTATCCTTGGCCAGTTTCGCCCATTCCTCTTTGCAGCACCTCTCAAGCTCCATCAGGTTGGATGGGAAGCGTCGGTGCACAGCCATTTTAAGATCTCTCCAGAGATGTTCAATCAGATTCAAGTCTGGGCTCTGGCTGGGCCACTCAAGGACATTCACAGAGTTGTCCTGAAGCCACTCCTTTGATATCTTGGCTGTGTGCTTAGGGTCGTTGTCCTGCTGAAAGATGAACCGTCGCCCCAGTCTGAGGTCAAGAGTGCTCTGGAGCAGGTTTTCATCCAGGATGTCTCTGTACATTGCTGCAGTCATCTTTCCCTTTATCCTGACTAGTCTCCCAGTTCCCCACAGCATGATGCTGCCACCACCATGCTTCACTGTAGGGATGGTATTGGCCTGGTGATGAGCGGTGCCTGGTTTCCTCCAAACGTGACACCTGGCATTCACACCAAAGAGTTCAATCTTTGTCTCATCAGACCAGAGAATTTTGTTTCTCATGGTCTGAGAGTCCTTCAGGTGCCTTTTGGCAAACTCCAGGTGGGCTGCCATGTGCCTTTTACTAAGGAGTGGCTTCCGTCTGGCCACTCTACCATACAGGCCTGATTGGTGGATTGCTGCAGAGATGGTTGTACTTCTGGAAGGTTCTCCTCTCTTTGACAGATTGACCATCGTGTTCTTGGTCACCTCCTGACTAAGGCCCTTCTCCCCCGATCGCTCAGTTTAGATGGCCGGCCAGCTCTAGGAAGAGTCCTGGTGGTTTCAAACTTCTTCCACTTACGGATGATGGAGGCCACTGTGCTCATTGGGACCTTCAAAGCAGCAGAAATTTTCTGTAACCTTCCCCAGATTTGTGCCTCGAGACAATCCTGTCTCGGAGGTCTACAGACAATTCCTTTGACTTCATGCTTGGTTTGTGCTCTGACATGAACTGTCAACTGTGGGACCTTCTATAGACAGGTGTGTGCCTTTCCAAATCATGTCCAATCAACTGAATTTACCACAGGTGGACTCCAATGAAGCTGCAGAAACATCTCAAGGATGATCAGGGGAAACAGGATGCACCTGAGCTCAATTTGAGCTTCATGGCAAAGGCTGTAAATACTTATGTACGTGTGCTTTCTCAGTTTTTTTATTGTTAATAAATTTGCAAAAACCTAGAGTAAACTTTTTTCACATTGTCATTATGGGGTGTTGTGTGTAGAATTCTGAGGAAAAAAATGAATTTAATCCATTTTGAATAAGGCTGTAACATAACAAAATGTGGAAAAAGTGATGCGCTGTGAATACTTTCCGGATGCACTGTATAGATAGGGGAAACCCTTCCTCACTATGTCTGTGACGTCTAATATACGTAGGAAGCCCAGATTTCCCACGCTCATTCTTTACAGTGTACTTACAAATGTTAAGTATGTTTCATTTCGCGCCGTGCCCCGTAACGAAGTTTAGAAAATAACGCCTTCAATTTTGGCGGTGCTCACCATTATGCCGTAATGAATTTTCAGAACTGACCTCTCCATATTTCCGTTAACAGAGGATTTCTTTCACGGCAGAGATGCACAAGGGCCATCGCTAGTCCCCCTTCCTTTTTCCGCGCACCTACCACGTGGTTGGCTCCCTGCCTATATACATTAATGACACCCGCACTTGTGTGCCTCCTCATTCGCTTCCTTACTTTCCTCAGCTTTTCGTCATGCTCACTGCTCCCTTCTTCTTTACTCCATCGCGTCAAGCCTGTTATCACATCTTCCTGCTGGTGACTCCTGCCTCATTGACAATCATGTTACGTTATTTTTAAAATGTTTCCTTTTCTTTTTCAAAACTTCTTTAACACACTGCAAAGCGTGGATATTTTGCTAGTTATTAATACTGAGCAAGGCCCTTAACCTGAACATTATTCCAGGTGTGTTGTACAATGGCTGCCCCTGAGCTCTAACCCTCAGAGATCGTGCGCAATGTCAATTTCCCCCCAGGAGTTAATAAATTGCGTCACGTCAATAGAATCTGAACCTTTATTCCCTTACTTAGGCTTCCTTGACCTTGTTCTGTGTTGAGGGGATGCTGTGTAAGCACCGGCTATGTTTCATGGCATATGAATGCAATGTCCTGTATGTTGTAAGTGCCTGTTCTATATGGAGTCTTTAGATCTAAACGCTATATACCTGCGCATGTATAGGGTATGACTTAGTATACATTTATCGTTTGTATATCCAGCTTTACGTGTATCTATAAAATTTAAGCTTTTTTTTTTTCTTAAGTGCCAGATTTTGTATTCAGTAGAATATGCTGCAATTTGACAAACATCAGTGCAATGTAATTATGTTACTCTGGCAGGCAGCCAATCGTATTCATGCTGGATTGTTTTGCATTTCATTAGGGATTTAAATTATAACTGAGGAAAGTAGGTTAAGTAGACAAATGTTTCGGCTTGTGCCTTCACACTTTTCAGTTCCTCTGAAAGCATCAAGGCAGTGCTGTGTGTCGAACGTCTTTAGTTTAGTTTAGTTCTCCTGAATTACAGTCTTTAAGGTTGAGCTGTTGGAAATCTGTGTGGTTAGGTTCCTCCTAATAGTCGTACATTTTTCAATAACATGATTGAGCGTATAGCACCAGATGCATCACGTGCCCTTTCTTTTTTTGTCTCATTTTACCAAACTGTATATCTGAAATGCATTCTTAACTTCACTTGACCACTTTTTGCAGTTGTATTGAGTTTATATTTTAAGTCATGTCACTATTGGAGGTTAAGCGTTTAGTATGACGAATAGCTGCAAAGCACAAACCTCTAAATCCAAGTAAATTCATTGAAAATCACCAAAAGGTAAATGCATGAAAATCCGTACAGACACACAAAAAAAGAAAAGGTTTCATTTCTGAACATCGGTATCTTCTACAGTTATACTTTATTATGTTATTTTGCTAAGTGTCTGGATCAGGGCTGAATTTTAGGGTCTTATGGCCCAAGAAAGACATCAGTTGGCTGCAATTAGCGCAAAATACAGCAGCAGAAAAAGAAAATCCGGGCACATCACACCAGCCTTGGCGTCGTTACACTGGTTACCCGTGTCATTTAGAACTGACTGTAAAATACCATTAATTGTGCATAAAGCCTTAAATGATTGTCTCCCTACACTCCAAATCACAATCTTATGTCTTCTAATGGTGGTCTGCTTATAATTCCAATAGCTAAGTTTAGAACGGTGATTCCCAACATGGGGCGCAATTCGAAAATTTAGGTACATTAAACGATTTATCAAATGAAAAAACAGAAATTCACTGTTAAAAATGATAGAAAAATAAACAAATAATTTTTATTTTTTACAGAGACATTTATATATTTATATAAACATAGAAGGGATGGTGAAGAACCCTTTCATTTATGATTTTTTCTACTTAGAAATAGTTTTTTACCATTAAAATAATATAAATTGTAACAGTGATTATAAAATTTTGCAATATAACAAAAATATGAAATGATCAAAATATTACAGAAAAAGCTGTCTTTAAAGTTATTTCATATTTATGAATATCATGTCTCTAATTATATGTTTTCAAAACCGTATTTGCTGTATTTTCATATTACTTCATATTATATATATTTTGTTAACAATTTCTTAGTGATTTATTTGTCATTTACTTCAACTGTCCTTTCCCTCTTTTGTTCTTTGGAAGGTTTAATGACATTATGGGCTTCCTCCACGTGAGTAGGAATTCACTTTTTGAATAGGTAATAATTAGAATAAGGTATATGTTACAGTGGGGGGCAGAGGCCTAGGTGGGGCATGGTCAAAAAAAGGTTGGGAATCACTGGTTTAGAAGAAGTGATGAGGTGGCCTTTTGCTATTATACACCTATAATACAGTACTAGGGTGTTGTACCGTGTTAGCCATTATGGATGGAGTGAGACGTCAAGCAAAATGACCCCTTTTATTGGCTAACTAAAAAGATTACAATATGCAAGCTTTCGAGGCAACTCAGGGGCCTTCTTCAGGTGAGATGTAATGTATTTAATGTAATGTATGTACTGACGTAAGCACATTTGAATGGCCAGTGAGGGCCGGGGTGATCTTTTGGCCTTGGAACCCCTGCAAATTTTGTTTTTTGGTCATCTGACCTCATGTCTAATGTTTGGAGACTTACAATATGATTATATGTATAAGGATGCTACTCTTCTACTAGTTATATACTGTAGTTATAGTTTTATAAGATTGTATAGATTTATATGTTATTTCTTTGTTACTTGTTCATTAATATGTTAGCCTTTCTTTCTTTCTTTCTTTCTTTCTTTCTTTCTTTCTTTCTTTCTTTCTTTCTTTCTTTCTTTCTTTCCCAGCAGCCATACCACATGCACTTCAGAAGCTAAGCCTGTTCAGGCCCAGCTAGTACTTGGATGGGAGACCATCTAGGAAAAGCTTAGGTTGCTGCCGGTGGAGATGTTGGTCAGGCTAGCAGGAGGCGCATACCCTGTGGTCTGAATTAGGATCCCAATGCCTCGGTGCGGTTACAGGGGGACACTGTGCTGTAAAAACGGCACCGTCTTTGGGATGAGGCGTAAATCCAAGGTCCTCATTCTCATTGGTCATCGTTTGTAAAGAGTAGGGTATATCCCAATGCTCTGACTAAATTGCCCACCCCAGCCTAGTTATTCTGCCCCCCCAATCATCTCTTGTCTCTAATTGTGTCTCTCGTTCACCCCTTCACCACCTAATCACTCACATGTGGCGAGTGTACTGTTGCAAAAATGGCTGCCGTCGCATCATCCAGGTGGGTGCTACACATTATGTGGTGGTTAAAATGGCTCCTCATGCACTGAAGTGCTTTAAGCGCTACATAAATGTAAAGAATTATTACTATCATTTATTAAATATTATTATTATTATTGGTAATACAGGGTGAGTCAAAATTATGTTAACACTAATGGTACTGCTATATACAGTATATACCTATATACAATTTTTGCAGACAATTTATGTGCCACATATGCTACAGGTGTTGAACGTGACGGCGAACAGGTTGAGACATTCCTGTAAATCATCTTGCACATATGAAGTATGTTTTGTGAATAAATTGTTTCCGCCACAGAAATTTTAACATAATCTGGACTCACCTTGCATTATTAATCCTTGTCCCATGATGCTCTGTGGGAATCGGTGGTGCTACAGCAACCCAGGGGCGGCTGCCATCTAGTGTCCCGCATTTGTACATGCTGTCTCCCCCGTTCTTGTCGACTGAGGGTGACTTGCCAAGCCAGGCCAGACTCTCACAGTTCAATAACTCGAATCCCAGGTGAGTGGAAGGGTAAGAGAACTAGAATAGGGTGGAGGACATATAGGTGGGTCTACATAACAAAGAATCTGAGTTTTGAATAGGATAGTCAAGTCAAGTCGGGGAGCATGCACTGGTACAACGCGTTGCCGCACCCACTACACATCCAGACAACCCCCCAGGCAGACACATGGTCCAGTCCTACCCTCCGGAAATGACCCTTCATCTGCCACAGCCAGGTGTTACGTGGGCGACCCCTTGGCCTGGTCCAGCCACTTGGGTCCCCAACAATGAGGATCTTATGAGTCGGATCACTCTCTGGGAAATGTGCCACATGGCTGTAGTGCCGCAACTGACGCTCCCTCACAATGCAGATCATGTGCCTCATTCCGGACTCCATGAGCAACACAAAGTCAAACCAGCAGTACCCAAGGATTTTCTGGAGAGACACAGTACTGAAGGAGTCCAGTCTTCATCTCAGGTCACTGGATAGCGTCCATGTCTCACAACCATATAGCAAGACAATAAGCACCAGGACTCTAAAGACTTGGACCTTCGTCCTTTTACATAGATATTGGGAGCGTCACACACCTCTTTCCAGTGACCTCATTTCCCCCCATGCTCTTCCAATCCGTCTACTGAATTCATAATAAGCATCACCAGAGACATGAATGTCACTGCCAAGGTAAGTAAACCTCTCAACGAGGTCAACACTCTCTCCTCACAGATAGACACACTGCTGATGGCCGTGCCCAAGAGGTCATTAAAGGCCTGGATGTTGGTTTTTATCAGGACACTCGCAAGCCCAGACACTCAGACTCCTCACTCAGTCTCTCGAGTGCCCTGATCAGAGCCTCCATTGACTCTGCGAAGATCACAGCATTGTCGGCAAAGTCAAGATCCATGAAACTTTTAGTTGGAGGATAGGATCACCCCAAAACTCCTCCACAATAAAACAGACATGAACGTCTTGATTTTGTGGCTAAGCACAGGAGCTTTGTGCCTTTGTAACACATGATGGACGACTGTTCATGCTTGGCTGTGCGTGAAGCGTCCTGCAAACTCCATTTCGATAAAGAGATGACCCTGAAAAGGGGATTTCAATCTTCAGAAAACTTTGTGAGAAATCAAAGACAGATCTGTTCTAGTATTTAGTGTTTGCATTCGGTCACATCTGTCAAGTCTGAGGGACGCTGCTGTGATTTCTTTTCTGTATCAAAAGAGGAAAATAAAAAGAGGACCAAAACAGCCACAAAAATTTCCGAGTGAAAGATGAAATGTCCCAGATCAGTCTCAGAGGAGGAAGTTTGGTCATTTGAGGTTAGATTTGAGAGAAAGAGACAGAAGGAAGAAAATTTGGAGAAACAGAAAAGGACTTGGAGGAGGCCATCGAGAAAGGAGCCGTGGGCAGGCAGAACTGCAGAAGATGATAGGCTGGCATGAAGATGAAATTACCAAAATACGCAGCAGTTTATGAACTACACTGCTCTCCAGTGTAATATCATAGCAAGCATGAACATGCATAGCATGTTTTTGTAAATAAGTACAATCCTGACATTTTTGTGTGTACTGAATACAGCGGTCTGCAATAATAGCCGGAATTAGTGGAATTAGTTTGTATGTTTGTGTTTTGCCCTGCGGTGGGCTGGTGCCCTGCCCGGGGTTTGTTTCCTGCCTTACATGCTGTTTTGGCTGGGATTGGCTCCAGCAGACCCCCATGACCCTGTATTTAGGATATAGCGGGTTGGATAATGGATGGATGGATGGATATTTGTGTTTTAATAAAAATGCGGAACTGCATAGTTAAGGAAGTTAGCCAAATGTCGTCCATGCGTGTCGGAGGATCTCCTCACAGGGTCAATGGAGGTATGTAATAACCTGCTGGGATGAGAGGGGGCGCTGTCGCTGTCCCAGCAGAACTGAGAAACCGCCCATTGGTGGCATTTAGCCCCGCCCCTTCCATTCCCCAACTATAAGAACCCCCGGCTGCCTAGAAGGAGGTAAGAGTGACCCGCCGAATGGAGCGCCTGAGCAAACAGACTCTGTTGCGCTGTTTATTTGAATGCCTCAGATAAAGGCGCCTAACAGCACAGATGCATTGGTTTTTCTGGTTGAACTTTCTGTTGGATTTAACGGGACGACTGTGATGGTGATGGTCACCCCCACGTTATTGGGTCCTTCTGGGGAGATTCTTTATCCTGCTAACTTACATGAGGGATGGCCCAGCGGATGAGGACACTCACACACAAAGCAAGGGGTAGTAGGTACATAGATGTGCCAAGTATTTTTATTACAAATAAGTCAAAACCAAAATGTCCAAAAGTGCAGATCAAATCTTCCAAATTGATAAATACATAAATAAATAAATAATGGTGGAGGTTGAAAATCAATCAAAATGAGGTTAAAACACAGCAGGAAATTGTCCTTAAAAACATGAGCTCTGCCCTTTTTTATATACCATATATACTCGCGTATAAGTCGGGTCTTGAAATCTGAAAAATGGATCATAAAATCAGACCCCGACTTATACACCCTTCAAAAATACGACACTTCATTTTTTTTAATTTTTTGTATGTCTTCTTGCCTCCTCCAATCTCACATCAGTTTCTCAGACACATCGAATTTTGTTGCAGCAGCGCAGTTACCAATTTCCTTCACCAGTTCAACGACTTTTCATTTAAAAACAGCTTCATATTTTCTTCTGATCGAACGCTCCACCGTAGATAAGGGATGCTCTTACGATGAAGGTGTATGAGGGTGTGAGACACAAAAAACACAAATCGGTGCAAACGGCGCTTCGGAATAGTTTGGGTATTACCGCATGCTCACGTAGGCACGATACACAGAAGATTAAAAGGCCGTGTGCTCCGTGGTTGCTCTCTCAGGTGGGCGTTAGCATATCGTAATCTCTTGGACCAATAGTGTGAGTTTTCCACATTCGACTTATATGACTGACATTACAAAAAATACCAGAAATTATACGGACTTATCTGTGGGAGAACTTAAACGCAAGTATATACGATAGCGCCTCTGAGTTCTAAGACCCCAAAGTTGTTGTAAGAGCAGACCACCCCTATATTCACTCCCTGAATATTGACTGGACATAGAGGCTCGTTGGTGCGAAGAAAACCCATAAGCAGTTCAGTTCTTTGGTTTTGCTGATGTTAAGTTGCGGACAATTCTCGAAGTTCTCATCTGTCTCACCCCCCCTTATCAGTACACCCCATAAATGCAGAATGGGACTTGTTAGATATTTCAGAAACATTTCTTTTTTAGCAGTGTTGCTGACACATACACTGAAATGCACCTATAGAAATGCATTTATTGGCAGAAACTGAATTTTGCAACATTTGCTGCTGCTGTAACATATGCCTATAACGTTAACATTTGCAGAGGCAGAACATGAATATGGAATAAGGTACGACAAAGTTATAGCCATTTAAGTCAAAGTAGCAGAAAACAGCCAACAATGGGGCCGACTTTAAAGGATTGTTAATACAGGATGGTCAAGAAGAGTGCTGATTCTGCTCCATCACTTCCCACCATTCCTAGAGGATTGTCTTCAGCGCACACACTCTGCCGACTGGATACAGTTATTACTCTTATTATTATTTAATAAAAACGGCCATCATCAGAACATTATTTATTCATTTTATCAAAGAGTTGTCGATTGATCAGTAATTGCTGCTAAAGTACGTTTGCATGTACTCTCCAAATGCAATTAGCAATCAGCTCAAGCTGAACAAGCGGACTAGGCCAGCTTATTCTGGTAGCTTCATTCAGTTAATCTTTCAAACGGATAGTCAATAAATCAAGCTAAAATTCAATCACGGGGCAGCACAGTGCCGCAGTGGGTAGCGCTGCTGCCTGACAGTTTGAAGACCTGGGTTCACTTTCCAGCGTGGAGTTTGCATGTTCTCTCCGTGTCTGCGTGGGTTTCCTCCCACAGTCCAAAGACATGTAGGTTAGGTGCATTGGCAATTCTAAATTGTCCTGTGTGTGTGTGTGTGCCCTGCATTGGGAAGGTGCCCTGCCTAGGGTTTGTTTCCTACCTTGTGCCCTGTGTTGGCTGGGATTGGCTCCAGCAGACCCCCGTGACCCTGTAGTTAGGATATAGCGGGTTGGATAATGGATGGATGGATGGATAATTCAATCACTCTTTACTTTGCATTTCTCTCTTACCGATGTCGACCACCCAAAATGCACAAGAGACAGTGTCATGGTTGTTGCTTCGACTTTCAGGGAAAGAAAAAAGCCACTGTGGTGTCGTGATGTGCGGACCCTTGAAGTTTTCTGACTGTGTGCAAGCCAACCTTGTAATATGCAGTAAATATTAATAGCGGAAACAAAGTGCAGATATAAATGTTTGACCTCCATGCAGAGGTACCGGTCAAATTTGTGATGCGATTGCTTGGTTTGGTTGCTGTTGCTTGTGAAAATGGCCCAATTATAATTAGTGAGAACAATAGAAATGCAAAAGCATCTAAATAAATGAAAACGGGCCGTACAAGTTTCCTGGCTGAGGCGTGATCATCCTCATGGGAGACTGATTTAACTCTGTTGGAAAAGCCATTACGTCCCACTTTGAATTTCCATTCCCACAGGGAATTAGTCACCCCAGCTGGGCTCCTGCCCTTTAGGACTTCTAAAATAGCCACCAGTCAGCAAACATTAACTCACATTCTGTCTCTTTCCAGATTACTAATCAAATCTGTTACTGAGGCACTTTGTGTTGGACGTATTTTGCAGGGTTGACGACAGTAGCCCTTACTTTCAGTTGAGCCACACTGTCTGTCTATACACGCACATCATGAAGAAGGCCGGTGGAGGCTTACACATCACACGTACGGGGGAGGGTAGGGGTCAAAAATAACAAGAATTTTTTTTTTACTCGTATATTTCTCTGAACATTTCCAAAACTTAATCACCCTCAAAATTTGCTCCCTGAGACGTAATACACTTGTCCCACCATTTTTTCCATTATTCAAAGCTGTTCTGAAAAGTGATAGCCTTCAGTGTCTCTGTCGTTTGCTTCTTGACCTCCTCTAAATCCAGAAAACGCTTTCCTTTAAGGTCCCTCTTCATTCTCGGAAATAAGAAAAAAATCACGGGGTGCAAGGTCCAGGGAGTTAGTGGATAACTGCTGCACACAATGCTCTCTACATCCCGAAAGCACTTTCATTTAATACTAGAATTACCAGAGCCTACGAAAAAACTCGTAGATCTGTCCCACCTTAAATCGATTCGCACCTCTTCGTCGGTGTCTTTTGTCCTTTAAATGTGTGGATAAGCAGCAAACAGCAAGCAGCCTGCTATCACATCCCCCACTGGTGCACAGTTTTATCAGCTCAAGTCTGTTTACCTGCATGTCAGTTGCTTAGAGTTGTACTTTTATAAATACGGTTATTTGGAACACATGCATTTTATGTGTGTTCTGTGTCTACAACAATCTACGTACAGTATACTCATCGTTAAAACAGAAACGTTTTTCCTGTTTAAGTAATAATTGACAAAATGTAGACATGAAGTGTATAATGTGTTAAGCCTGATTTCTAAATACCAAATAAGCACTTTCACAAAAGGTACAACTATAACAGAACAAGTGCGCTTCTATTCAAGAATATAACTGCAGAAAAAGAACCTGCGTTAGGGTGCGACATTGACACACATTTACTACGACCGTTTTGGTGGCACAACGGTATCAACTGTTGACTGGTAATCAAAACTTCTGGCTTCGAGATCGGACAAGTCTGTTTTGAGAAGTGAACTGCTCTTATTCTTACTATTTTAGAATAAAAACATACATTTGATTTAAGTCTGTAACAGCCGGTGTAAATGTATGATACTCGTAAAGGTTAGCTTTGTTTTTTTTTTTATTCAGTTTTATTCTCTCAGTCGCGTTCACAATCCTAATCTGACATTCAGTCTTTTTTTGGGGCACAAGCACCGTCCAGATCTAAAAACTAGAGTCTATAGCTTCAGGTGGAAGCTGCCGTCGCTGTACTTTATATATAAGAACCAGATCGAATGTTATTTACTTATTTACCTTGGTTTATTTATTTACTTCCTACAGCGTAAAGTCACAAGTAGAGCACAGAGCTAGAGCATGTCTTTATGTGAAAACAGCAGTGTCAGATCGGGGGGAGGGCGGGGTATCGTGAACGCGAATTAAAGAAAAAAACAAAGCTAACCTTTACGAGTATCATACATTTACACCGGCTGTTACAGACTGAAATCAAATGAATGTTTTTATTCTAAAATAGTAGGAATACGTGCAGCTCATTTCTCAAAACGGACTCGTCCAGGATCAAACCCGTGAAGCTGATACCGCTGTGCCTCCGAAGTGATCGTAGCAAATGGTGTCAATGTCGCACCCTAACGCAGGTTCTTTTTCTGCAGTTATATTCTTGGATAGAAGCACACTTGTTCTGTTATATTTGTACTTTTTCTGAAAGTGTTCACTTGATATTTGGAAATCAGGCTTAACACATTATACACTTCATGTCTACATTTTGTCAATTATTACTAAAACATGAAAAATGTTTCTGTTTTAACGATGTGTTTATTGTACATAGATTGTTGTAGACACGGAACACACATGAAATGCAAGTGTTTCAAATAACGATACAGTATTTATAAAAGGTGTGATTTTGCTTGACTTCTCACTCTATACAACTCCAAGCAACTGACACGCAGATAAACAGACTTGAGCTGTAGGGGATGTGATAGCAGACTGCTTGCTGTTTGCTGCTTATCCACACATTTAAAGGTCAAAAGACGCTGATGGAGAGGTGCGAAGCGATTTAAGGTGGGACGGATCTACAAGTTTTTTCGTAGGCTCTGGTAATTCTAGTGTTAAGGTCCCTCTTCATTCTCGGAAATAAGAAAAAAATCAAGGGGTACAAGGTCCAGAGAATGGGTGGGAACTGACACACACTCAGTGCTGCATTGTCGAGATGCAGAAGCAACAATTTGGCTCATTTTCTGTGCACAGCATCACACAATCGCTTGAGCACTTCAAGGATGCCGCTTGGCCAAATGACGCAGATGGCAGTCTAGTACACGGACCTAGTGGCAACGTGGAAACTAACGTTCCCTGCAGCCTCCAGAAAAAAATTCTCATTATTTTTGAGTCCCCCCTTCTAAATTCTTCTCAGTTCCATCGATTTGAAGTTTTTTGAATGTTTCCCGGCCCAAAGTATCCGTGGACTCAGAAAGTATTCAGGTCCCTTTACTTTCTGTACACTTTATCGTGTTATAGATTTCATTTTAAAGTGATAAATTTGCCACTTTTGCTCATCCGTTTACACTCAATAACCCATGATGACAAGATGAACACATGTTGTTGTCGGAAATGTTTGCCAATATGTTAAAAATGAAAAACTGAAATCTCTAATTCCTAGGAGTATTCAGACCCTTTGCTGTGGTACTTCATATTGCAGACAGATCCATCCTGTTTGACTTAATTCTCCTTGAGATGTGTCGTGAACGTGATTGGAGTCCGTTTGTGGAAAACTGAATTGACTGGATGTCATTTAGAAAGGTACGTGTGCCTGTGTGTCGAAGGCTCCACAATTCACAATGCATGTCCACACAGAAACCATGTCATGAAATCCACAATACTCTCTGTACTGTAGATCTCCAGGATCAAACTGTGGTGAGGCACAGAGTAGGTCAAGGGGATAAAACTATTTATAAAGCTTTGAGGTGCTCTGGGGGGCATGTTGATCTCAAGATGGGTGACATGGAAGGAGTTTGGAACCACCAGGACAATTTTTAGAGAATAAAATGAGTGACCAGGCCAAATGGGGCTTAATCAGGGAGGTGACCGAGAACCCAATGGTCATTCTAACAGAGCCTCACAAGTCCTCTTCCGAGATGGGAGAACCTGTCAGGAGGATGAGCATCTCAGCAGCACTCCTTCAATGTGGGTGTTTATGGGAGACAGGCAAGATGGACGCCATTCTTGAGTAAAGGCATGTGACGACCCACTTGGGCTGTGAGAGCACGAGGGGGAAAAGCTTCTCTGGTCTGATGAGACATAAATGGAACTCTTTGGACTTTTAGGGACACCTGTCAGATGTGCATTGGCTTTCTGTTCCTTCCAGCAGAGAGAGCGAGAGAGAGAGAGAGAGAGAGATCAATCAATCAATCAATCAATCAACATTTATTTATATAGCACATATTCATACAAAAAAAATGTAGCTCAAAGTGCTTTACAAAATGAATAGAGTAATAGAAGACACAATAAAAGATAAACATAAGTCAACATTAATTAACATAGAATAAGAGTAAGGTCCGATGGCCAGGGTGGACAGAAAAACAAAAAAACCCCAAAAGCTGGAGAAAAAAATAAAATCTGTAGGGGTTCCAGACCAAGAGACCGCCCAGTCCCCTCTGATAGGATATAGGAAAGGCACTATTTTATATAGATAGATAGATAGATAGATAGATAGATAGATAGATAGATAGATAGATAGATAGATAGATAGATAGGAAAGGCACTATATAATAGATAGATAGATAGATAGATAGATAGATAGATAGATAGATAGGAAAGGCACTATATTATATAGATAGATAGATAGATAGGAAAGGCACTATATTATATAGATAGATAGATAGATAGATAGATAGATAGATAGATAGATAGATAGAGGTATGTAGAAACGGAAGGGGTCTAAATACTTTCTTAATGTATATAACTAAAGTAACCAAGCAGTTTGCAATGATAAATACCCCATCAAATTCCTGATGCCCGAGTCTTGTTATACATGGCCCCCTTAACCTGCCTACTGTTATGTCATCTGCAACCCTTGGCTTGGGAGGGTATTATTTCAAGGGCACCAATATTGTGATAAACTTTTTATATTTAAGGCCTGAATTACCATCTAAAATAAAGCTATCCAGCATGGCTAAAATTCAAAGTGGTCAGAATTTAGATTTTTTTCAAGTGGTTGTTTGAACCCCCATTATTCATAATTTAAACTGATTTATTATAAGTGAGGTAAAGACAAATGTTGTCTTAGGATTCCACACTATTAAAGCTGCCTATTATACATTACCATTTGTAGTTTTATCAGCATTTAAGGTTTTACACACACTTTTCTGTAAAGTCCTGCTGCAGTCCATGAAAACTGTCAGGATCACAAATTGTGACGTTACGCTCGAGGAAGTGAAGACATTAAGGATAAACATTGCATTCTTTCTGTGTTTTGTAATGTAGCTGATCATATTCTTATATGTCGGTGCATGTAACAAAACCCAGGAGGAAACAAAAAAAGAAATCATTACTCACATACCTGACAGAAGGCCTCCGAAATGTGTGCCACTGAATAAGTGCAGTGTTGGCAGGAATTGCCCTAATGAGAGCGATGAGTTTTGTTTTTCGCCCTCTTCAGTGTTTACAAGGAGACTTGCTAACCTCAGTTGTGACACTTGGAGAAATGCATACCCGAAAGTGTGAAGTGGTTTATGATAAAAAAAAAATACAAAAAACAAGAAAGGAAATGCTGTTTTTACTAGTGCACTGCTTTTTAAACTTGAACTTTTTGCTTTCTTTCTTAACAAATGAAGAAGGACGATGCAGCAAGAAAGTGGTGTGGGCTTTCTTCTTGGTAGAATGAAACAGGACACGTGAGCAGATGGAGGATTCAAGGGATTTGCTGTTATTTTTAGTTTCTGCTGCTCTTTCCCAGTCCTGCCTTTAAATCTTCTGTCTCCTGTTCTTCCAGCACAAGTTTGTCACGACAGAAGTGAACCAGACAGTCAACCAGAAGATGTGCGCCATGAAAGTTCAAGTACAATTAGGTTAAAGCAGGAGGATTTCCAGAGGCTTACAGAGAAAGAGTCAGGAGATTTCCTGGGAGAGGCCACTAAATAAGAATAACCTCTGCTGGATAAAAGTCAAGCTAAGAGAAGAGAGACTGAGAAGAAGACATATATGAGGCAAAAGGGGGGTATTAACAGAGACCATTTAGATTTTGAGTTCAATAAATAAAAACAAAAATCAGCAATCATAGAAAAAGAAATCGCAACATCAGTACATAACCTGTGCTCCCAAAAAATTGCCCAGTAAAAGGGGGCCATACAGGACTAAAATGTGCTGATGGCTGCGTAGACTGGTGAGAGAAGTCAGAGAGAAAGAGCGAGCATCAGAGGAGACAGAGAAATAAGAAAAGGGCAAATGTAAGGGTTAAGATTAGTGGCATGGTGCGGACCCCCCAGTCCACCAGCTCCACACCAAATGCACAGCCTCTGTATTGGAGGGAGATGATCTGCGCCACGAAAGTTCAATATCATCTATCTATCTATCTAACAATTAGGTAGAAGCAGGAGGACCTCCAGAGGTATACAGAGAGAGAGTCAGGGGGTTTCCTGGGAGAAGAGTTTAGCAGAAATGGAACTCAAAAAGAATAACCTGTGCTGGATAGAAGTCAAGGTAAGAGAAGAGAGACTGAGGAGAAGAAATTCAAGAGGCAAAAGAGGAATAGCAATAGAGACAAATTTAATTTTGAGCTCAATACGTATAAACAACAGTCAACAGTTACTGAAATGAAACTGAAACAACAGCCGGGAGTGGCTAAGATTAGTTTAGCAGAGATGGTAGAAAAACAGAATAAACTCTGCTGGATAAAAGTCAAGGTAAGAGAATTGAGACTGAGAAGAAGAAATATATGAGGCAAAGGGAAGTATCAGCAGAGACCATTTAGATTTTGAGTTCATTACGTAGAAACAACAATCAGCAATCATAGAAAAAGAAACTGCAAGATCAGTACATAACCTGTGCTCCCAAAAATGGCCCAGTAAAAGGGGGCCATACAGGACTAAAATGTGCTGATGGCTGCGTAGACTGGTGAGAGAAGTCAGAGAGAAAGAGCGAGCATCAGAGGAGACAGAGAAATAAGAAAAGGGCAAATGTAAGGGTTAAGATTAGTGGCATGGTGCGGACCCCCCAGTCCACCAGCTCCACACCAAATGCACAGCCTCTGTATTGGAGGGAGATGGTCTGCTGTGTGAAAATTCAAGTACAAATCGGTAAAAGCAGGAGGACCTCCAGAGGCTTACAGAGAGAGAGTCAGGGGGTTTCCTGGGAGAGGCAACTCAAAAAGAATAACCTCTGCTGGATTAAAGCCAAGGTAAGAGAAGAGAGACCCAGGCGAAGAAATATATGAGGCAAAAGGGGAGTATCAATGGAGACAATTTTTATTTTGAGCGCAATTCGAATAAACAACAGTCAACAGTTACTGAAACGAAACTGAAACAACAGCAATTTAGCAGAGGTGGTAGAAAAACAGAATAAACTCTGCTGGATAAAAGTCAAGGTAAGAGAAGAGAGACTGAGGAGAAGAAATATGTGAGGCAAAAGAGGAATATCCATCCATCCATCTATTATCCAACCCGCTATATCCTAACTACAGGGTCACGGGGGTCTACTGGAGCCAATCGCAGCCAACACAGGGCGCAAGGCTGGAAACAAACCCCGGGCAGGGCACCAGCCCACCGCAGAAGAAGAATATCAACAGAGACAATTTTTATTTTCAGTTCAATAAATAGAAATAACAATCAGCAATTATTGAACAGGAAATCGCAAGATCAGTAGATAACCCGTACCCCCAAAAAATTACCCACAAAGGATTGAAATGTGCTGATGACTGTGTAGACTGGGGAGAGAAGCCTGAGAGAAACAGAGATCATCAGAGGAGAGGGAGAAATAAGAAAAGGGGAAAAGTAAGGGTTAAGATTAGAGGCATGGGACGGACCCCCCAGTCAACCAGATGATGTGCACCATGTACGTTCAAGTACAATTAGTCAGGAGAGGTTATTAAATAAGAATAACCTCTGCTAGATAAAAGTCAAGTTAAGAGAAGAGAGACTGAGAAGAAGACATATATGAGGCGAAAGGGGAGTATCAATGGAGAGAATTTTAATTTTGAGCACAATAAACATAAACAACAGTCGACAATTACTGAAATGAAATTGTAACAACAGTAGGAGAGGCTTAGATTAGTTTAGTAGAAATATTAGCCAAAGAGAATAACCTCTGCTGGATAAAAGAGAGACTGAGAAGAAGAAATATATGAGGCAAAGGGGGGTATCCACCATTTAGATTTTGAGTTCAATATGTGGAAACAACAATCAACAGTTATCGAAAAAGAAATCGTAAGTGAAGTAGAAAACCTGTGCCCCCCAAAAAATTGCCCAGTAAAAGGGGTCCATACAGGATTAAAATGTGCTGATGGCCGTGTAGACTGGTGAGAGAAGTCAGAGAGAAAGTGCGAGCATCAGAGGAGACGGAGAAATAAGAAAAGGGGAAACGTAAGGGTTAGGATTAGTGGCATGGTGCGGACCCTCCAGTCAGCCAGACGATCTGCGCCATGAAAGCATAAGTACAATTAAAGTTAAAGCAGGAGGACTTCCACAAACTTACAGAGAAAGAGTCAGGGGGTTTCCTAGGACTGGTTACTCCTAAAGAATAACCTCTGCTGGATAAAAGTTAAGGTAAGAGAAGAGAGACTGAGGAGAAGAAATATATGTGGTGGAAGGAGGGCATCAACAGAGACCATTTTCATTATTTAAGAGTATATACGGCATTCATTTATTGAACCATTGTGAAGTACTGCACTGTGGGCACTGTTTTGGGTTTGTTGGTTGTTGCGCCTTTGGCACCATCCCCTTGCTCAGTGTGATTTGTCCCCATCTGCCAGTTCATCCGTTTACATTACCGACGGGTGTTGGGGTTCGAGAGGCTCCCAAAAAGAGCAGTGGGGGCATGGAGCAGGACCCGCACCATCACACCCCCTTCACCACTTAACAGGTGGCAACTGCCCAGGTGGGTGCTACAGCATCAGTGGCTCCCCACTCACTCAAGAGCTTTGAGCTGTGAGGAATGCGCTATATAAAGGGAAAGAATTATTAAAATGATTATTTCGGTTCATTTGCAGCAGCCTCCCTAAATTTTAGATGCTGACTTGTGTTAAAGTGAAGGGGTCTGAAGACTTGGTCAAGGCGCTATATTTCAGATCTATGCTAGCCACAGTGGATAAAAGAAAATCTGGCTTATTAATCGCAATAGTGATGAGGAAAACAAACCATTTTCTTCTACACTAAAGACCCATTGTGTAGAAAAAAATAAGCAGCAAAAAATGCAAAAGGAGAAAAACAAACAACTGAGGGAGCAAAAGAGAATATTTTTATTCATAATAAATTTTAGACAGATGGAGGGAGAGACAGAGAGAGAGAGAGCATAATGTGTAATAACAATGCAGCACGCTATGGGAATTCTGTCATACACATTTTGGTCTTTTGGTACAAAACTCTTTCATTTTTTTCCCCTGCTCTATTCATTCAGTGTCAGTCCACTGTCCACGGGGACCCCCAGACCACTGGCAGATGACAAAGCCCCCTTTCATTAGACGTACAGATGCAGAGAAATGGGCCATTGCAACAAGAGGGCCACTAAGAGTAAAATCCATTGACTTCTGAACCCTGCCTGAACTTTTGCATATGGCCATTTGTACTCGGGGTCAGGATACGCGGTAATGGATGTAAAAGAAAACTCGAAAACTCACTCGGCTCGTGTGTGCTTTTAATCAGCAGCCGAACAATCTGTCTCTCAGATTTTCATGGCATAATCGTGATGGAATTTGTTTTGTTTTTGCACAATAATTGTCTTTTAGTTTCATTCGATAACTTACAGAGCTCTTACAGACCCAGGGTGGCATTATGGTGCCAAACTGCCAACACCTTGTAATTAACAGCATTTGATCTTGTAATTCGGGGGACTCGAGTTGAGGGTCAGAGGGATCCTGGAGGCGAGCAGCCATTCAAACAGAAACTCCACTTTTAAAGCCAGGCTTACTCACTGACAACTATTTATTTGTCCCACTAGAAAGAATCCCGGGCCTATTTAGATCCATCATTGGAACAGTTTGGCATCTCCGGCTTGAGAGATAGAGAAAACTTCAAAACAAGGAGAAAGATTCGGGGGGGTTTATGGATTTCTGAAATGTTCAGGTTTAAATAAAAACAAGACCTCCAGATTGCCATCGCTTTCCGTGAGGGCCAGAAAGGTTAGAAGTTGGTAACGTATCAGATATCCCATCTGCAAGCCCTGATACCGGAGTCTCGGATGAGCTGCCTGAGGCCTTATGACTTCATTTCAAACTCTTGCAGTTACACCGCTTTGGATTTGATTTATTTAAAAATGTGCTTTTTTTTTGTTCTGGTGTCCCATATGGAGTGACATTGTAGGAAGACAATTTTGTGCTCCTGCTGTCAGTATGGAAAATAAAAGAGAGCAAGCAAGAAATTCAAGGTTGTATTCTCTCCTGGCGAAATTGTGCAAGATTATTAATACATACAATAAGGGCCCCTTCTTAAACCGGCAGACTTCATTACTTGGCATCTTTAGAATGCAAGTGTTTGCTAATATGCAGGTTGTTATGCGTGTGGCGCCATAGGGTCACCTACTAGGTTTGCCTAAAGTAAGTAGTACCACCCTCTTGCTATGTCTCGTCTCCTTTATGTCCCTCACACAACCTTGACAAAACCAACCCCCTTGAGGGCACTGAAGCAAATGAAGTCCCGCCTCTTCCTGTCTGCCTGATATACAAGCAGAGCACTCCCGGGAGGTGGCATCTCTGACGGGAAGCACAGCATCAGCATTTAGTGTCCCAGAAGTACAAGTATATTTGAAAAAGTGATTGACAGTATTTACAGTACTGTATTTTTAAGAGCCATTATTCTAGGACTGCAGTGTCCAACTGGGCGATCTTTTGTTCAGATTCCTTTACTGCCTTACAAAGTACAGTCGGGGCCAAAATTTTGGAGAATGACACGAGTGTTGGATTACACAAAGTTTGCTGCTTCGGTGTTTTTAGATCTCTTTGTCAGATGTTTCTGAGGTGTACTGAAGTAGAATTGCAAGCATTTCAGAAGGTTCAAAGGCTTTTCTTGACAATGACAAGAAGTTTATATGCAGAGTCCATATTTGCAGTGTTGGCCCTATCCTGCCTACTACACTAAACTAAAAATAAATCTATCTATCTATCTATCTATCTATCTATCTATCTATCTATCTATCTATCTATCTATCTATCTATCTATCTATCTATCTAATCCTGCCAACTACGCTATCTATCTATCTATCTATCTATCTATCTATCTATCTATCTATCTATCTATCTATCTATCTAATCCTGCCAACTACGCAATCTATCTATCTATCATGCCTACTACACTAAATTAAAAATAAATCTATCTATCTATTTATCTATCGAGACACACTGAAAATGAAGCAAGCAACATTGCAATCTTAACTCCAAAAAACTTGTAAATTGTGGGCTATACTACCCAACTTTTCAAATGATAAATTTTTTAAAGATCTCCTGAGAGCTCTAAGTTTCAAGCTCTTAAATATTTGTGGACTGTTTAATTTTTAATTTCCCCTTTTACTAAAACTCAAAATAGATAAAGCATCTAAGGCCTCCAGAAGGAAGTCAAAAAAATGCTGATGAGCACATAAAACGACACGAGTCCATCCATCTATCATCTGAATCCACTGCTGATGCAGAATTGCAGGGCTTCAAAGTTTGCACCAAAAAATAACAACCTTGAATTCAGCAGCAGAACATCACAAGAGCTCTTTGAAAATGGCAGTTCACTTATTCACTTAACGTTCATGTACTTGGGATGTGAGAGTTGGGATGAGCTTAAAGGCTCTGGTGGTGCTAATTCCTCACTGATCCACAAGGTGGCGTTGTTTTTTAACACCTTCTGCTTTTCTCTCAACAGATTGGATGATTGACACCCCTACCGCCTGTGAAGTCATTTCCTGTGTCTGTCCCTCTGGACCCGGCACTTCCTGCCTGGCCTGTTCATCTCAGGAAGTGTCACCATCTTGGAGCAGTTACTCTTGAGACTAGCGTCTGCGTAGATGTTTTTAACTGTCCTAACGTGTTTATACGTCGCGTTTTCTTTTCAGTTATATGGGGTTTGCCTGCGGGTGAGCCAACTCTTTATGTTTGTTTTTGCTTTTCCATTACTCAGCGTGTCAGAGAACAAATATGGACACCCACCAGATTATGACCAAGTTGGGATCTAATCTCACATACGTTAGGGCATTGTCCAAAGGTTTTTTTTTTTTTTTGTATTATCCCTTTAAATATTTTTGACTTTTAGTGAACTGATTAGCCATAGCTTGACACCTTTTTCCATCCAAAACATTTTTAGTTGGAATTCCATGATGGCACCAGAGTAAGTCAACAACAATTATCCACACTTTGGAGATGATTTTGTTTGGGTGGGTTGTATAGGGGTGGCATGGTGGCGCAGTGGTAGTGCTGCTGCCTCGCAGTAAGGAGACCCAGGTTAGCTTCCCGGGTCCTCCCTGCGTGGAGTTTGCATGTTCTCCCCGTGTCTGCGTGGGTTTCCAAAGACATGCAGGTTAGGTGCATTGGCGATCCTAAATTGTCCCTAGTGTGTGGTGGGTGTGTGTGTATGCCGGCGCCCTGCCCGGGGTTTGTTCCCCGCCTTGCGCCCTGTGTTAGCTGGGATTGGCTCCCGTGACCGTGTGTTAGGATATAGTAGGTTGGATAATGGATTGATGGATGGATGGGCTGTATAGCTTTACCAATGCACACATGGAAACAAGGTATGGGAATTGTGGGACTCTGGAACAAACTGCCAAGATGAGAAGGTGAAGAAGAGAACCTTGACAACCTTTAAGAAGTTTCTGGATGAGACGTCAGGCTTGATGGACTGAATGGCTTCCTCTCATTTGTCAAATCTCTGCTCTATGGGTGTCTTTGTCACTGGTAAAGTTTTGACCCCTTTGATCAGTCAGTTTCTTCTCCTGTTTTCTAGGAGTAAACTTGGCCATCCCTGTCCCCAGGTACAGACTCCTGCTTTTCCCAGGGGAATTCTCAGGCATTCCCAAGGCACCCAAGAGAGATATAATCCCTCCAGCATGTCCTGGATGCTCCACCCAGTGAGATATACCTGGAACAGCTCTAGTTGGAGCCACCTGGGGGGCATCCTTATGATGTGACCAGACCACCTCAACTGGCTTGTCTCAATCCGGAGGAGCTGTGACTCTACTCTGAGGCTCTCCTGAATTGCTGAGTTTCTCATCCTGTTTCGGAGTGGTAATTCAGTGGTCCCTGCAAAGAGCCCTCAATTCTGAGGCTTGTACTCACAATCATATTCTTTGGGTCATTACCCACAGACCAGGACGGCACCCACCAAACATCAGAGGCTACTCCGTTCTGTATGTTGATCTCATGATCCCTTTAACCGTCGCTCGTGAATGAGATCCCAAGATCCTGGAATTCCTCCATGAAGCAAAGTTGTTAAGAGCTGAAGAGAGCGATCCACTCTCTCCCGAGAGAAAAAAGAACAATCAAAATAATGAAGGAAGAGAATTGAATTACTGTATAACCTATGACCCGCAAAACAAGTGCCAGACGTCTAAAATCAGTCCAGAAAAGACAGCTTCCCGCACGCACCTCAGCAGATCATCCTCCGGGCTCTTCTGAGGTATTTACTTCACCCCCGGGTCGAGAGGGGGCACTGGCACTAACTTTACCCTCTTTTGCTCCCTCCACAGAGCCCAATGAGTACAACTGCCCCCGATGCTACATATCCCGCGGTTCTCAGAAGGAGGCATCACTCATTAAGAGAACGCACCACAGGACGGAGCTCCTTCCCACCATGCCATGACTTTGAGAAGGTTCCTCAAGCAAGGACCGCATTTTCGTGTTTCATTTAGCGCCATTGAGTGCAGGTTTCATTTGATTTGTTGTTTCCAGTAAACACAGATGACTGGGCTGGCACCCCGACATTTCAACTTATGGGCATGGAGTTCCTTCCAACGATCACAACAGCAAAATTTAAAAAATAGAAACGGAGCCATAACAAAGGAGGTGTCTTTGGTACGTGCTGATAATATGGAACTCTCAGCTTGTATTGTGTTTATCTAATGGAAGACTCAGCTTGATGATCCCTACGATCATTTGAATGGCGCTATAAATAAAGTGGCGTCTTGTATCGTAAGGAGTATTGTGTGCGTCTTTTTACATTTTTTAAAGTGGAGGTCACTGCTATTATTGTTTGTGCGCTTTTTATTTTATTCCGGTCAATAGATTCATAAATAAATAAATATACACACACACACCAGAATGATTAAAAAGCAAAAATATTTAAACAGAAAGAAAACTTGTGATTTGTCAGTCCCATTCCCAGTGAGGTGCTATCCAGGAGTAATGCTGTTGGTATTAATGAGCCCCAGTTGCATTTCTTGACAAATGTTTGCTAAATGTTTTCTTAGCTGAACGTCCTCAGTGCTGGTGTGTCACAGAGAGAATGTGCAGCATTGTTCATAATGGCACTCAGTTTGGTTCTCATTCTCTTCTTGGCTACGGCCTCCAGAGGGTCCAGAGTGTGGCCAATAACTGAGCCTGCCCTTTTAATTAGCTTGTGGGTTTCTCTTGAAGTGACGTTACCAGCCCAATACACCTCAGTATAGAAAACTGCACTGACCATCAGAAGAGTTGTACAAAATGCAAAGGATGTCACCTCCCACGTTGAAGGAACGCCGTCTCCTAAGGAAAATGAATCTGCTCTGCCCTTTCTTCTAGAGCTCCTCAGTGTTACGAGACTAGTCCAACCTACCATTGATGAGGATGTGATGGTGCGGGTCAGCTCCATGCCACCGGTGAGACTCTTGAACCCGCTACCACCGAGAACATACCAGATGGATGAGCCTGGCAGATGTGCATAATGGTGCCAAGTGGGCCTCACTTGAAGTGACATTACCAGCCCAGCATACCACAGTGTAGAAAACTGCACTGACCATCAGAAGAGTGGAACAAAATGCAAAGGATGTCACATCCCATGTTGAAGGAACACCATCTCCTAAGAAAAATGCATCTATAGCCCCCCTACTAAATGCAGAATCATCTGAGAATTTCTGCAAGTGACCTGACCTGGTGTTCTATTTCTAGTCGGAGATGTAAAGAGTGAAGAGAAGAGCAGACAGGCCCGTTCATCATTGTGCTCCAGCGTGGCTCTCACAGTTCTGGGGTCACACTGACTGGGGTCTATCAACAGATGGTCCACCATCCAGGACACCTTAATGACTGGAAATGTTTTATGGCTGTGAATTCTCTAAAAGTGCATGCCATAGTGCACGGTAATTGTGGTCGTTCATTCAATGACTAATCAAGTCTGAAGAAGTTGTGAGTAATTCATTGATCTGAAGCCACTAAGAATTAACACGGAAGACCCCCTTGTTGTAATTTTACCGAGCCATACTCAGCCATAGTCGGAGGTGCACAGAGAGAAGAGGAGAGCAGATGGGCCTCACAAACTGGGGTCTGTCAGTCCACCATCCAGGACCCCACAGGCTCACCCACCTGCCTGTCTCTGAGTTGACCCCTTAACAGGGGTGGCTGGATGGTATTGAAGGTGCTGGAGAAATCAAAACACAAAATCCTCCCAGGGCTGCCCGCTTTGTCCAGCGTTGTGGAGCACAGAGATGACTGACTCCTCCACTCCAGCATTTTATCTGACATTTTATCTATAGTGGTCAACCACTAGGACTCGCATAGTGCCGGACCTTCATGACGTGAGACGTAAGGGCCACTGGTCTGTAGCCACTAGCTGAGGAGGTGCCCACCTTAACAATGCAGGACGCTTTCCACAGCAGCAGTGGCACCTTCTGGTGCCTTAGGGACAAACTAAACAGGTGACAGAGGACCCCACCAGGCTGAACATAAAAACAGAAGAACATAAAAATGTGGACATGTGACCTGTTTCTCATACTTCACATTTATTATAAAATGTACATTCATAAAAATAAAATGCGTATTTCATTATCGTCATCTGTGGCCTTATGCATCAACTGTTACTCTACGGGTTCAGAAAAACCGAGGAGAAGAAGGCTAACGTAACAAAGCCTCCTTTAGAAGAAAGAAACACACGCCCGAGATTTTTAAGTAAAATAAATTCTCATATAATGAAGAAGCTAAATCATTATCTTATGTATTTTTCATGATTTATTTCACTTGGGGAAAAACAATTGCAAATTGCCTCTTAAAGCAACTGCTGCATCTTTGAGCTAAACTGTTTAGCAGCTGCCTCGGCAATTAGCAGTTTACAAGCTTCTGCGAAAAGGGCACACGTCCCATTTATTAGCACGGAAGAACGTGTTCTATGGGAACGGCGGCTGGATGGCCAGGTCCGGGCACTAGGCGATTATTCACTTTTTTTCGACGTGATCATCGCTTTTTTATTATCTTTCCATTTTCCTTTTCTTTTGGATGGTCAAGGAAGACGGACATCCCTTCGTAGTGGGAATCCATGTAATTAAACTTTGGACAATTCAGAACTACCATTTTCTGTTACGTACGCAGGGCACACTCCGCCTAAATGAAATATTTTGTAATGACTCACAATTGTCTGAAAGCAAATGATTAAGGCAATGAACTAACAGAAGAATGGAAAAGCAGAAAAATAAATCCTTTTATTTATAGTAAGGAGGAACATGAATTAAAAATAAGCTTATTCTACCATGAAATAGTCCTAATGAACACTTTTAGGGAGCTTAACAATAGTATGAGTGCAGTCTGAAGGTGGGGCCAGGCTGTACTTTAAGGGGTACATTACTATGGGAATTGCAATATGTAACAGTCAGCCATCCCCACTTCCAACAAGTTGAGCTACAAAACCACAGGTGAATTCCAGGATTTCAAAAGGAAAAGAAACCCGTAGAGACCCCTTAAATACTACGCAATACAGCCAAATGTTTTGAGAATCTGAATGGAAATCACAAACAGTTTATCAGCAACTCTAATGTAATGAGTCTTAGCCAGGAAAAACGGTATATAATAGATAGATAGATAGATAGATAGATAGATAGATAGATAGATAGATAGATAGATATGAAAGGCACTATATAATAGATAGATAGATGGATGTCAATTTTAGTATAGTAGGCAGGATAGATAGATAGATAGATAGATAGATAGATAGATAGATAGATAGATAGATAGATAGATAGATAGATAGATAGATGCATAGGCATCAGAAACATTGTGGGCCCCCGGTCAGTGCCCATTGTGCCCATATGTTAAGACGGCTCTGCCCACAGGTTGTCTAATAATAACCACCTAGGTCTCCAAATGGGCTTTGAGCAGCACCACTGCATTACTGATTTTACACTCATGTCATCAAAGGTTTGTTAAATAAAGCAGGTGCTATCTCAGGTAAATAGATGACAGTGGACCCAAACAAGCCGATATTTTATTTGTCAGATATTTAGAAATGTGCACAGTTAGTGTATTCTGTAGTCATTCATTTTAAGTATCTACAATCATATGCCTTAAAGGGGCATCAATTTCGGCTGCTTAGTGAAGCAGTAATCTTCTAGTTCACCTCCTAAAGAAATCCCGTTTTGAATAGCAGTGAGTGCCGTCGTTTGAAACGACCAAAAGGAATTCTGTTTCATAAAGGATTCTGCCCTTGAAATCAACTTTCATGCTTGTTAACCAAAATATTTACACTGGAGAACATAGAAAGAGGCTTTGAGGCGCATTGTAACCAAATGAAAAAAGATACACAATTGTCTTATTTTACTAGGAGCCATCTCTCATCTCCTGCACTGCAAACGTTATTGCTGAGGTCTACATTGATTATATTCTAAAATTAACATCTATCTATCTATCTATCTATCTATCTATCTATCTATCTATCTATCTATCTATCTATCTATCTATCTATCTATCTATCTATCTATCTTTTATATAGTGGCTTTCATTTGATTTATATACCGTTTTTCCTATCTAAGACTCACTACATTAGAGTTGCTGATTAACTGTTTTTACTTCATTTCAGTTTCAGCTCCCACTTGGTGACTTGAGCACAATCGTCAGAACGTTATCCCATTGCGTCACCCAGTGTAGCCCACTACCATTCCGAACAATGCCAACAGATGACCCACCGGCATGTTGAACACCAGCGCCTTAAGCACACAGCAAAGACCCCACACTGGAGTGGCTTAGGGACAACTCTGTGAATGTCCTTGAGTGGCCCAGCCAGAGATCTCTGAGAGAGACCTGACAACATCTGTCCACAGTCCATCATTTCCATTCGACCAGACTGAGTTTGAGAAGATGTACAAAGAACAATGGCTGATGTTCTCCAAATGCTGGCATGTTGTACAGAGAGAAGACACCGGGCTGGAATCTCTGCCAAGGTGCCTAAACTAAGTGCCATGTGAAGCATCTGAAGGTTTTTTTTTTTAGTTTTTTTTAGCTTCAATACATTTCCAAACATTTCTAAAGTACGGCTTTTGCTTCGTCATTCGGTTGTATTGTCTGTTGTCTGAGGAGAGAAAGAAAGTGAACGGGAAATGATTTTAGGCCATTATGTGTCTGGATGCCTTCTTAAGGCACAGTTTTTATTACTAGTGTCTGTCTTTGCACCACAGTCTGTCCTTCTCAGGGAGTTCATTTCACTTTTGCTGAGTATCCAGAGTTATTTGTCCTTGGAATCTGGGAGGAAATCCAGAATAGCCAGAAAAGGAACCCACTGGAGAACATGCAATGTCTACACAAGCAGTGTTGGGACTCTGGAGGGGTGAGGCTGGCATGACTGGGAACTGCGGCATTGGACAGTAATTCAAGTGACCACATACAATCTCAAAGAAAGTTTTCCGCCTGCATCTGTGTGTGTCTGTGTGCGCATTCTGAGAAAAGAAGGTCACAGCGGTTCAAAGAGACTGCTTTCCTGATGTTTTAAAATATACATTAAAAAAAAAAACCCAGCCGTAGCGTTCTCCAATATTTTCAGATGTTATCCGAAGGTATGAGGATCGCCGTCGATTCACATGCTCAAAAACGTATAATGGCTGCGCATGTGACAATGAGCCCCACTCTCGGTAATTAGTGCTTCCAAGAACTCTTGAGCTTCACATGCCGGGGTTCACGATCAGTTCATCAACCAGGAAGATAAGAAGAATAGCAGCTACACGGGCTGAACTCCAACAGAAGATTAAAATAACGCTTTGGCACCTGTCCCCTTTCAAATACTGCGAAAAGCATTCTTTTACCGCTTTTAAATTTGTTTGGCTTGTGTTTACATGGAACTGAATGAGTGAGAATAATTTGAGGAAATCAGTTCAGCATTGAAGAAGAAAAATCTGTTTATTTAGCATCAGCAGTCGAATGGCTCTATCTGTGTTATAGCGTGCTTTTCTAAATCTATGCAAATATCCATCTGACTCAAGTGGTGAAACGTCACCGAGTCACCGGTGTGTCACTGTGATCTTTAAATCACCTCAATAACGTCCTTCACAGAAAATCTGGGATGTTGAAGTGGCCATCTTACCCAGAAAAAAACCAAGGGGCTCAACATTTACAGACAGGGCATATCTATGACAACTCCCAATACAAAAATTAATGTGGGACAGTATGGAAAATAATAAAATGCTAATAAACACAAACAGGAGTGTGTCGTAAATTTACTTTGACTTGCACGCAAACATTTTTTGAAGATATCAGTTGTGACACATGTACGTGCATGGGAAGCAGCTAAAGAGCTCAAAAGAGGGTAATTCCATGCCGGACCAGGGGGTGGCAGAGTGCACTGATCCTTTCTCTTTTTCCTCTGCAAATCAGCCACAGGAAGGAAGTTCCACTTGGGCCTGATGATATCACTTCAGTTTCAGGGCCCGATGATGTCACTTTCCGGTTCTTGGCCCATTGATTTTACCTCCATCTCCAGGCCAGATGACGTCACTTTCCATTTTCGGGGCCCGATGGTGTGACTTCCATTTTCAGGTCAGATGACAACACTTCTGGTTCTGGGCCTAATGACTCCACTTTGCAGGTCCGGGGCCAGATTATGTTACTTCTGTTTCCATGGAGTGTGTGGGTGGTTGTTATGGGGTGTGATGATGTCACATCCGGTTCTGGGGCAATTGACATTACCTCCATTTCCAGGTCTGAGGACATCACTTTCCAGTTCCAGGCCTAATAATGTCACTTGTGCATTACTTCTGTTTCCGGGCCCGATGATGTCACCTCCGGTTCTGGGCTAATTAACGTTCTTAACGTTTCCATGCCTGATGATGTCACTTTCCAGTTCCGGACCTGATGATGTCACTTTTGTTTCTGGGCCGATTGATGTTACCTCTGTTTTCAGGCCTAATGACGTCGCTTCCAGTTCTGGGCCCATTGACGTTACCTCTGTTTCCAGGCCTGATTATGTTACTTCCTATTCCCAGCCCCAATGACAACACTTGTGGTTCTGACCGCAATGACACCACCTCCGGCTCCTGACCTGACGACATCACCTCCGGTTGCAGCCCAGATGAAGACATTTCCATTTCTGGGCTCGATGACATCACTTCCGATTCTGGGCCCATTGACGTTACCTCTATTTCCAGGCCTGATGACGTCACTTTCCAGTTCTGGGTCCAATGATGTCACTTCTGGTTCTGGGCCCATTGACGTTACCTCTGTTTCCAAGCCTGATGACGTCACTTTCCAGTTCTGAGCCCAATGATGTCACTGTCGGTTCCAGGCCCATTGACTAAACTTGTGGTTGTAAGGCCAATGAAAACACATCCGGCTCCGGGCCTGATGACATCACTTCCGGTTCCTGCCCAGATGACGTCATTTCCCCTGTCTGCCATGTTTTGTCTGTCACCTCAGTTCTGTTTTGGACCATTGCTCAGATCTCTGCGTTTTTTACAACCAATTCTCAAGCACACAGGGTGGCAGCCCCAAACCTTTTTGCAGTGTCATGTGCATCATTTCACACAGTTTAGGACTAATAACAGTGTCACAAGTTGAAATATTAATATGATGTTAGAACAATAGAACATTCTAGATGAGAACAGGCCATTCAGCCCAGTAACGCTCGCCATGCCTAGCCACCTGATTCTGCATTAGACAAGTGTCCTAGTATATAAGGAGACGTCAAAAAAAAAATGCTGAATTCTTCACATGTAAGGATGGCTCAAGACTCGCCAATTTGCGAATAATTCAGCACTTTGAGAACTTCCTACCCTCTGTCATGATCAGAGCTGAATTTTGAGGTCTTATAGTCTTTTCCTATAGTGGAAGCCATTTTATCTATTTGTCTACCATTGTTAGAGTGTCTAGGGGGCGTGGCCTGTGGGGTCATGATCTCAAGTTCATCAGCAAGAGATGATAAAAGGTCAACGATTGCACTGAGCTTTAATTTGATCTGCGGTTTAATCCTTCAAGATCCTTCACAGGAATTCTCTCTTTGTGCTTCATTCATTCATTCATTCATTCATTGTGGTTTTCCGACTTCTTACCTGGATTTCGACTGTGATTTTTAACTCTTGTCCGGGTTTCGGTTGCTTTGTTTCTATTTTATTTATTTTGTTCTGCCTTTTGTACACATCTCCCGGTTAAGCTCAAAAAATGAGTTATGTGTTCTCTTGCCTAGTCAGGATATCCCCCAAAGACAAATCGGTTGTACTCTGGACTTTTTTCCTCTCTAAATTGCAAAATTTAAGTCATTTCGGTGTACAAAGGACAAGGCTGGAAACCTTTTCTGAATGCAGGTGCTCTCTGACCCCTCAGACGTCACTGTCTTAAAAACCGACATGCGTCTGCAGCGTATATCATGACCCCGACTCAGAAACACTCTAGTAGACCCGCTTCTGCTGAATCCACAGATGCAAGTCAGGGATTTACAATGGAATTATTAAGGGGAAATTTCACACAATCATTAGGAAGTTTTTTCTCCAGAGACACATGAAATAATTGACCGAGTAGTGTGGTAGACAGTAGAGGGACCTTCAAACCTCGACTTGACGTCATTTTAGAAGAATTAAGAGGATAGGACTGGCCAGCTTTGTTGTGCTGAATGTCCTGATCTCATCTGGATTGTTCTAATGGTCTAATAGCACTGGGGTTGACTGCTCTCACACGTTCAGGCCTTGTGCTCTTTTTCCAATCTCGGTTAGGTACGACTTATACCCATGAATCTCCTAACAAGTCTAATTCTAAGTTCTCTACCCCAGTTCTTAGTTTATGTTGGTTCCAATGGAGTATTCTCTGAGAAGAGCAGACACGGGAGGTGGCAAGAAGTGGTATCCTTCAGATCCATGGAAGCTTTTCTCCATACAAGTTCAATCCCTACAAAGTCTTGCTTTTTGCACACATGTCCTGGTTCAGCTCAAAAAATGAGTTATGTGTTTTCTTGGAGAGTCAGGACACGCCCCCACAAAGACAAATCGGTAGGACTTTGGGTTTTTTCCCTGTATACATAGGACAAGGCTGGAAACCTCTTCTGAATGCAGGTGATCTCTGGCCCCTCAAACGTCACTGTCTTATAAACCGACATGCGTCTGCAGCGTATATCATGACACCGGCTCAAAAAAAATTCTGGTAGACCTGCTGCTGCTGAATCCACAGATGCAACTCAGGGATTTACAATGGAAAGCAGAAGCCAAACGTCAACTCTGTCGAGAAGTGCCACTGACTTCTTTGGGCTCGGCCCCACATGACATAGAAAGTAACACAGTGGAATCGTGTCAACAGTTCAAAAAGTTCTTGGGAAATGTAGTGGAGTGTAAAACGAGTGACATCTAACATATAAGTTGAAAAATATGTTGTGTGTCTTTCTTTGTAATGTTAAAGAGTCAGGAAGCTGGACAAACCAGTTTTCTACCTCCAGAGTTTCACTGATGACGAAAGCACCATCCAGGACAGTTTTTATGGCTTAAGAGTTCCTTTTCTTGCTCAGTTTATGACACCCACACTGTAAAATAGCTGAACCGAGAAGGATTGTGAATGGCCCAGGAAGGTATAAGCAGACTTACTGGAATTAGAATTTCATTTTGGCTGAAACAGGATTGGATGAACCACAGGAGTTGCCTGCACCCATTGATCCAGATGTGTACCAAAAGAATTTTGACCAGTATAAACTAGTCCTTCAAAAGGAAAGATTAACACTAGAATCCATGAAGCCTATAAAAACACTCGTAATCCTGGGCATTCAGGGATTCTAGGGTTAAAGGAGCTGAGCCTTTTGAGATTAAGCAACTGAAGATTAAGAAGAGACCTGGTTGAAGTGTTTAAAATGATGAAGGGAATCAGAGCAGTGGATCAAGACGGTGACTTTAAAATGAGTTCATCAAGAACACAGGGACACAGTTGGAAACTTGTAAAAGGGAAATTTCACGTAAACATTAGGAAGTTTTTTCTCCAGAGACACCTGGAATAAGTGACCGAGTAGTGTGGTAGACAGTAGAGAGACCTTCAAACCTCGACTTGACGTCATTTTAGAAGAATTAAGAGGATAGGACTGGCCAGCTTTGTTGTGCTGAATGTCCTGATCTCATCTGGATTGTTCTAATGGTCTAATAGCACTGGGGTTGACTGCTCTCACACGTTCAGGCCTTGTGCTCTTTTTCCAATCTCGGTTAGGTACGACTTATACCCATGAATCTCCTAACAAGTCCAATTCTAAGTTCTCTACCCCAGTTCTTAGTTTATGTTGGTTCCAATGGAGTATTCTCTGAGAAGAGCAGACACGGGAGGTGGCAAGAAGTGGTATCCTTCAATCCGTGGAAGCTTTTCTCCATACAAGTTCAATCCCTACAAAGTCTTGCTTTTTGCACACATGTCCTGGTTAAGCTCAAAAAATGAGTTATGTGTTTTCTTGGAGAGTCAGGACACGCCCCCCCACACAAAGACAAATCGGTAGGACTTTGGGTTTTTTCCCTGTATATTGCAAAGTTTAGGTCATCTCGGTGTAGAAAGGACAAGGCTGGAAACCTCTTCGGAATGTAGGTGATCTCTGACCCCTCAGACATCACTGTCTTAAAAACCGACATGCGTCTGCAGCGTATATCATGACACCGGCTCAGAAAAACTCTGGTAGACCCGCTTCTGCTGAATCCACAGATGTAAGTCAGAGATTTACAATGGAAAGCAGAAGCTAAACGTCAACTCTGTCGAGAAGTGCCGCTGATTTACAATAGAAGGGTCCACTTGTTTCTAAACAATTTTTGAGGCCACTGAGTTTATGGGAACACTCAAAGCTTTAGAAATGGTTATATGCCATTTCATCGTTAATTAAACCCATTCTTTAATTCCATGGCCTGTTAGCTGTTCTCATTGCACAATAGCAGACATTTCCAAAATTGCTGTTAAAATGTTTTGTGGACCTGAGCAGCTCAACATTCCTGAGATCTTCATCTTTGTTTATTTTCAGATATTGTATGATGATCACAGTTTGCTGGTCCTGTTTTGGCTCATTTTGTACCTCATTATTGTTTGGCTGCTAATTAAACAACAACAACATTTATTTCTATAGCACATTTTCATACAAATAATGTAGCTCAAAGTGCTTTACATAATGAAGAAAGAGAAAAAAAGGACAAGGTAAGAATTAAAATAATTAACATAGAATAAAAGTAAGGTCTGATGGCCAGGGAGGACAGAAAAAACAAAAAAAAAAAACTCCAGACGGCTCGAGAAAAAATAAAATCTGCAGGGGTTCCAGGCCACGAGACCACCCAGCACCCTCTGGGCATTCTACCTAACATCAATGATCAGTCCTCATTGTATTCAGGGTTCTCATGGAAGGACTTGATGATGATGGTCATGTGGACTTCTGGCCTTTAATCCATCAATGTAGGGACATCACGGTGCTTTGATCAGGTGGTGGTGGCGCAGGTCGCCACCACAGAAAACCGGAAAAAGAACAGAAGAGAGAGTAGGGGTGAGTATGGATTTTGGAGCCACCATGAATAATAATGATAATTAATTGAATACGCAGAGCATCAGGATTAAACTAAAATGAAGTTATGAGAAAGCCATGTTAAAGTAGCAGTCCACCATATCAGCCTGGCGCATTCCTATTGGCAGGCTATTCCAGTTTTAAGGTGCATAACAGCAGAAAGCCGTCCGCCTCACCACTTCTTTTAAGTTTTGCTTTTGGAATTCTAAGCAGACACTCATTTGAAGATCTAAGGTTATGATTTGGAATATAAGGTGTCAGACATTCTGATATATAAAATGGAGCGAGATTAAGGCTTCGTGAACCATAAGCGGTGTTTTAAAGTCAATTCTGAATGACACAGGTAACCAGTGTAGTGACGCTCAGACTGGGGTGATGTGATCGGATTTTCTTTTCCTAGTTAGGATTCTAGCAGCTCCATTCTGCACTCGCTGCAATCGATTGATGTCTTTTTTAGGTGGTCCTGAGAGGAGTGCGTTACTGTAATCTAGTCAACTGAAAACAAAAGTGTAAACTCATTTCTCAGCATCTTTCAATGATATATGAGGTCTAACTTTTGGTAAATTTCTTAAGTGAAAAAAATGCTGTCCTAGTGATCTGATTAATATGTGATTTAAAGTTCAGGTCACAGTCAATAATTACCCCTAAATTCTTTACCTCATTCTTGACTTTTAATCCTAATGCATCAAGTTTATTTCTAATCACTAAAATTTCTGTTTTCTCTTTATTTAGCTTGAGAAACTTACTACTCATCCACTCAGAAACACAAGTAAGACATTGTGTTAGTGAAACAACAGAGTCGGGGTCATCAGGCGCTATTGATAAATGCAGCTGTGTGTCATCAGCATAAAGAAAAGGAAACAATTGAGGGGTCTGGGTCTTCAAGAGCAAATCAATTCAAATGAAAGATAAAAGAAGTTAATTAGGAGCAAAAACAGGTCACCGATTAAGAAAAGGGTGAGAATGAAAACCTGCAGCCACCGCACCCCTCCTTGACTGGAGTTTGAGACCCCTGTTCTAGACACATCAATGCATATGGAAAAGTCAACTGATGGACAGATTCTCTCATGAGGCTGGATGGCCAGCACAGATGCCATTATAGAGAACCCAGGGACGGGTAGATGGCCAGTTGGCCAAGGTCTCCAAGACTGAGACTTTATTTTGGACGGTCACCATTTTAATCTCCACACTGTTGTCAACTGGCCACAGTTCATCGATCAATTATGGGACAGACATTGTTGGTTTACATTTATAATTATGTTTATGTTCTTTGGGTGTTTTAACAAGTCTGCATTAATAAGCGTGCCAGTTCTTTATTTAGTAATAAGTATAATCTGTGCTCGTATTTTAAGTGAGAACTGTTCACAGCCCTCTATGCCTGCACTCCATGAAGAGCGCTATAGACAAAAATACACTGTATTGTATTGTATTGTATTGTATTGTATTGTACCTAAAGGAGAAATAAAGCAAACAGGATGGCGATGACACCAATACGGAGTGCCACAGAATATTTCTAAGAGAGATTTCATTTTTGTGGATTTTAAAATTTGACTTAAAACCTGTTTTTACTTGGTCATTATGGATTATCGAGAGCAGATTGATGGGCAAAAATGTCCAACTTCTCCATTTAAAATTAAATCTACAACACAATAATGTGTGCAGAAAGTGAAGGGGTCCGACTACTTTCTGAATCCACAGTACACATACCAGTTGTGTATTGGTGAGAAACTACAAAATGTAATTGCAAATTAAGTAAGAACTGCTAACGTGACAGCACCAGCTACTGTGTTAAGCCATTCTGAAAGACACAATACCACGTCCCGAGTTATTATTTTTTTTCCTTCAATAATATCTGCATTGTCAGTCTTGGGCGTCTTAAAGGCCTTTGTGAGTTTTTGCTAATCTGGCTGGTTGTTTGATCTGCCACAGGCAATAAATGTTCATTGATCGATTAATCATTAACCTAAGTTACTGCAGATCACTTCCTATTATAGCACCATGGAGTATGGAATTCTGTGATTGCTCCATAGATCAGTAAATAACCGCATTCACTGACATTTGTCAGACGCCTCTGGTATATCTAAAATACAATATAATGGAGTTGTAAATGAGCTGCTTTATCTCGGTGACCAGCTGTGCACACACTGTGCTGAACGTCACAAATACACACACTGTCTGGAGATACAAGAGGAGAGGACCACTCCGTCAGGCAGGACCCCTAAGAAGTTTCAGATTCTCTCGCTCTGTTTTAGGGATTCCAGTTCTGGATTTCGTATTCACACTTGTTGCCTCTTTTTCTGTTGTTTTTTTTTTTATTTTATTTTTTTTAGTAAATCTTCCTTCTTTCCTTTCAAAAAATGAGTTTTATTATCGGCGTAGTCTTGTGTATTGAGCATTGTGATTTTTCCTTTGATTTTGGGGTTTCTGATTCTCTTGCTCCGTTTTCTGATTCTGGATATTGTTTTGGAACTTTGTCGCCTTTTTGCCACTTTTCGCTCTGAGGAGCCTTGCCTTGAATTTTTTCTATTTTTTTTTTGTTTGTTAATAAATCCTCCTTTTTATTAAATTCATGTTGATGCCCTTTTGTTTATGAGGCAAGGTTTAGGGTTACTTCTGGGATTTTTTGATACGGCACCCTCCATAATGCTTGGGACAAAGACACATTTTTCCTTGATTTACTCTTCTGCTCCAGAGCCATACCACTCCACGATGAGAGAAGATCGCAAAATCAACCGGAATGTTCAAGCAAATTCTAGAAAAAACCCCAATCTAAATCCTTTAAGTAGTTCTCTCATTCGCTAGCTAGGCAGAGGTATGGAACGCCCCGAGGCTGGCTGGTGAGTGAGGAGGGCCCTGTCTCTCTCTTGGATTTGCGCAAATAAATTGGTACCACAGGTGAGCTATGATATTTTGTGCGATGACAGAAGTCACAAAATCAACTGGAATGTTCAAGCAAATTCTAGAAAAAATCCGATCTAGATCCGTTAAGTAGTTCTCTCGTTTGCTAGCTAAGTGGATGTAAAGTATGCCCCGAGGGTGGTGCGTGATTGAGGCGGGCCCCCCTCCCTCAGCCCGCTGTGTCTCTCTCAGATATAAATAAATCTGTGCCGCAAGCAAACTACGATACTTAGCATGATGAGAGAAGTTGCAAAATCAACTGGAACGTTCAAGCAAATTCTAGAAAAAAACGATCTAGATCCATTAAGTAGTTCTCTCGTTCGCTAGCTAAGCAGGTGTAAAATACGCCCAGATGCTGGCATGTGGTTGAGGAGGGCCCCGCCCGCTTCCCTCGGCCCGCTGTGTCTCTCTCGGATATAAATAAATCAAGAGAACTACTAAACTTAGCGTGATGAGATAAGTCACAAAATCAACCGGAATGTTCAAGCAAATTATGGAAAAAAAACCAAACTCAATCCATTAAGTAATTATCTCGTGAAAAGTGGACAGACATACAGACAGACAGGCATTGGATTTTATATACAGTGGAATCTCGAGATACGAACAGCTCTGTATACAAGAAATTCAAGATACGAGAAAAGTATGAGCGAAATATTTGGATCTAAATACGAGCATTGACTCGCGTAACGAGCCACGAGCCAGGCTGTGGTTATGCGTGACGCGTTTCCCGATCCGCCTCGACTCGGGGATTCACCCAAGCTGATGCTGCCGGCCCGTCAGCTCACTCAGTGTTCCTTGTTCTCCCGTAGCGTGAGGATCTACGCGTTTGTGCGCTTGTGATTTCATTGTTTCGCTGTAGCAGTTCGCCGTATAAACGTATCCAAAAATATCGCGGACATGCAGATGCAGAATAGGAGATGAATGCCCTCAAGAGGAGTACTAGGGTGTTGTACCGTGATAGCCATTATGAATGTAGAGAAAAGCCAAGCAAAATTACACCTTTTATTGGCTAACTAAAAAGATTACAATATGCAAGCTTTAATTACAATTTGCCTGAAGAAGGGGCCTGAGTTGCCTCGAAAGCTTGCATATTGTAATCTTTTTAGTTAGCCAATAAAAGGTGTCATTTTGCTTGGCTTTTCTCTACCCTCAAGAGGAGAGAGAGAGAGAGGCGAACAAGCTAGCGAGAGAGAGAGAGAGGTGCGCGCGCGAGAGAGAGATAAGGGGAGAGAGAGAGAGAGAGAGGCGAGTGAGCTAGCGAGAGAGAGAGAGAGGTGCGCGCGCGCATTAGAGAGAAGAACCATCAGCTCAGTTATGATCACATGACGCTCAGCAGACAAAGTGTATCCATACTACTTGTATTGCAAGACATCACTTGTTTGATCAAGTCAAAATTAATTTAAAAATGTAGCTTGTCTTGCAAAACACTCGTAAACCAAGTTACTCACAAACCGAGGTTCCACTTGTATATATTATTTATCAGTGTTATTTGTTAGGAAAATTGATTTTTATGTTGATATTTTTGAGGGTGTGGAACGGATTAACTGGATTTCCATTATTTTCAATGGGGAAGTTTGTTCTAGATATGAGAAATTCGCTATACAAGCTCAGTGCTGGAACGAATTAAACTCATATCTCGAGGTTCCACTGTATATATATATATATATATATATATATATATATATATATATATATATATACACACACACATACAGTCACCATGCAATGTGTATGTCTGTTATATGATATTTGCAATGGGATTCATAAAAGCAGTGCTAGTGTGTGTCATGTGCCATCTGTTGGAATGACCTAGCAAACAGACAGGCACATAAGAACAATTTATTTCTTATAAAGCCCAAATTCACTTAAAGAGTGTCTCAAATGGGCTTTAGCAGGCCCTGGTTTTTGACAGCTGCTATCCGTTAAGTGTTTCTCTTGTTAAGTTAAGGTTACGCCCTGAAGTAGACACGTGAGTGAGGAGGGTCCCGTCCCCTTCCCTGCAGCCCGATGAGTCTCTCTCGGATACGCGCAAATAAATCGGGACCGCAGGTGAACTGTGACACTTAGAACAATGAGAGAAGTCACAAAATCAACTGGAATGTTCAAGCAAATAATGGAAAAATACCCGATCTCAATCCTTTAAGTACTTCTCTTGTAAAAAGCGGACAGACAGACGCTGGATTTTCTATATATATAGAGATGACAAGAACAGTCCATCCAGCCCCACAAGCTCGTCCATCCCATCCCCCTCGATTGTCCAGGGTCGCAGTTACACACGAGCAGCACATTTATTGTTATCAGCCCAATTCGGAGAGGCCACTCAGTCTTACAGCACATTTTGACCTTACAGACGAAATAAAAGTCAACACAGCAAGAATATCGCAAAGCAAAGCCCCCCACGTCAGGGTCCTAGCGCTCTAAAGCAGTAATACCATACAGCGGCTAAAGGAATTACACCTTCATAAAGTGTTTCTGTTTTCTAAAAGTGTTCAGTGGCACGCGGTTCAGCGTAGTCATATGCCGAGTACATTTTTAATTGCTCTTTAACCTCCAGTGTTAAACGTTTCCTTTCTTTTGCTTTTTCTTCTTTGGCTTTAATGAGTACAGATGCCCTGCTCGACACTGCCTGACTCACTCAAGCTGTGCAACGGAGGCAGGGAGGGATGTCTTGTGTTTAATGCGTTTCACGTTTCTCATGCGCCCCCCCATCACACATGCGTCCCCTTGCTTTTTTTTTTTTTTCACCTTGTTTTTAATGTCATTTTTTTTTTTTAAGTACAGTGTTCACTCGACTCTTTTCTTGCAGGTTAATTTGTAGTTTTTCGACGCAAAAAAAAAAAAAATTATATAGTTGTGGTTAAAAGGATATTAATGGCTCTTTAAAAAAAAATATCTAGCAGCAGGAAGATTGAAAATGTGCAGTTCAGCATTTTGTTTTTCACAGCTACAGGACAGCGAGTAACAGAGACTTCGCTAATCAGCAGTATCTACTCTATTAATATTAATAAGACGCGACAGTGAAGCTAGCACCCACATTGCATTGATAATCTTTGTAACTTTTACTATTTCTAGAAATGGAAGTTCACTCTTTATTTAAAATGAATGGAAATGTACAAAATTGCAATGCACGTAAGAGACATACAGCCAGTCGTCTGCCCCTTCACCTTCTGCCCACTTTATTTTGTCATAGATTTCATTTTACCCTTTTTGCCCATCAATTGATAACCCATAATGACAGTGAAAACTTGTTTTCTAGAAAGTGTAGGTGGCACACGGCATGGACGGGCATCCCGGACAGGAGGTCCCAAGGGGACATAAAGGCATCCCGGCCAAGACAGGAAGAGAGGTCGGACCTGGACTAGGATGGCCGGACATCCCAAGTAGAACTGATGGTTCCTCACCCGGGTTGAGGAGCCCCAAATAACTGGACAGGCGTCACAAACAGACATGGGCTTAATACCTTCCCTAGCCATGAGAAGGGAAGAGGAGAGGGAAGGATTGCCTGTCTCTGGGGGATGTTTAAGTAACCCCCCCCTCCCCGCTTTAGATGGAAGCAGCCCTCCATATCAGCGCCAATTCATTAACCAACAGGGAATACTAGGAGTTGTAGTCCGGCAGTACAATCCTGCTGGAGTCTGTGGGTGCCACAAGGGTGTGCTACAGGCAGATGCACTCCCCTATTCCTGGGACTTCTATATGTGCAAGAAGTACTTCCACCGGGCAGTGGTCCATTACTCACAGGTCCTCAATAAAAGGGACCACACTCCCTTGTCCTGGCGAGTCGGTGCTGGGAGGAAGGAAGGCAACACTCAACTGGAGGAGGGCAACACGGTGATGAGAGGAATTGAGGAGAAGTGATTGTGGAAAAGAGAAAATCTGTGCTTGTGTTACTTTGTGGAGGTATTTTGGTGAAAAAAAAAGTCCTTTATTGGAACCTGGGACTCTCTGAGTGTTCGTGTTGGGGTTTGGGGCACGATGATGGCCCGGTTCCATCACAAAAGGTTTGCAAATTTATTAACAATCCAAAACTGTAATCTCTCATTTTGAGAACCCTTCGCGGTGGCACCTGCTTCTGGTTGCGTTACTCTTCTTTGAGATGTGTCAAGGACTTAGAGCTCTCTGTGCTCCACAAACACCAGGGATGATGAGTTTGATTTCATTTTGAAGCCAGTTCATGCCTCCATTAAAGGGACCCTAAAGAAACTTGTCTGACTGCTTCATTGCACCAGCAGGAGGAGATGATGTAGGGCTGTGTGGCTTTAGCATAGTGAATGTTCTTCAAGTCACTTCACTTTCGATCTCAACTCTTTCACATAGGATTCATGTTGAGCAGGACAGTTATGGTCACCCTCGCATTCTGTGGCTCCTCCAATTTCTGGGTACCGCAGCCAGAGACCCATGATAGTAAGGTGGCATTTTCACCCCTGTAAAACAGGAGACAAGACAAGAGAAAGATTTGTGGCACCTTGAGGGTGAACCTTGTTATAATACGTACATTGGTTTGTTATGGGGGGAAGTTGATAGTAACAACAAGGTCTTTCTCAGACGGCAATCAAATCCCACCTGCCACAAAATGGTGGTGCTGCCCCTTAACAGGAAGCCAGACAGGAAGGGGTGGGGCCAAGGGAAGTGATGTCAGCGGGAGTGCCGCTCATCTGATCTGTAGGGGAGAAAGGAGGATTTCATTAATACAATTTTAAAAATAATCATTTACAGTATTTTATTTAATTTTTGCTGTTGACTCTCCTCTCATTCTCTCAGGTGAAGGTGGAATTCTGTTTTGTTAGATTTTGTCTCATTTTTATTTCTGCTTTCTTTTTTAACTTTTAAATTTTTTTTTTTTTTCTCTAGTTTGACTATGAAGTCGACCTTGATACTCACATTAGGTCCTTATGTTGCTCTTGTTTTTATCCTCTGAGGATTATATCAGAGCTAAGAACAATAGCGTTATTGTAATTCTTTATTTACAGGTTTAAACAAGACATTGCTGCTGTGTCTTCAATCTATCCAGAATGCTGCTGCTAGATTGTTAATCTGCTCCAGTAAGTGGCCTCACATTTCTCCATGTTTATCTTCACTGTATTGACTTCCGGTGGAATTCAGAATCCGGGTTAAAATTTTAGTAATCACCTATAGAGCTCTGCGTGGTCAAACTCCACATGTGAGTCCTTCTTGTTGTTGCACGGACTCGGCTGAAGACTTGCGGGGATCAAGCTTTTCAGTCCATCGCACCAAAATGGTGGAATGGTCTTCCTTGTTCTTTACGGGCCGCTGATTCAATTGATACGCATTTATAAAATCAGCTGAAGTGGCACCATTTTATGGTAGCGTAGGGGTAGCCTTTTTTGGCTCTTCTGTTTTATGTTCATTTGTAGAAATGTTAGTTTAAATTTCGTTTTTATTGTTTGTAACTGTGTGTTTTAATTGTTTTTTGTGGTGTACAGCACTTTGGGTCTCTGTATGCAAAAGGTGCTTTATAAATAAATATAATTTATTGTATAAGTTTGACTTGATTGTATAGAATGTTGTTTTGTTTAAAATCTTGGGAATTACCGTGCTGCGTTAAATCAATTCAAAGTCCCATTGTGTATTCAAACCTGAAATTTTTACTTCCTATGTGTAATCCTATACATTTACTGACATTAAATTTCATCGGTCATAGATCTGTTGACCACATCCCTCTGTGATTTTTTCACACATCTGCCAATCCACCTATCTTGGCATCATCTGCAAATTTAACCCACTTGTTATTTATATTCCTATCCAAAGCATTTATAGATATTAAAAATAGCAGTGGCCCCAGCACTGCCCCCTGCTGGATGCCCATTTTAACATCTGCCAATTCTGATAAGGTTCCTCACCCCATCACCCGCTGCTTCCTGTGTCTGAGCCAATTCTGCACTCATCTACACTCCACCCCTTGATCTGCCACTTCTTTTAGTTTGATGCCCAACCTCCCGTGTGGCACCTCATCAAATGCCTTATAAAAGTCCAGATAAATAATCTCATGAGCTCCGCTCTGATTGTATCCTGTTGTTTCTTCCTCATGGAATTCCAGCACAACCTCCCTCATCTGACCCCATGCTGACAGTTCAATACAACTCTTGCCGTATGTTGCTCAGTCTTATCCTTAATAATTATTTCCGTTGACTTACTTGTGATGCACGTTTGGCTTACTAGATATTGGTTGCTTAGGTCTGGCCAGTCACCCTTTTTATATAATGGGATAAAATTTGCCATTTTCCAGTCCTTTGGAATTTCCCCAGTGTGCAGTGGCTTCCTAAAAACTTGGAGCGTTACATAATGAACAACTTGTCATAAATATGTGCAGCTCAGTTTCATTGTTTGTCGTGTTGAATCTCTTGCCACCAGCCTGGGTTTTGGTTTCCTGAGATTTTGTAAGTTTCAGTTTTGAATTCTTTGTATAATGGATTGGCTTGACATGAGTGAGTGAGGTAGGACATGTGGCATCAGTGTCTCTTCAGTGGACTGCATATCCCATCCTGCCTTGCTCCATGCTGTGTGCCCACTGCACTCTGGTGGTCGCCCTGTAATGGAAACAAGAAGATATGAATATGGATAGGTGGATATAATTAATTTATCATGGAATCTGCTGAGGTGGAAAAATCGTCCATTGTTTCTCTACAGAAATAAAACTGAGATATGATTATCTTCCCAATTCTAAAATTTTACAATATCTCAATCATTCCTTTTCATATTTCACTGACAAATGTCACTCCTCAAATTAACTTTTTGAATTTCAGTGTTCGCACAGGGTGATTAAGTTCTTTACTGAGCAAAAAAAACAACACACTCAGTACTAGGACTGGGAATTATTTGTGACGAGAGCCAAAGAAGGCTGTTAATCTTGCACAGTGACTCATAGGTTACGCTTGATTCTTGTGCCAGCAAATCCTAAGTTTGCCTCCTACGCTCAGTTGCACAGCAGCGATATGCCAGCAGCTGCTGTCTCTGTCTAATCATTAGCAGACCTAAACAGCAGACTAATGTCATCATAAACTTACACCTCAAGGTTATTTACATTTGCAAACATGGTAAATATGAAGTGCAATCCGAAGAGCAGGATCTATTAGAGATGGATACAGTCCTGGAAAGAAGCAGCCGTGCTCCAAATTAAAGGGTGACTTGCACACTGAAAGGCTGCTGCTTTCAGAGGAACGTTCATCAAGATCCTCAAAGAGTGATTCACTGCTTAACTTGATTTGAATTTGAATGTTTATGTTCCATGAAGATGAATAGTTTTGTTTCAGTCATGCACAACTGTGTAATGATTAGCAGAAACAAAGCTTTTTGAAATTCTGGTAGACTTTAGAAAACGTGTTTTAGAGTACAACTGTTAGGCATTAAAGTGGCATGGCATCTAATCGTTCTTCAGACTTGGTTTAGATAGATAGATAGATAGATAGATATGAAAGTCACGAGAGATAGATAGATAGATAGATAGATAGAGAGCGTAGTTGGCAGGATCAGATAGATAGGTAGTTATGAGAGGCAAGACAGATAGATAGATAGCATAGTGGGCAAGATCAGATAGATGGTGTAGTTGGCAGGAGCAGATAGATAGATAGATATCAAAGGCAGAATATAATAGATAGATAGCGTAGTTGGCAGGAATCAGATAGATAGGTATGAAAGGCACGAGAGATAGATAGAGAGCATAGTTGGCAGGATCAGATAGATAGGTAGATATGAGAGGCAAGATAGATAGATAGATGGATAGATAGATAGATAGATAGATAGATAGATAGATAGATAGATAGATAGATAGACAGATAGCGAAGTTGGCAGGATCAGATAGATAGATTTCAAAGGCACGATATAATAGATAGATAGATAGATAGCATAGTGGGCAGGATCAGATAGATAGATTTCAAAGGCACGATAGATAGATAGATAGATAGATAGATAGATAGATAGATAGATAGATAGATAGATAGCATAGTGGGCAGGATCAGATAGATGGTGTAGTTGGCAGGATCAGATAGATAGATAGCGTAGTTGGCAGGATCAGATAGATAGATGTGAAAGGCACAATATGATGGATAGATACTGTAGATAGATAGATAGATAGCATAGTTTGAAACAAACCAAATGCAGGCCCATTGATGGCCCGATTTTTCCTGCAAAGAAATCTTCACCCTGTAAGCACATCTGGTGGCGTGTTGTGCAGGTTTAAACTCAACTGAGTGAGACCCAACTGCTGAATCGTCGTTAATGTTTAAACCGCCAACTACCAGGCGTTTTTTTCCGATGCCTTTCTAAAGGTCATCTGAAGTAGCTGTCAGCAGCCGCTGTAATGAAAGCCTTGCCAGTGTCGCTGCTTAGATATGAGGTGTGTGGAAAAAGACACTTTATTGTACGAGGGAGCGTCATGGTATAAACAGTGGAAACTTTTCATGTTCTGTAGAAAGTTCTAATAGGCACGTTATCTATACACGATAACTTGATTTTTTTTGTCTGGACAGCTTGGCCATCTTCCAGTGTTCTGCAACTCGTTCAAAGCCTAGAAAAATTAAAATGTGGCAAGTCTGGTGAACAGATCTGAAACAAATAGACTGCATCCTTGTTTTTTTTCTTTAAATCCCAGGTTTTGTTGACTAAATTCCTTCACATATTGTATAATAATGATAGTAGTAGTAATGATAGTAATGCATTTTATTTATATTTATATATAGCGCCTTCATATAAGAACATATCTATCAAACATGGTTTATCTTCTGGGAATGTTACTACTTGATTTGTTCAAGGTGGTTTGTGTAGAAACTGCACCAGATAAACAAAATAATACGATGTGATGGATGGCCAGGACCATTACCTGGCCAGGTGGAAGGATTGAGGGAGAGAACATGTTTGGGACATTATCTCCCCCGATCCCCCTGGGTTGCCACAGCACCACGGGTTCTTGCAGGGTATGCCGGGACTTTAGTTTGGAGCAGCTCTGTTGGGTTCCGTGGGCGCCACCAGAGGGTGCTGCTGGGTCCTTGGAGGAACCACCTCTGCCACACCCAGAAAAGCATCTGGAAGAAGGTGGAGAAACACCAGGAGTGCTCTAAAAGGAGCCGCCTCAGCACCAATCAGGGAGCCAGACTTGGGTGGTGGAGGACAAAGCTGGTGAGGAGGAGTGAAAGAGAGAGAAGAAGAAAGGACGCTGCTTGGTTATATTGGAGCTTTGTACTACACTGTGTAGTGGCAAGCCAAAGAAAAGCGCTTTCTCACTAAAGAATAAACGTGTGTGCCGTGTTGAACTTGTGTCTCAGCCTGTCTGTGTCGGGGTGTGGGGAGCACTGGTCTACAAATAATAATATTTAGCATTTTAAAGACTGACATTCACCAACTACACTCATACAGGGCCAGCACGTATGGCGAGGGTGGCATTCTCATGCAACTGTAGATATTGTTTTTGACATTGAAACATCATAATACACAAAATGAGCGTAAAGTATGAACCTTAAGAATTACACACACAACCAGTAACTTATTTAAATAATCCTGTTAAAAACTGTGAAAAAACATTTCCATTTTAACAGGTTAGAATTTCACCGAGCACAGTTTGTGCCACCTTGCCACATCATAAATGTCTGGAGAATTAAAGCGGCACGTGTGCTTTTCGAAACCATGTGATACTATGCTGTTCATTTTCCTGATTTTCACAAACTTACAGTATTGCGTTTTATTACTAAAAATTTTTTGTGGTGCGCCATCCCCCAAAGGTCAGGCAAAAAGACAATTTTCCCTTGGGGATTGATAACATATATCTTAAAATAAATAAATAAATAAATTTGGAAGGACAGAACTATAGCAACTGGACAGACACACACTTGTCTTTTTGTTAAGGTTATGGTGGATGACCGGGGCTCTTGCCCGGCCAGGATGGCCAAAGTGTGGAAAGACCGGGGGAAAGAGGATTGTCGGGACAGTTTCCCCCCCAGGCCGATACAGGGCAGTCGCCTTGGTTTCCACTGGGATCACGGGTTATGAGCATGGGGGCTGATAATAGTTATATAAATAATTTATGACTAAAAGAATATTATAAAAATAATGTAAAACAATGAACAATAATAAAAAGTGAAGAAAAAAGACAAAAAGAAGCAATGGAACCGTGCCTTGATCATTTCAAAAGAAATAGCAGGATGCAGGGACACCTGATTTTCCTGGAACAAATGTTAATTTATTTTCTGCACTTACAGAATAAACAGTAATTAATTTAATAACATCATATTATCACTATTTTGGACTTAATTCTCACAATAGCAGCATTTTGTCCTTAGTTATCGTGTTGTAGCTAAGCATATGACCAGCGCTGGCAATAAGTGTGACATGATCACATCAGTTTTATTTAACATGGCAAGCACTTCCATGTGTCCACACATTTAAATAAAATTGAAACCAAACTCTGTCATGGTTTGAAGGAATCTGTTAACTTGGGAACACAATTGTTAGTGACAATTTAGGCCTTCTGCTTTGTAATATTTGACTTTGATTTGTTTGTTAAGATGAGGAGACTCAAATATAACAAAAATGGGTTTGAGGCCTTCTGAAAGCTCCATGAATCGCAGCCTGACCAAGGAGACTCGGCTACTCCTCATTGCTAACTGCTGGTTTTGGGCCTAGCAGGGCCCCAAGCAAGGAGAGCCGGCAAGAATAACTAGACAAATCTCACAATACAGCACACAAGAGGAGGGATTACTCTAAACCCCTGGCTCAAGCAGAAAAGGGCAAACAAAGAATCTTCGTAAATGAAGGATTAAGTTAACAAAGATAGAAAATAAGGAAAAATACTCAGAAAAACAAAAAGAGGCAAAAAGGAGTTGCCTAAAAGGTGATCCTATAGCGAACAAGTCAAAACATTTGCTCCTTGAATAGAAAAAAAGAAACTAAGAAAAAACAGAAAAATCGAAGAAAAACAGAAAAATTCACACAAAAAAAAACTCCAAATAAATACATTTAAATAAATGTATTTATTATAAACAAATAAATACATAAATAAAAATTTTCCTGATTTCAGTGCACTTGACTCGAGCTGGGGCTAAGAACTGGGGCCTCATTTATAAACGGTGCGTACGCACAGAAATGTTGCGTAAGAACTTTTCCACGTTCAAATCGCGATGTATAAATCCTACACTTGGCGTAAAGCTACACACTTTTCCACGGTACCTCATGGCTTGTCGTACGCAAGTTCTCCGCTCGGTTTTGCAGACTGGCGGCACCCAGCGTCAAAGCAGTGCTACTGTTCCTGCGTGGTTACACCTTATTTTCCTGACGTGGCTTTATAAATACACTGAAACTAACCGCATATTGTTTATTAGCGCATCTGATTGTAATTAACTTGTAACAATATAATGGTCCAGGGAACAGCCATAGTAAAAACATTTGGAAAACATCTTGTATCACTCCTGTCCCAAAGGCATCACGTCCTAGTGAGCTGAATGACTTCCGGCCTGTTGCTCTGACGTCACATCTGATGAAGACCATGGAGAGGCTGCTGCTTCACCACCTGAGGCCACAGGTCCGTCACGCCTCGACCCTCTGCAGTTCGCATACCAGGAGAAGGTGGGAGCGGAGGATGCCATCATCTATATGCTTCATCGATCCCTCTCCCACCTGGACAGAGGCAGTGGTGCTGTAAGAATTATGTTTCTGGACTTCTCTAGCGCCTTCAACACCGTCCAACCTCTGCTTCTTAGAGACAAGCTGACTGAGATGGCAGTAGATTCACACCTTGTGGCATGGATTGTGGACTATCTTACAGACAGACCTCAATATGTGCGTCTTGGGAACTGCAGGTCTGACATTGTGTTCAGCAATACGGGGGCGCCGCAGGGGACTGTACTTTCTCCGGTCCTGTTCAGCCAACATACATCAGACTTCTAATACGACTTGAAGTCCTGTCACGTGCAAAAGTTCGCTGATGACACTGCTATGGTGGGCTGCATCAGGAGTGGGCAGGAGGAGGAGTACAGAAAGTTAATCAAAGACTTTGTTAAATGGTGCGACTCAAACCACTTACACCTTAACACCAGCAAAACCAAGGAGCTGGTGGTGGATTTTAGGAGGCCCAGGCCCCTCATGGACCCTGTGATCATCAAAGGTGACTGTGTAGAGGGTGCAGACCTTTCAATATCTGGGATGGCAGCTGGATGACAAATTGGACTGGACTGCCAATACTGATGCTCTATGTAAGAAAGCTCAGAGCAGACTATACTTTCTGAGAAGGTTGGCATCCTTCAACATCTGCAGTAAGATGCTGCAGATGTTCTACCAGACGGTTGTGGCGAGTGCCCTCTTCTACGGGGTGGTGTGCTGGGGTGGCAGCATAAAGATGAAAGACGCCTCACGCCTGGACAAACTTGTTAAGAAGGCAGGCTCTATTGTAGGATTAAAGTTGGACAGTTTAACATCTGTGGCAGAGCGACGGGCATCTACAGTATCTATCTATCTATCTATCTATCTAGTATTCCAAATACCATAACTGCTTTAGCGTTGTTACTCTCACTTCTCCTTCTTCTTCTTCTTTCAGTTCCTCCCGTTAGGAGTTGCCACAGCATATCATCTTTTTCCATATTACTCTCACTGCACCACTCAGAGTATTTATATCCCTGTATCTGAGTGTGAATCACAGCAGCAGCTGATCGGAAAGAGAATTATCGGTATACAGACTCGAACACACCACGGTAAAACGTTTCAAAGCCTTTCCTGTACGGACGCGTATTTACATATGATGATGATATCATTTTTAAGGAGAAATGCAGCAAAATATGTTTATAGTATTATACAGATAAAACTTTAACTTCATTTAAATAATCTATCTTCTTCACTGGGAGTGTCGTGAAGGATAGAATAATTAAACATGTACTACGAAGATATTTCAATGTTCCTTAAATGTTTTGAAGACTCGGCACTCTAAGCTTACAGATGGCTTAACGTCTATTACAGAGCTGATTGTGTGGCGATTGGGTATTTGGGAAAAGAAAAGCAAGGACTGCAGTGGCGGCTACGCCAATATATATTGAATATAAAGCAGAAAGAGCAGCTAAAAATGCAGAGACAAATTTCGGCAAAAGTTAAATTAAAAAGTTAAAAAGTTAGATGCTTGTGTCATGAGCACAAGACGGCTATGCAGTGTAATCCACTGCGCATAAGCTACCTTATTGACTTTGGTGGGCGAAGGAGCCACCGATTCTTCCTCTGCTCAGTGCCACCCCTGATTGTACTGCTGCAATAAATTATTTCATTGAAGTGAAACCCATGTTTAATAATGTGCTTTAACTCCTATCATCATGAAAATGATATAACGTATACATCTCAGTATTTTAGTTATTCAGAGAGCTGTAATATCACGAATGTCATGGACTCGGTGTCCAGTTGGAGGAAGAGAGCCGGTTTAAGAAGCAAGGAGTGATTCACACACATAGAGCACATAGAAGATCAAATACAAAACAAAGCATTTAATGTGCTACTTTAATTACGATGTGATTTGAGAAACTGGTTAATTAAACGATTTTAAGATGAAGTTTATGATGTTCTACAACAAAACTGACAAAATAAACTACGTGATTAAAGTGGAAATTTCGAGATTGAAGTTGACATTTCGTGCTTTTTCCCCACCGTGTGCCTTTTTTCTCTGTACCCTAATAAGCTTTCATACGACACTCAGACAGTGAGCTTACAACTCGGCTTTTCACGGCGACTTTGATATGTGACTTCTTTATTTCCGGCACTGTGCAATTTTGTGAACGTGAGTTTGCAACTTTCTCCAACACGCTAAGTCACTCGATCAACTTCCTTTTGTTGATTATACCACAGTTTATTTGAACAAATAGTATGTTTTTCCTTTGCCTCCACTTGGTATTCGCTGAAATTCTTATATTTTCCCCGTGCTTTTCCCATTGTCTTTTCACAGAAGGCTGCGCTTAAGGGCAATTTATATAGATTTGCATATTCAAAGAGGCGTAATTCGGGGAGGAGTTGGGGCGTTACATGAAGCGCGTGCACGAGCGTTAGTTTTCACGCTGATCGGGATTTATGTAGCGGAAGAACGTGGAAGTTGGAGAACGCACAGATTCCTGCATCTGGATTTTTCTGTGCGTAAGCGCATTTCGGCTTTTGTGCGTACGCCATGGTATAGTGCGAGTTCTACGCACGGCGTTATACATGAGGCCCCAGGTGATGTTAGGGTGGTCCTGCCTTCTTGGGTTCCACCCACAAAACACACTGAATGGAGGGACATTTGACAAGACATTACACATGTCACAAAAATAAATGATAACTTATTTAAAGAATAATTCAAAGACAACAGTAATTTACATATATTTAAACTGATACGTAAGGTCATTTCACTTTTGGTGCACCATCGCTTCCTTTCTGACCTCTTTCAGACCTCTGCTCGTTTGGTTAGACGTTTCTCTTACGCTGCCCTTAAGCAACTTTCATCTTCTGATTCTTACACTTTGACCTCTTTGGCCTTTTCATTGTTCTAACTAGTAAAAATAAATGTTGTAGCGTTTCTCACAAGAATAAATATAAACAGGTCCCAGGCCTCATAGTGTCTGCCAGAGGCCAGAGCACCTGGATACTTCTCCACTACCCCAGGGTCCTTATTTGAGGCTCACCGGTGGCCACATATCCAAGCCAATGGGCTTCAGTAGGTGGGAGGCCCCCCACCACTCCACCCACCCGCTGCTCACGGTGATGCTTTAAATAATCCCACCCACCTTGGACAGCACGTGGCCACCTGAGAAGCATGTCCCTCTCAGGGTCACATCTGAGGCTCACTGGTGGCCACACATCCAGGCCGAGGGGCTTCAGCAGGTGGGTGGTACACTCAAAGTGCCCCCCATACTCATGGTGATGCTTTATAGCCAGCTTCATCAAATAATCCCGCCCACCTTGGACAATATGTAGTCACCTGAGAAGCATGTCCCTCTTAGGATCACATCTGAGGCTCACTGGTGGCCACACATCCAAGCCAATGGGTTTCAGCAGGTGAGAGGTGTGATCAAAGTGCTCTCTAAGTGCCCCCCCCCATCCACCCGTCCCACCCACTGCTCATGGTGATGCTTTATAGCTAGCTACTTCAAATAATCCCACTCCCCTTGGACAGTATGTGGCCACCTAAAAAGCATGTCCCTCTCAGGTCCACATCGGAGGCTCACTGGTGGCCACACATCCAGGCTGATGGGCTTCAGCAGCTGGGTGGTGCACTCAAAGTGCTCTCAAAGTGCCCCCAAGTTTATGGTGATGCTTAATAGGCAGCTACTTCAAATAATCCCGCCCACCTTGGACAATATGTGGTCACCTGAGAAGCATGTCCCTCTCAGGGACACATCTGAGGCTCACTGGTGGCCACACATCCAGGCTGATGGGCTTCAGCAGCTGAATGGTGCAATCAAAGTGCTGTCGAAGTGCCCCCCCACCTATCTCATGGGGCAAAGGGGGTTTATAGTCAGCTTCTTCATATATTCCCACCCCCTCGGATAGTCCGCGGCCACCATAGTAGCCCCCGTCACTGTCAGATCCGGACCCTAGGACATTACAATATTTTATTTGTGCTTTTTTGGGTTGCCTTGATTGTTAGTAAAGAGCTGCTGAGAGAGCCCCTCTTGTCACGATACCCCCAGTGCGGCAGATTCATTTCACATTTTACTCTCTATATAAAATTCTTTTAATGCAACATAAAGGTTTAACATACCAGGCATAAATCATGATTTACAAGAATGCAGCAACCTCTAATTAGTTTTAATTCATTAGTTTATTAATCTTACAATGAATTTGATTATTATTGTTGTGAGTAAATGTGACCAATTAGCTTGAATATTTTGCAGAGACATATAATGACACATCACACAGCAAATACTGTAATTAATAACAATGACAAATTATGCACTGTCAATGAATCTAACCGATGGGGGCTTTCAGGAGGGAGCGAGCATCAGAGCGAGCAAGCGAGCGTTGAAAGATCTCTCTGATCCATTTATGAACCGCAGTGAAAGGCGGATGAATTTGCCAATAGAGAGTCTTTGGAGACTTTGATGAAAACCCAGCATAAGACAAAACAGAAATGGGTCTGCTGCCATTCTGGTACACATTCAAGTGCTGACTACCCTGTGTTTCCTTTCAACAAGGTCCTTTCCAGCCCAACCCTAACGGAGGCTTTAAATGGGATTATCTGACAAATGCCTGATGGCATAATCTACGGTTTTGTTATTCAGTACTCAAATGGACCCTCCATGAGTCAGCGCCTTAATGTGGTGGAGTGGCTTGTGTGATCAGTGATCCCCTGGGCGATCCCCTGCCATCGGGAATCGTGTACTCCTGGTAGGGCCATCCATGACTGCAAGGGTCAGAGGTCAGACCAACCCTTAGCCACCAAGGGAATTAGTCCAGTGGATCAAGATGGTGACTCTACAATGAGTTCATCAGGAACACGGGAACACAGTTGGAAACTTATGAAGGGGAAATTTCATACAAACATTGGGAAGTTTTTCTTAATGCAGAGAACCACAGACACCTGGACTAAGTGATTAAGTAGTGTGGTGGACAGGAGGACTTTAAGGACCCTCAAAACGCAACTTGATGTTATGTTGGAAGAATTAAGAGGACAGGACTGATGAGCATATTTGGGCTGAATGGCCTGTTCTCATCCAGATTGTTCAAATCTTCTAAAATTCTAATGATGAATAATTCTGACACTAGAATGCTGGTGGCTTCAATCAGGGGAACAAACTTCTATCAGCACGTTCCATTTCTTCTTGCTTTATTTAAATGTGAATGGCTTAAACTGTAAACCTGTGGCACCCCTGGGAGGATCTGATCACATCTTATTAAGATTAAGATCCTTTTAGCAGAGAGCAGCCGCTCTCTTATTATCCATGCCAGAGGTTCCTGTTTGTATTTGGTGGGCTGATTTATATAGTGCCTTTCACATCTGTTTATCTTTTATATAGTGCCTTTCATGTCTATCTATTTTATACTGCCTTTCATATCTATCTATCTATCATATAGTGCATTTAACATCTATCTAAAGTCAAGGATGCCAGGGGCCACGACCCGGCCGGGACGCCCTGAAGGACCGGAAGAGGGTCTACGCCCGCCCTGGATCATGTGGTGGCCGCCACCCTGGTTGCTTTGGGGGCCACGGGTAGAGGGCTTGGAAGCCCAATCCTGTAGGGGCCCGTGGTCACCGCCAGGGGGTGCCCCCATGCCTTTGGAGCCCTGGACCTCAGCACTTCCGCCACACCAGGAAGTGCTGGGGGGGAAGAAGAGCAGGGACACCTGGAGTGCTTCTGGGGATGCAGCCGGCACTTCCGCCACACAGGGGCGGGTGATTGCCGGAACTCACCTGGAGCACATCCGGGTGATAATAAAAGGGGCCTCCTCCCTTCATTCAGCGCGAGAGTCGAGAGTGGAGTGGACTGAGCCTACTGGAGGAGGAAGGAGGAAGTGAAGAAGACATTGTGTGGCCAGGACTTTTGGGGATTTGTGGTGCACTTGGAACTGTATATAGTTGTAAATAAACATGATTGTGGGTGACATGAACGTGTCTGCCTGTCTGTGTCTGGGCCAGTCTCCACACTAACTATTATATCGTGCCTTTCATAACTATCTATCTATTATATAGTGCCTTTCATATCTATCTATCTATTATATAGTGCCTTTAATATCTATCTATACATTATATAGTGCCTTTAATATCTATCTATCTATTATATAGTGCCTTTAATACCTATCTATCTATCTATCTATTATATAGTGCCTTTAATATCAATCTATCTATCTATCTATTATATAGTGCCTTTCATATCTATCTGTACATTATATAGTGCCTTTAATACCTATCTATCTATCTATCTATCTATCTATCTATTATATAGTGCCTTTTCTTTTGATCTAAGTCTCTCCTCAGTAGGCATTCCTAAAATCTGGCCCCCTAGTTGTGAGGCCTACACAAGACCACTGGAGTTGGTGTCTGCTAGGCATTGACAAGTCTGCCTAAACCACACAACACAAGCCGCACTAAATGGCTTGGCTCTTCTTGACTCGCTGCTTTGGCTACTGGGAAAGAAAACATGTAGAAAACTCACAACAAGCCCATCCTATTTATGAGACTTCTCAAAGGTCTTCTGAGGCTACAGTTATGAATAGCGTGATCCTTAAAAGACCTCAATGAGAATTAATGTGAAAAGTAATCCATACCACACAAGAAACCTTAGAAAAATGCTAGGATCTTAAAAACCAGGAAGACGTTCTCTTGGTCAATTTTCTACCCTCATATTTACCAGAAAAGTAGTTTTTTTTATTGTTACTTTTACTTATTATAGATTTTCCATTTATAAAATGACACATGCACAAATGAAACGATCAAACACTTCAGTAAAGTGCCATTATACTTACCAGCAGCCTCAAAAAAAAAAACAAACAAAATGGCATAACTTGTTATTTTAGGACAATTACGGGGTTAGACCAATATGTAAGGACAATGACGTTTAAAGACAGACTGCGACACTCATTTGGATTCAGAAGGCTGGCTGCTCAGTCGCTTTTTAGATGTGCTCAGCAGTAATAAAAATCAAAACACATCAATCCACCTAAATGATACCGGCATCTAAAATAACATTCCGGGGTGTTTCTGATGCCGGGGTGGTCTTTGAGTTTGCTCCCCCCATAATATATGCATATCATACAAAAAATGAAAAGGATGGAAATCTGAAGTAAATTTTTAGTTTAATTTACAGTTTAGTTCCAGTAACAGTCCTTTCTTCACTATTGAGATATTTCAGTAAGGCCTCTTCATTTTTTTCAATCCTTTGTCCCTCACCTTTTTCTTTTTTCTAAAAGCAGTGCCGCTCTCTGTTGCAAATAATAAAATATTAATAATGAGATAGAAGCATTCGTCCCTTTCAGTCCCTTTAATTCAGCAAACGGGTGAAGATTGGCATTTGTAAAATATTACGTTGCAACAATTTTTATTAAAAGTTTCTTTATGTATAAGAATGTCAGTTCAAATGAACGGATCGTTTATTTAGTCTCTTATAAATACTCATAGTGGACCTCAGTTTAACGGGAATACTCCAATCAGTAAGAGAGTCAATGTTTTATTCTCATTTCATGATTTTTACTCTGTTAAATAATAATTGATTTTTCTTTTACATATTTTGTAATTTTGTAATTTTTGACTCCAATAAATAATCATTTTTAATTTGTACATTTACAGATTTTACTAATATTCTGGCCACAACTGGGGGTTGGGACCCCTGGTATATACACACACAACACACACACATATATCTCTCTATTATAAAAGAAAATCTTCAGATGAGACAAGACTATTGCCAAGTCCCGCCCTCCTCTTCACCCTTTCCAGTTCATGGCCCATGCCCACGGTCCTCTCACCTCTCATTGGTGTTCCCGCGCTCTCCACTCTTATAAATTTTAACGTTTTCCTCACTTTAAGTTCCCAATAAAAGAAAACTTATTATGTCCAAATCTTATTGAAGAATTTCATCCCAAATTATCAACAGTAGAAATTAGTTCACAGGCAATCCTGGCACCGAAAAACGATGAAGTCAAACGAATTAATGCGAAAAATGTTGATCGATTACACGACAGATTGGCTAAAAGTGTATCAATAGACTACGCTGAAGCAGTTGGTGGTGATGGTGAGGAAGATGAAAACATCAGCTTACAATATCACGAAGAATATCAACAACCGTTAACACCGTCAGGTTTTACAACGCATGAATTACTATTGAAAGAAGGATGTATCGTAATGTAATTGCGTAATTTATGTCTGAGTGATGGGCTACGCAATCGGACAAGATTAGTTGTATTGAAACTTGGTCGAACAATTCTGACCTGTAAAATTTGAACAGGTGACAATAAAGGTAATGTAGTACATCTTCAGGGGATAACATTAGACACCAAAGGAGATCTCGATATGCCGTTCGTAGTAAAACGTTTACACTTTCCCGTTAGAATAGCTTTTGCTATGACAATTAACAAATCACAGGGACAAACATTCGAAAAAGTCGGTTTATTTATTAGAGAAAAAGAAACAAACTTCACTCACAGACAATTATACATTGCATTGTCACAATGTAACTCCAAACACGAAATCAAAATTCAGTGCAATATTGGCGAAAAGGTCATTCAAAAAACTGTTTTTCCTGAAGTTTTACAGTAAAAGTGTAAGTTTAAAAAGTATTTCTGTGTTAATTTTAAAGCCAAAGAGAAACAAAACGTATAACGCAACAAATACCTCTAACACAACATAAAACATAATTTAGTTTCAATTTATTACATTTAACTATTTTTTACTATGGTTAATTACTTGCTGTATTGTAAAATAGTTAGTTCTATTATGCATACAGGAAAATAGCAATCTGTTTAAATTGTACATCCGCTTCTCCATATGTGAGCGGCAGAGCCGCAAAGTGGGTAGCGTGGAGTGCCCGCCTGGTTGATGGCGAGTGAAGTGAGCAGAGGGTAGAGCACCCTAGTATATATACAGTCATATGAAAAGGTTTGGGAGCCCCTCTTAATTCTTTGGATTTTTGTTTCTCATTGGCTGAGCTTTCAAAGTAGCAACTTCCTTTTAATATCTGACATGCCTTGTGGGCACAGTAGGATTTCAGCAGTGACATTAAGTTTATTGGATTAACAGAAAATATGCAATATGCATCATAACAAAATTAGACAGGTGCATAAATGTGGGCACCCCAACAGAGATATGACATCAATACTTAGTTGAAAATCTAACAGCCTCTAGACGCCTCCTATAGCCTTTGATGAGTGTCTGGATTCTAGATGGAGGTATTTGTGACCAATTCTTCCATACAAAATCTCTCCAGTTCAGTTATATTTGATATCTGCCGAGCATGGACAGCCTGCTTCAAATCATCCCATGGATTTTCGATGATATTCAACTCAGGGGATTGTGAAAGCCATTCCAGAACATTGTACTTCTCCCTCTGCATGAATGCCTTTGTAGATTTCCAACTGTGTTTTGGGTCATTGTCTTGTTGGAATATCCAACCCCTGCATAAGTAACTTCAACTTTGTGACTGATGCTTGAACATTATCCTGAAGAATTTGTTGATATTGGGTTGAATTCATCCGACCCTCGACTTTAACAAAAGGACCCCAGTCCCTGAACTAGCCACACAGCCCCACAGCATGATGGAACCTCCACCAAATTTGACAGGAGGTAGCAGGAGTTTTTCTTGGAATGCCGTGTTCTTCTTCCGCCATACAAAGCGCTTTTTGTTATGACCAGATAATTCAATTTTTGTCTCATCAGTCCAAAGCACTTTGTTCCAAAATGAATCTGGCTTGTCTAAATGAGCATTGGCAGACAACAAGCAACAACAACAACAACATTTATTTATATAGCACATTTTCATACAAACAGTAGCTCAAAGTGCTTTACATAATAAAAAATAGAAAAATAAAAGACACAATAAGAAAACTCTGCGACTCTGTTTGTGGCGCGAGTGCAGAAAGGGCTTCTTTCTCATCACCCTGCCATACAGATGTTCTTTGTGCAAATTGCGCTGAATTGTAGAACGATGTACAGACACACCATCTGCCGCGAGATGTTCTTGCAGGTCTTTGGAGGTGATCTGTGGGTTGTCTGTAACTATTCTCACAATCCTGTGCATATGCCGCTCCTGCATTTTTCTTGGCCTGCCAGACCTGCTGGGTTGGTTTGACAGCAACTGTGCCTGTGGCCTTCCATTTCATGATTCCATTCCTTACAGTGTAAACCTCTGAGATGGCTTTTTGTAGCCTTCCCCTAAACCAGGAGACTCAACAATCTTTGTTTTCAGATCTTTTGAGAGTTGCTTTGAGGATCCCATGCTGTCTGTCACTCTTCAGAGGAGAGTCAAAAGGAAGGAAGCACAACTTGCAACTGACCACCTTAAATACCTTTGACAACTCATGATTGGACACTCCTGTCTATGAAGTTCAAGGCTTAACAAGCTCATCCAACCAATGTAGTGTTGTAAGTAATCAGCATTGAGCAGTGACAGGCATTCAAATCAGCAAAATGACAAGGGGACCCACATTTGTGCACAGCCAGTTTTTCACATTTGATTTAATTTCATACAACTACATACTGCGTCATTAAAAATCTTTGATCGGAAAACACCCCAGTGCTCAGATGTTCCTAGGAAATGAAAGACATACCACGGTTATCTTTTTTGTTGAAAGGAGAGTCAATTATTATGCAGGTTGCAGGTTAAACTTTTTCATACGACTGTGTGTATATATGTAAAAGACATACACACACTGATAAAATGTATATAAATAAATAGAAGCATGGCATCATTTTCACCCTGCTGCCAAAGCCCTTTGTCTTCTGGCCTCACCAAATAAAGTAAATTCCAGCAGCAGAAATGACAGTCAGAGCCCCCTAGAGTGCAGATTTCCCATCACCATCACAGCAACTAAGCACACATTCACCCTTACAACAAAGTCACATTATTTCCCCCTCTTCCTTTTCCTTATGTTGTGAATTAAATGGCGCACTTACCTTGGCTATTCGCTAGATTACAGTAAACTAGGAAGTACAAATCTGTAGTGTTTGTGGTTCCAACTTACCACAATGTTGGAATCCCATTGTACACCAAAAGAACAAATTCTCGACTCATGACGGCAGAGACACTGAGAGAGGAGTAGCGCGGATGACGGAGGGGACCCTTGCATTTCAGCCAGCAATGATAAAAGGGCCAATATTTGAAAACGCAAAATAAATGTATCCCCTCATATGAATATGTCGAGGCAATGCCGGACACTTTGGCTGGTTAGTACAAAAGTCTTCAGAGATCAGTCCAGGGTAGCACCTAAACTGCAGATGTTCATCCCCACTAGCTTTGTGTCCCAATTAGATTCCTACTTTTTCTTAATCAAGCTGTTATTTCCCAGTTTCTTCCTTTTTTTTTTGTGCTAATCCAAAAATTTGTGAAATTTTTCTTGGAAGTCAGCAAGCATCTGTGTGCGTTACACTGACGTGAGTTATTTCTCTTTTTCTTGTTTTTTTTTTTTTTTAAGACTTTGCACTTTTGAAAATTCTGTCTGTTCAAGCGTTTTCTCACTAATTAGCAGGGCCGATGAATTGTACACTGAAGCGGCTGCTCTGCTTTAGCATTCAGTGTCATTTGCACCTGCGTCTACATGGATCAACTCTAATTGTCAGCGTTTGGATATAATCAAGGAAGCAAACGCCGCTGGAAAAACGGCAAATTAAAAAGAATTGGGTAAAGAACAGGGAACATTTAAAGCTATGGCTACAAATAGAGGTTTCTGAATTTATTTGATGTGCAAATGCATAACTAAACAGTTCAATTCATTAGAAGGAGGGCTGAGCCATTGATTTGGGATTCTGGTTGGAATGCAAACCTGCAGCCACACTGCTATCCTGGTCTAAACCTGAGAACCCCTGAACAGTAATGCAAAAACAAGATTACTACTACTACTACTAATAATAATGATTCATTCATCTTCCAACATGCTATATCTTAAGACAGGGTCACGGGGGTCTCTATATACATATATAACCAATAACAAAAGACGTGTGCATTAGAACAATCTTGACGAGAACAGGCCATTCAGACCAACAAAGCTCGCCAGTCCTATCCACTTGTTTCCTCCAAGAAAACATCAAGCCAAGTTTTGCAAGTCCCTAACGTCTTACTGTCTACCACACTACTTGGTAGCTTATTCCAAGTGTCTATCGTTCTTTGTGTAAAGAAAAACTTCCTAATGTTTGTGCGAAAACCATTCTCTGGTTTTGTTTCGGATGTCGAACAGAGAGTTTAGAGTAGTTTAGAGGTTTAATAAATACTGAATACACAGGCCTTCCAGCTACCGAATCCACTGGTTTGAGAGCAGGAACTAAAAGCGATTGAAATCAACATGAGGGGACGTCGAATGTAGGAGTCAGTACACCGGCGATATGGGGGAGTGGCTCCTGGCAAGTGGGCGGGGTCAAAAGTGATGCAGCTGACAGGGGCGTAAGTTTATGGGCCTCAGAATGTCTTAGGTCGCTGAATCTGTCCAAGGCTTCAGACCACTGATAACGCAATTTTGTGTCAGTAAGCTCACCACACATTAGCTGGTGAAGGGGTGAGAGACCGTCAGCCAATCAGAGACTGTGCCGATGCAGATTCAGTTCCAGGTTCCCATCTCCAGTTTGGGAGAACTCAAACCCAATACCGTTGGTACTGCAATCAATGAGCTGGACAGTGAGACACAACAAAACAAAGGGATGGTCCTAATAGTGCAAAAGTGCTTTTATTTAAAAACCAAACCAGACCACAAAATGTTCAAATAAATAGTGCAGTGTTGCAAATAAATAAATAATCCAATAAAACCAGTGAAAGGGTGGAGGTTAAAAACACAATAAATAAATCCTACAAAGAACAAAGACTTCTACTGTAACCCTGTTAAGGGTTATCATGGCCACATAAGTAGGTTACTCGCAAAGAAATCGACGTTTGTTAAGCTGGTTTCTCAGAGACCAATATCCCGATTTCTCTAACCAGAATAAGGGTATACGGGGCAATTTTTGAAAGCAGGTCTCTTACTGAAACGTGTGTAAACACATTCAGTGATCGAGTCTTCTACAAATTTTGGGAAATTTCTGTCCATGTAGGAACTCCTGCAGTCATTTTTGTAAAAGGGAAACAGAAGAGGAGACACACAGCAACTTGTTTTTCTTTTGCACATATATAAATATATATATATATATATATATATATATATATATATATATACACACTCATGACTTCAGTTTAGCACACCCTGACTAGAGCTGCTGATTAGCTGATTAGTTTTGCACATTGCAGTCCTCTTTGTTAGTATATATATATATATATATATATATATATATATATATATATATATATATATATATAGATGGACAGTTTTTACATAAGATTTTTATATAATTTGTTTTATAATTACTAGGGTCTTTTGCCCCCTACTCGTTTTGCTCGCCCCCCCCCCTAACTCCTCTCCTCTGCTTCACGCTCGCCACTTCGCGACTCTGCCCTCGTGTTGTGAAGGGGGCGCGGGGGGGGGCGGGAGCTGAACTCACGCTAAGGAGATGCGGACGAATCAGCTCCTGGCTTGCAGCATGCTACTGCCATGCTGCGTGATCTGTATGTTGTGCTGCGTGTCGATCACTTAAAAGCCTGTTCAGCAGGTGTCCTTTTGTCTCACTTCCTATGTTAAAGTGTCTCTGAGAAATTGTTTGTAAGTAGGGCGTGGCGTGCAAGTAGTCTTACAGGACTTCAAGGTGTCTCCCCTGAGATGATCACGTCTCAACCCCAAATTTTTTTATATAATAGATAGATATTCTGAATTCTTCTTTTTATCATTTTTATAAGATTTTTGGAAGGAGGACTATTGTGTAATTGTCTGGAATTACCAAATATGACAGTATTGTTGGTGATGAGTGTTGATTGGTGAAATTCGCCACAGCATTTCCCACAGTCTATTTGTTTTGCAACCTTTTTTGCTGAATTTTTCCATGGAAATTTGCTGTATGGTTGGCTTAGGCTATTTTGTTTTCTTTTTTCCCAGCACCCAATGACATCACAGTGATCCAGCAGCCAATGTGGGATTAGAACGTCACTTCCCGATCTGCCTAGCCAATGCACAGAACTTTCACACATATGCACTGCACGGCACGGCACTGTAAGTGTACTCCACTTCATATGTTACACTGCTGCCCAATTATGGTGTATACGCTGTGAAATGGAGCGACCCGGACGCACACAGGCGGACACCGTTTCAGCCATCACCACACGTTTATTTACGATATTTATAAATGTCAAGTGCACCGCCACCAAACCCCCAGTTCCCCAAAGTCAATAACCATTGTCTTCACACACAAATCACTCGGGCCTCTCCTCGTCTCCTCTGCCACGACCTCGTCTTCCTCCTCACCCGACTCCAGCCTTTATTGCAGGGCGGCGGCTCCTTAAATAGGCGGCTAATTGCCGACCGCACCCAGCCACCTGTGACAACGCACATGTGTGATGTCACTACCTGATCGATACTGCATCCGGGTTTACACAAGATTGTCATCTGAGGCACACATTAGCTGACCATATTGAGGGCATTATAAACACTCTTGATGTTCTGCATAGATTCATTGTTAACATTGTTGTTGTGCTTCTTGCTGTGAGGCACAGATTGGGTAGTGACAAGGACAGCCAGTCAAGTATATAATGCTGATCCCTTGCATCACAGGCTCTGTGGGATTTAGTTACTCATAGTGATGGAAGCTCGGTAGATGCAGACGGAGTTAAAGGACTCGGAGTAGAGTTTTATCTCAGAGAGGTACAGTGGCACACGTTTTAAGAAGTTCTGCTTCACAGCTCAGATCACATTTTTATCCACAATGATTGGTCCAGCATAGTCAGCAGATGCGACCTCGGCCCTCAGATGGACACTTTAAAAACCACTGCACCATTATAATCCACCCAAAACGTGTTCGGTTTCTCCTTCCCCATTGACTTCATAGCATTTTACAGAGTTCACCATCATTCTCCAACCTTGCTGTGTTTTTGTCGAACTCGAGGTGAAGCAAAGTCAGTGGGGTTCACTCATCACTATTTGTGACATATCTGGAAGTGGCACAGCAGTACAACAGCACATGCCTGATGGGAAATGGGACTCTGCCTTATAAAGTGAACTACGAACAAGAAAGAGTCACACATTACGTGATCTGCAGAAGGCGATCATGAGTGGATTAGGGGGATAAAAAGGCCGGTGTGAAACAATCCATTTGTAAAATGGGGAAATTTACTAACTTCAGCAGAAAACTGATGGCTGTCACTCATCCTCTAGTTTCTAAACCCCCAGATATCTTTTTATTGTTTTTTTCCCCCCACCACTTGTTACTAATTATTGACTGGCAACGTCATACTTAGCTTCAGATGAAATTCATCACAATTGATTCATTGACAGAACTGGCATCTCGCTCTGTATGAGCGAGTCCACTTAGCTTTATCAATACCTCTTCTACAAGATTGATCAGCCTCTGGTTGAAGGCAAATCATTTCCTGAAATATCGATTTAATTTATGCCATCTTGGGGAATGTTAATATAATAATTCATTGGGCTTATTCTAATCCTCTTAGCTTTTCAGTTGGTCGTCATCATCGTCAGACATGGCACTGACATTCCAGAGGGTTGGTGCTTATAATTGGTGTGATTTTGGGCGGATGTACTGTATGTGAGGAGGGCAGCCATGATGTTATTGGGCAGTGTTTGTGTAGAATTTTAAATACATAACATAAAATGACTACTAATTAGTCTGTCAGTCATTTCCCAACCTGCTATATCCTAACACAGGGTCACGGGGGTCTGCTGGAGCCAATCCCAGCCAACACAGGGTGCAAGGCAGGAACAAACCCCAGGCATGGCACCAGCCCATGGCAGCCCTTTAGTTTAGGTGCTGCAAAAACGCCTCCATTAGTGGCAGGGCACACACACCAAGAACACACTAGGGGCAATTTAGGATCACCAATGAACCTAACCTGTATGTCTTTGGACTGAGGGAGGAAACCCACACAGACACGGGGAGAACATGCAAACTCCACACAGGGAGGACCCGGGAAGCGAACCTCAGGTCTCCTTACATCGAGATAGCAGCGCTACCCACTGCGCCATCGTGTCACCGACAACTAATTAAGTTACTTACTTATCTATTATATAGTGCCTTTCACATCTGTCTGTCTATCTATTATATCGTAACTTTCATATCTATCTATCTATCTATCTGTTATATAGTGCCTTTCAATTCAATCTATCTATCTATGTTATATAGTGCCTTTCATATCTATCTATCTATACTTATCCATCTTTCAGTCAGTCCATCCATTCACCTCTTCATTTTGAGACCACCTTATCCAGTTCAGCATTGCAGGAAATTACACACTCTTCTTCACCGCACAGGGTCCAGTGTTGTAGGTTGAAACCCCACGTCTTTTTGCTGTCTGTGTGGAGTCTGCACATGCTTCTAAAGATGTTTGTCCTAAGGAATTTTAGTTGAAAAGCTGATTCTTAAACAAGACATGGGCAGCACGGTGGCATAGTGGTAGTGCTACTGCCGCGTCCATCTCTGCGTGGAGTTTGCATGTTCTCCCCATGTCTGTGTGGGTTTCTTCCCACAGTCCAAAGACATGCAGCTCAGGTGCATTGGCGATCCTAAAAATTGTCCCTAGTGTGTGCTGTGTGTGTACCCTATGGTGGGCTGGCACGCTGCCCAGGATTTGTTCCTGCCCTGCACCCTGTGCTGGCTGGGATTGGCCCCAGTAGACCCCCGTGACCCTGTGTTAGGATATAGCAGGTTGGATAATGACTGCCTGACTGACTAAACAAGACGTACATGAGAATCTCCTTCAGGTCACACAAGCCATCGAAGATCAACCTTTGAGTGGTAACATTTTCCTATGGGAACAGTGATGGGAGTCAGGTGTGGATTCTTTCTGACGTCACAGTATACTCAAATATAGTAAACTGTTTCCATTTCCACTGGCCGTGTGTGGGTGTGGTTACCCGAATAAATAGCGCCTGCTTAATAACCGACCCCGACACCCAATTCCATTGCCCTCAACATTATTATTATTATTATTATCAGCATTCTTTCCAATTCAAATGATGTTTCTAAAATAATTAGTTTGCATTTAATTTTAAATTAACAGGAATGCAATAATAATTCATTATGCATTCTAAATTTGCAGTTCCCCAGCAAATTAGCAATAATTCTTTGGGAGGGATAATGTTATAGCACACCAATGGCATGCCTTTCACTGCTGGGGGGCAGAAGGGGGTGGCATTAATTAATGGTTATCTGATGCAGAGTTTAAATAAAAAGTAGGATTTGTTAGGTAGCTCCTTCCAATGTAATCAGGCAGTGATTATGTTCATTTAATGACATTACTTTACCATGGATACTGAGCCCATTTCCCGTACATCCAATTAGCCTGCTTCTGTATTCTTTTATTAAATTATGGCTGGTAAAAGAAAAGAAAATGAAAAAATGAAAAACTCACAATGCGACAAGGCGCAAACATTAAGTAAGCTGGCACTACTGGCTTCACAAAGTCAGCAGAAAGGAAGGAATCGATAAATAAGCAGCATTTATCCGTGCTGATCGGGCCGGGGCGACACTCACGAGTGACAGATGACGCTCCCGACTGACTCTCTATGTGTGTACAGTGTGTTGTTTAAATCCTGGTAGTAGACACGTTTCATTTCATAATAATAAATATAACAAATTGTATTTTTTTTCTTTATAATAATACTAATGTATAACTTACCTATATTTTCCTTCACATATGGTCTTATGTAATAATTTAATAAGTCACCTAGGGTGAAAATCGTGATAATTAGATGTTGATATTAAATTTCATAGAGCAGAAATTACACGCTAAAGGTCCTTTTTATTTATTACTATTTGTATTTTTAATTAATTCACAAGGCTTACATTTATTTTGATTCCCTCACATCTCAGCAGAGGTTTGTGCTCTCAGCGGGTCTTATTTATATTCCGTCTTTCTAATTTACAATAGTAATTAATGCAATGATATGCAAAATAAATAAATAGAAAAGCACTACTCAGCATGTTATTTTTGAACAATTTTATTGTGATGATTTGCTTATATGACCATTAAAAAAAAAACAAAAAAACACAGTTAATAGCCTTTTGATAAAAAAAAATCTAAATTCTCCCATTAATATTTTGTGAGAGGTGTCACACTTGGATTGGCTCCCCAGCCAGAGTTGTACCAGGATCCTTACCTGGCTGGGATGCCACTATAAAGAAAGGACAATTGAGGACAATTTGTGCTGGGCATTGCCTTCCCCAAACCCCTGATGTTAAACCACCCCCCTCCCCCCCTCCGGGTTACGGCACCTCTAACGATTCCAATAGGGCTCACTGGGAACTGTAATTCTTTGGCTCAGTCCTGTTAGGTTCGGTTTGTGCGCAGGAGAGACTAGCGAGCCCTACTTTGTCAGGCTCCAACCTCACCCAGAAAGCCTCAGTTTCGGGACACCAGAATTGCCCCATGTGTTACATAAAAGGAGGTGCCTGCCTCAACACAGAGTCGGGAGGAGGAAGACAAAGCTTGCTGGAGGAAGAATGGAGGAGAGGCAATAGAATTACAGAGCTTTAGTGAGAATTATAGTTGTGGTGTGGGAAAAGATTACTCCTGTAAGAGTTTCCCACAATAAAACCTTTTTGTGTTCATAGCAAACTTGTGTCAGAGCCTTTGTGTTGGGGGTTTGGGGAGCTGGAGGGCCTCCTGGGGACCACCATTACTAGAGGCCTTCCTCCTGATAATGGTGGAGTAGACACCACCCAAAATGGGTGAATTAGAGTTAAGGCTGTTGTTTTGTTATGCATATTGTAATGGCACTCACACCGCCAATTGGAATGGAGGTGTCCTCATCGTCTGTGTTCCTCAAGACTCTGCTTTAGGTCCAATTTTGTTTTCTTAATATACAAATCCACTTGGATTTGTCATTCGGTAACATAATAGTAACTTTCATTGTTATGCTGACGGCATACAGCTTTACTTATTTTTTGAGTCTGAGAGATGTGTCTAAGTTGTCGATTCTACAAGCCTGTATTGATGAAATCAGAAATTGTTTGATATCATGGACACCAAGCATGGGCTAGTGTTCAGGCCAGAATGGTTCAAGGTACCTTGCCGGGCAGGAAGGCCAGTATAATGGAGGGATTTGGAGAGACCACTTGCATGGACTATTTGTTCCCCTGATACAATAGGTGGTAGTCTTACTGGGCTACAGTGCCTGGATATCTGTAATGGGCAATGGGCAATGGACAATGGGACAATGAGACAGATATAAAATGTTATGCTCCATGTATAAACGGTGCGTACGCACAAAAATGTTGCGTACGAATGTTTCCACACTCAAATCGCGATGTGTAAAACCTAAATTTGGCGTAAAGCCACACTTATTTCCACGGTACCTCATACCAAGTTCTCCGCTCAGTTTTGCAGACTGGCAGCACCCAGCATCAAAGCAGTGCTACTGTTCCTGTGTGGTTTCCCTTTCTCTTTCAGATCCACATCCCTGACGTGACTTTGATATCTGACAACTTCTTTTTTATTTTGGGCACTGTGCGACTTTGTGAACTTGAGCTTTCGAGTTTCTCCGACTTGCTATGTCATTCGATCATCTTCCTTTTGTTGTTTATACCACTGTTTAAACCAACAAATAGTACGTTTTTCTTTGCCTCCACTTGGTATTTGCTGAAATTCTATTACCGTGATTTTCCCATTGTTTTTTCACAGAACGCTGAGCTTTAAGGGCTATTTATATTGATTTGCATATTCAAAGAGGTGTAATTCTGGGAGGAGTCGGGGCGGGACAGGAGGCGCGTGCACGTGTGTTATTTTTCAGGCTGACCAGGATTTATGTAACGGAAGAACGTGGAAGTTGGCTAACACACAGATTTATGCATCTGGATTTTTCTGTGCGTACGCACATTCCCGCTTTTGTGCTTATATCATGTTATAATGTGAATTCTACGCACACCGTTGTACATGAGGCCCCCAGGACTGGCAAAAAAGAACTCTTGACACCTCGCCTTAGAGTCGGGAGGTGAAGTATGAAGCTCACATGAAGAAGTGGAAAGAGAGGAAGAAGGAGAAGGAGAGAAGAGAATTGTGTTTCAGTGCTTCTGTAAATGACACAGAGAAGTCTTTGGTGAAGGTATCCGTTAAAACGCATTTTCATTTGAACCCGGAACTTGTGTTGGTGTTAGTGTGTTTGAGGGCTTGGGGTTAAGTGGCACCCCATACTAGTCACAATGTCTACTAACATTTGTCATGTGTGTGCAAACAGGGGACAACTGAGGGGCACTGGTGACTGTAATTCTGCCGCCACACCAGGGGTTGGCGCTGTGTCTTAACGACTTTCTGTCATTTTTACCTGTGCAGACTGGATGATTGACAGCTGATGTCACTTCCGCTGTCCATTCACCTGGACCCGCCTCTTCTCGCCAGGAGGACTGAAAACCAGAAGCTCCTCCGTCTTCTCGGCCAGTCCCATCCTGAACTCAGACCTCTCTGCAATCATCTGCTTGTTCGTTTCAGTTTACTTACAATCCAGTTACTTTATGGAGTTACTGGGTAGGTACCCCAACTCTTGATTCTCTTAGACTTTCTTCAGCTAAATTCTGAACACCGAGATTTGAGGTGGCACCAAGTATGAAATCAGCATCTAAGGAATTGAGGGGGGCTTTCGGACTCCAACTCGCAAGAGTGTCTATAGCTGCAGGTGGAAGCTACTGTCACACTTTATGTAACTGATCTTTTCCTAAATAAGGAGTGGCACTGCACGTGTACTTTGTCATCGTGCCCGTGTCGATCAAATACAGGAAACTCTGCAGTCTACTTTGACTTTACGCTGTAAATAAACATAGGTAAACAACATTCGATGTAGCTTTTATCTAAGTACCACATAAATGTTATTTATATAAAGATCATCACAAAACACAATCGCACAGCTTCCGCTGGCCCATCCATTATATTATACCGGCATAAAGTTATTTTGTTGTCCCACCAGCCAATCCGTCTGTCCTTCTGCCCTGGCCTCTCATCTGGGTAAGAAACCCTCTTCCTACCTGGCCGGGATGCCTGTTCTCCTCCTTTTACACTGTATATTTGCTTTTTAAATCCTTATATTTGGAAACCAAACTTTATAATCAGTCAAGCAAATACAGCATCACAGTATGCTCCGCATAGAATTTGGGAAACGTGTGTACTTGTTTTAACAAAAATGAGCCTCAAAAATGTAACTGAGCATAAAAGAGTTAATAAATATTTAATGTGTATTATGCAAAGTTTTCTATCCAACAACCTTCCTACCCTTCCCCAAAAATGTAATTGAAGCAGGTTAAATAACCCAACTGTCATTAATGAATAAAAAATTCCTGCACTCCCATGCAAGGACACTGAATTTACCAAGGACAGAGCATTCGCTTTTTTAGTATCTGATTATGCAACACGCGTGAAAAGATTTAATGAGCAGTCGCTTAAACGCATTACATCACATTATCACCCTGACAAAAAAGGATCTGCTTACTTCTGTTTTCCATTTTCATATTATTTCAAATTACCACCAAGTCGAGTTTTTGAGATACTTCATAACCTCTGAGAAATGACGAGTGGAAAAACGGGATTTAAAGTGGGACATGTGAAATCAGGTAGTAACGACATGTCCACCCTGCTCTCTGGGCTGGTCCTGGGACCTCCCTGTGAGGGGTTGGCATGTTCTCCCCATCTCTGCGTGGGTTTCCTCCCACAGTCTGAAGACACGCAGGTTAGGTGGATGGGCGACACTAAACTGGGTCTAGTGTGTGATTGGTGTATGTGTGACTGGTGTGTGTGATTGGTGTGTGACTGGTGTGTGATTTGGATGTGTGATTGTGGTGTGTGATTGGTGTCTACTACTTGGGCTAGGTTCTAGCAGACCTCCGTGACCTTGTTCAGGACAAAGCAGGTTTAGAAAATGACTGACTTACTCTTTGGGCTGGGGATCTTGATTCTGTTAGGCCATTAAACACACACACTCATTAATTTTAGCCCATGTTATGTGGTTATACCAAAATAACCTTCATGCAGTACGGCACAGGCACATATAGAGTCTCACGGCAAGCTGTTTTATATTGTACTGACATGCCATTGTGGGTGACCACAGATAGTGATAAGCAAACCCCACGGAGTTCACTTTGCCATGAGTTCGGCAGAATCATGAAAGTGTTCTGGAATGACAACGAACTCTGTGAAATAAAGTCAATAGGGGTCTTCCGTTTCCTCCCACTGTTCAAAGACATGCAGGTTAGTCAGATGAATTGTTGACAGTAAATTGGTCCTAATGTGTGGTTGGTGTGTATGTGCCCAACAGTGCCCTCTATTGGCACCCAGGGACCTCGACAGGGTTGCACTTCCAGACTCCAACTCCCAAGCACCCTTGCAAGTGTCCGGACTTGGCTGCCACATGAGGACCACTGCCACCTTGTATACGGAGGATGGAACTGCTCCTGCTACTATCGGCGTTGGACTGGTGCCCTGTCCAGGCTTGAACCCTGGGCTAGCTGGGATAAATTCCAGTCCCCCCTGGTTACAAAACGACATTGCATGAACCTTCTCAGATACTTTTATACTTTACTAGCTGTGTAAGCCCAGGCTCCTAGAAACTATTGAAATCGTTGGAATAAAAATTTAAATGTAGAGTCGCCAGGTTAGTTTTGCCGATGTGCTTGCCCCCTTGTCAATCAGCGGCTAAGAGACTTTCTCTCTCGTTTGTCTTTCCTCGACGGTTTCACTTTTGGTGACGGAGTCGCTTTCTTTCAGCTTCATGCTGAAGCCTCATACTTCTTTCCTCTTCCAACTCATTAACTTGGGGCCACTTTGCTGGCTTTTTGAGCTTCATGCTGTAGCCTCGCACTTCTGGGCCGGACAGACAGACAGACACACACACTTTCTACGCGTAGACATTTATATATAAGATTATACTATTATTTTTAATCACTGATAATCAGAAAAAGACAGAATTAGAAAAGCGGTAATTAAAGGTACAACAAAAGTGGGAGAGACATCTAAGAAAGCACAGGAAAGTAGGTTGAATGGTAAGGACCTGCAATGAGGAGAAATCATGAATATGTGGGACAAATGGTCATGGGAATGGGGAAGAGAAAGTGAGGTGGACAGATAAAGTAAAAGAAGATCTGAAGGAAAAGAGACTGACTGGAGAGGAGGTGCCGGACCGAGGTGCATGGAGAACGTTGATCAAGCGCATTGACTCCACAAAGAAGTGGGAAAAAAGAAAATGAAAATTGGTGACCATCTATGTGTGTTATTTTTATTTACTCAAAAACATTAACAGACAATAGGGTGGAGCAGTGGTAATAAGGAGACCAGGGTTGACTTGCCAGGTCCCCCCGGCGTGGAGTTTACATGGTCTCCCACAGTCCAAACACATGCAGATTGAGTGGATTGGCGATTCTAAATTGGCCCTACTGTGTGTTGGGTGTTCGTGTGTGTGTGTGCCCTACAGTGAGCTGGCATCCTGCTCAGGGTTTGTACCTGCCTTGCGCCCGATGCTAGCTGGGATAGTACTCCACCCCCACTCCGCAACATGGCCCTGTTCAGGACAAGGCGAGTTAGAAAATGAATGACTGACGTTAATACAAATTTGCTACAGTATATATATAATAATACACCTTGTCACCTTGGGGAACAACCTAACGCTACGAAAAAAGTTGTAATGTCGGTCCACCTTAAATTCCCTCACACCTCTCCATCAGCATCTTTTGTGTTGCAAATGTGTCAATCAGCACCCGCAGCAGGCAGCCTGCTATCCCCCACTGACACGGCTCAAGCCTGTTTATCTGGGTGTGAGGTGCGCGGAATTGTAGACGGTAATAATATCTCATTATTAGGAATATGTACATTTGATGTCAGTTATTACTAGTGTTCAGCATTTCGTGCCTTGCATTTTCTGCCTTCCTACATTTACCCAGATCGTTGTAGACACGGAATACACATGAACTGTATGTATTCCAAATAACGAAATATTATTTACCCTCTACAACTCTGGGCACCTCACACCCAGCTAAACAGACTTGAGCTGGGAGAACGTCAGCTCCCTCGGTGAGGAGGATGAGATGGCAGGCTGCCTGCTGCTTGTGCTGCCTGACACATTAGCAAAACAAAAGACGCTGATGAGGCGGTGTGAAAGAAATTAAGGTGGCCTGGCATTATGACTGTTTTTGTAGGCTTCAGGGATTCCAACGCCAAAGGCTTGGATAAGTGTAATTTACCACCGAGACATGGGCACTTTGTAATAACGCTTTCTATCCTCCTTCCCCTTCTGCAGAAATGAATATCGACACTGCCACTGTGACATCACATCTGGGGGTCAGATCACCTGATCCAGAGAAATGTCTTGAGTTGCTGCAAAGTGGCTTTGAGAGTAGGGGTGTTGGGCAAGGTATTGGTGGCAGTGCGATCAGCTTTGGAGGGCCATATTAGACACCATCCACAGAGTCATCATTCAGAATAAGCACTACGGGCCAAAACCAGCGAGGAGAATTACATTTATTAAAGCAGAGGATAAGCCACCACAGCATTTAACTGGGAGCTGAGAGTTGATCTAAATAGACAAGTCAAGTTCCCAGAAGAGGTCACAGCAACATCACTAAGACCAGGCATTGTCTTGCTCTCCAGATCATCCATGTTGGTCATACTGTCACATGGGAGGATTGGATCAAAGAGGCCAATGAAGGCAGAGAGAAAGGTTGGTAGACGAGGGGAAAGCCGGCTGAAGTAGGCTGCAGGGGGCTCACCGAAAAGCTCTCCTGCAAGATGCTTACCATCCTTGGCACTGACAGGGCCACACAGACTACCAGGGAGGACATTGATGTGGCATGTACCTGGCTATGGGTTAGATGATGAGAACCGTGAGGGAGACTTGGTCAACATTGTCTGTGACACCTGAGTGATGCCAAATGACTCACAAGTCTCAATGACCTCAGGAACATCACTGAAGATCACAGTGTGTGTCAAGGAAAGAAAAGAGTCATATAGTAGTTAATCAAGAATGGTTACTGTGGCATATGTGCTCTGGATGTTGGCTCTTTATATATTACATTATACTAGCTATGCAAGCCCATGCTATAAAAAGCCCAGGCACCTAGAGACCATGGATTCTGGCTCTTCAATCAATCAGTTGCATTGGTTGTGTATTAGCGGCTAAGCAAGGTTCTCTTTTCTCGGTGGTTTCACTTTGGTGAGAGAGTCGGTTTCTTTGAGCTTCATGCTGTAGCCTCGCACCTCTGGGCCGGACAGACAGACACACACTTCTATGCCTAGACATTTATATATAAGATTATTATATTATATTATATTATATTATATTATATTATATTATATTATATTATATTATTATACTAGCTGTGTAAGCCTGTGCTGTAAAAAGCCTGGGCTCCTAGAAATCAATCAATCAATCACATCGGCTGTGCATTAGCGGCTAAGCGAGTTTCTCTCTCGTCGGAGGTTTTGTTTTGCCGATGTGCTCACCTCCATTGTCTGTCAGCGGCTAAACGAGGTTCTCTCTTCTGAGAGGTCTTGTTTTGCTGATGTGCTCGCCTCGCCTGTATGTTAGCGGCTAAGTAAGTTTCTCTTTTCTAGGCGGTTTTACTTTAGCGATAGAGTCGTTTTCTTTGAGCTTCATGCTGTAGCCTTGCACTTCCGGGCCAGACAGACAGACAGACACACTTCCACGCCTAGACGTTTATATATAAGATTATTATATTATATTATATTATATTATATTATATTATATTATATTATATTATATTATATTATGATATTTAATTATTGGTGACCATGGATGGATATTCATTATTTCATAATATACAGTACAACAAGCTAATGTACACTGATTGACATGCATGGTGTCATCCATTATTCTTGTATTTAATTGTTGATAACCTTTGATGGATATTATTTATGTCATATTGTACATATAATCACATAAACCCGTTGATATAATTGTATTGCTATATCAAATTATTGATGACCACGGCACACATGTATTACTTGCAGCACAGCTGGACATCACAGAATTTCTCTTTGCAAAAAAAAAAAAAACCCAGATATTATGTCCTTGGTTTCGTTCCTGGATTACACCCAGCATCTTTCCCTTGTGACATGGGCTAAAAATAAAGCAATGAAATGGAAAAAGAACAGCCGGTGCTGCATCAAAATAAATATTTACAATATTATAAATAATGAACTATACTGTATGCTATGCTGCAAAGACCTTGAAAAAAAACAAAAAAAAATGAACCTTTTCAGCTAGTAAAACTAAACATTCTGTGCAGTTGAAATTTCAATAAAAGGGAAATTAAAAACAAAAAAAGTAGGAATCAATATTGCATTCCATCCGTTAACGCCAGGGAAAATGGTGTGGAGACAAACATCCCTCCAACCGTCCAGTTTGGAAAGTCACTTTTTCTTTAACAGGACCAAGTGGGCCAGTATTGGGCACAAGGCAGTAACTGACCTGGACCGACATGCCAGTTAACATGACATGCGTGTGTCTTTGGGATATGAGATGATCCAGGAGACCACGTTGTGCAAACCAGCACAGGCATAAGGAGTGTGCAAACTCTCTGCAGTTAGTGGACCACCGAAGAAATTGAATCTGAGAGGCAGCAGCACTGCTCTACCACCCGGGACACTGCAATGGCAGGTCTGTTAAAGCCCTTGTCATATTTAGGACTTTGTCACATATCCCCTCACATGCAATAACTGCTTGAAGTCTGCCAGCAGGTGCTGAGGATCTTCTCCTCTTGAGTCGTCATCCTTTGCTCCTGCTTGTTTTGGGAGGCTTGTCCCCTTAAGTTTTCTCTTCAGAGTTTGGAAGGCCTGCTCAGTTGGATTGAAATCAGGTGACCGGCTTGGACATTCAAGACATTTTCCGTTTTTAAGCTTTGACAAACCCCCATGATGCCTCAGCAGTATTTTTGGCTCATTATCTTGTAGGATGAAGCACTACTCTACCCCCCGTGCCATAGGCAATACACCATGGCCTGAAAACCACCTTAGATGGCAAACAGTCTACGCGTACAGTGGGATTCTGACAGTATTCACCCTGCTTCATTTTCGGCACACTTTATCGTGTTGTTGTAGATTTCATTTTAAATGGGTACATTTCCTATTTGTGCCCATCAGTTTCCACTGACTGACCTGTAATGACAAAATGAAAAGTTATTTTAATAAAAGTTTTGCAAATTGTTTAAAAAAAAAACTCATTCATAGAAGTATTCAGACCCTTAATTACCGTTCCCTCCCATAATGTTTGGGACAAAGATACATTTTTTTCCCTTGATATCCCCCTCTGTTCAAATAATTCAGACATTGTGATTAAAGTGCACATTGCAGACTTTCATTTTTAAGGGGATTTGCAGACATTTCAGTCGCACCACATAGATAGATAGATAATGAAAGGCACTATATGACAGATAGATAGATAGATAGTGTAGTTGGCAGGATTAGATAGATAGATAGATAGATAGATAGATAGATAGATAGTGTAAGGCACTATATGACAGATAGATAGATAGATAGATAGTGTAGTCGGCAGGATTAGATAGATAGATAGATAGATAGATATGAAAGACACTATATAATAGATAGATAGATATGAAAGACACTATATAATAGATAGATAGATAGATAGATAGATATGAAAGACACTATATAATAGATAGATAGATATGAAAGACACTATATAATAGATAGATAGATAGATAGATAGATAGATAGATAGATAGATAGATAGATATGAAAGACACTATATAATATATATATATATATATATATAGATAGATAGATAGATAGATACTTTATTAATCCCCCGGGGGAAATTCACATACTCCAGCAGCAGCATACTGATAAAAACAATATTAAATTAAAGAGTGATAACAACGCAGGTATAACAGTTAATATCATTGTATAATGTTAAAGTTTACCCCCCGGGTGGAATTGAAGAGTTGCATAGTGTGGGGTCTCCTCAGTCTGTCAGTGGAGCAGGACGGTGACAGCAGTCTGTCTGTGGCTGAAGCTGCTCCTCTGTCTGGAGATGATCCTCTTCAGTGGATTCTCCATGATTGACACTCGTCTGCTCAGCGCCTGTCGCTCTGCCACGGATGTCAAACTGTCCAGCTCTATGCCTACAATAGAGCCTGCCTTCCTCACCAGTTTGTCCAAGCGCGAGGCGTCCCTCTTCTTTATGCTGCCTCCCCAGCACACACAAACACTCGCCACAACCGTCTGATAGAACATCTGCAGCATCTTATTGCACATGGTCCCCCCCAACCACCATTACAGGGCACCATAATGTTTGGGGTCACAGACTGGCGTCACAGATGTTTGTGTTTCCTCATGTGTGTGTTTTATTGCTTCATTCGTGCAGACCTAAGATACCTCGGCTTGCTTCTACGAACATGTCTTTTCAACTACTTCCATAATCTGCTTTGGAACTGTGATGCCCAGGATAAGGTGAGAAGACATCCTTGTGTGCACCACACGTGACACGTGAGTACATAAGTGCACCCTGCTGCAGTCTGTGCGCCCATTCATCGCCAGGGCTAGATGAACCATTAAGCAAAATATGCATGTGAGCTTAGGGCATCAAGGGAAGGGAGACACCACACACATTTTCCATTGCCGAATTTACTGTAGAACATATGGTGCGAAAACTGCCAATGGTGTAGCTGAACCAAATTCCACAAAAAGGGGCTCCTACATTAAATGAAAAAGAAAACCTACATACTGTATATATACAATAATAAAAAGCTAATAATAAACTATTACTGTGGTGGGCCTGCATCCTGAACGTAATTTATTCCTGCCTTGTCACCCATGTCTTGGCTGGAACTGGCTCCAGAAGACCCCCGTGACCCTGTGTTAGGATTTAGCGGGTTGGACAATGACTGACTGACTAATAAATATTAACAACAGAGGTTAATAATATATATTAATATTGGGAATAAAATGAAATTAGAATCTGGTAACTGCCACACGGTCCACAGAGGATCACGTGATTGTTCTTGTCTTGGTTGTGTCAGCTGTCTCATTCAGTCGTCCACTGAGAGTGAGTGCAGATCATATATATGGGGTTACCACAATCTTTTAAGTGCTTAGGGTCTCTAAAGGTTTTAATCCAGCCCTGTTCATCAGTCAGTGTCTGAACGCAGTAGCCAGGTCAGGTCAGGTCAGATTGGGGAGCATACATGGGTACATTGCGTTGCCGCACCCACCACTTGATGAAACAGCTTGGGATCCTGGTTGGCAACCCCTCCAGGCAGACACATGGTCCAGTCCCATCTATCTGCCACAGCCAGGTGTTACGTGGACGTCCCCTTGGCCTGGTCCAGCCACTCAGGTCCTCAACAACCAGGATCCTGTGAGCCGGATCACCCTCGGGGGAATCACGCCACATGGCCGCAGTGTCACAATGCAGGTCATGTGCCTTATTTGGGACTCCATGACCAACACAAAGTCAAACCAGTGGTACCCAAGGATGCTCTGAAGAGACACATTACTGAAGGAGTCCAGTCTTCCTCTCAGGTCACTGGATAGCATCCATGTCTCTTAAACAGGAAGCACCAGGACTCTAAAGACTTGGACCTTCATCCTTTTGCAGAGATATCGGGAGCGCCACCCACCCCTCTCCAATGACCTCATGACCCAGCATGCTCTCCCAATCCATATACTGACTTCATAGGGAGAGTCACCAGAGTCGTGACTGTCACTGCCAAGGTAAGTAAACCTCTTGATGCGGTTGACACTCTCTCCATAGACAGACACGCACTGCTGATGGCTGTGCCTGAGAGGTCATTAAAGGCCTGGATCTTTGGTTTTTATAAGGACACTCGCAAGCCCGGACACTCAGACTCCTCATTCAGTCTCTCGAGAGCCCCGATCAGAGCCTCCATTGACGCAGTAGTAGTAGCTGTTAAAATAAATGATACTGGGGTTGTGTGTCACCAATGTCCAGTCACACCACATTGGTCTGGCTGCCCTTCGGACAGTTTCTGAACTTAACATCAGCTCTGAGAATGACTGAGATTGAGACCGTGGATCACCGATGTCCAGCACCACCTCTGCGGACGGCAGCGCGATGCACTTGGAATGACTTTGTGGATGAGTGGCTGTTATTGTCTGTGATTCTTTAGATATGCAGATCTTCTTAAGGACAGGGAAGCCTGGACTTTAGATGACTGACTGAGTAAACCATCATGTGTATTTGCAATATCACTTATTTTCTAGCTTAATATTGCAATAACAAAAGTGTCTAGCAAAATATATCAGAGTAAAAGTAACCATTTATGTTTGAAAGTAAAGTAAAAATGTAACTGGACAGAAAATGATACATTCCATGTTCTCATATGGAGTATATTCTCATAACTATACTCAAGAAGTGTTATGAAGTTTTTCTCCTTTGTTACATACCTGACCCAGCTAAGTACCAGAGTGGGCATCAGTGAGGGGCTTTTGCATCACCTCAACACATTTACTGCAGAAGAGGGGGCATCAAAGAATTTCGTAATAGTCGCATTGCCAGTCATTATCCAACCCTCTATATCCTAACACAGGGTCACGGGGGTCTGCTGGAGCCAATCCCAGTCAACACAGGGCGCAAGGCAGGAAACAAACTCCGGGCAGGGCGCACACCAACACACCAAGCACACACCAGGGACAATTTGGGATCACCAATGCACATAACCTGTATGTCTGTGGACTGTGGGAGGAAACCCACGCAGACACAGGGAGAACATGCAAACTCCACGCAGGGAGGACCCGGGAGGCGAACCTCAGGTCTCCTTACATTGAGATAGCAGCGCTACCCACTTCGCTATCGTGCCACCGACAACTAATTAAGTTACTTACTTAACTATTATATAGTGCCTTTCACATCTGTCTGTCTATCTATTATATCGTAACTTTCATATCTATCTATCTGTTATATAGTGCCTTTCAATTCAATCTATCTATCTATGTTATATAGTGCCTTTCATTTCTATCTATGTTATATAGTGCCTTTCACATCTGTCTGTCTATCTATTATATCGTAACTTTCATATCTATCTATGTTATATAGTGCCTTTCATATCTATCTATCTATACTTATCCATCTTTCAGTCAGTCCATCCATTCACCTCTTCATTTTGAGACCACCTTATCCAGTTCAGCATTGCAGGAAATTACACACTCTTCTTCACCGCACAGGGTCCAGTGTTGTAGGTTGAAACCCCACGTCTTTTTGCTGTCTGTGTGGAGTCTGCACATGCTTCTAAAGATGTTTGTCCTAAGGAATTTTAGGGGAAAAGCTGATTCTTAAACAAGACATGGGCAGCACGGTGGCATAGTGGTAGTGCTACTGCCACGTCCATCCCTGCATGCATGCAGACTCCATGCAGGGAGGACCCAGGAAGCGAACCCGGGTCTCCTAACTGCGAGGCAGCAGCGCTACCGCTGTGCCACTATACCGCCCTTAGTCACATTGTACTCAAGCTAAAAGACTGCCACATTTATTTTTATAACAACAACAATATTTATTTATATAGCACGTTTTCATACAAAAAATGTAGCTCAAAGTGCTTTACAAAATGAAGAATAGAAAAATAAAAGACACAGTAAGAAAATAAAATAAGTCAACATTAATTAACATAGAATAAGTAAGGTCCAATGGCCAGGGGGGACAGAAAAAACAAAAAAAAACTCCAGACGGCTGGAGAAAAAATAAAATCTGTAGGGATTTCAGAGCATGAGACCCCCTGACCAGTCCCCTCTGGGCAATCTACCTAACATAAATGAAACAGTCCTCTTTGGATTTAGGGTTCTCACAGAAGGACTTGATGATGATGGTCACGTAGACTTCTGGCTTTCAGTCCATCATTGTTGGAGCATCATGATGCTTTGAGTAGGTGGTGGTGGCGCAGGCCGCCAACACAAAGAAACCGGAAAAAGAAACAGAAGAGAGATTTGGGGTCGGTACGGATTTTAGAGCCGCTGTGAATAGTTATTATGATGAATTGAACATGCAGGGTATCCGGATTAAGTTAAAGTGAAGTTATGAGAAGGCCATGTTAAAGTAATTATTACTATTATGCCATAATTACTAAGTCAAAGAGATACATTTGGTGAGTCTCTGACTAAAGGATCTGTACTGGTAACTGGTTGCCGATTCAGTTCCTGGCAGTACCACTCCATTGGGTGCTTGGGCAAAACAACTGACCCTGTGCTCTGACCTCAAACTTGTCTTGTTAAAGTAAGTTGGGGTATGCGATAAAATGACAAATTCCTAATGCAAGGCAAAATAAAGTGAATTATCAGTATCATAGCACCAAAGCAGAATATTATCTAGTATATAATAAAACTCAATGTATGAGGGTGCTTGTCCTATCCCTCAAAGCAATCTGATTGGTCCATTTTTGGGTTTAGTGTGATTGGTCAGTTTTGCTTTGGCGACACCATCGAAAGAGGAAGTGCGAGTGTAAATAAAGGCATAGGTGGCACGCTGAGAGTCGCCTTCAAAGTATAAGAGTGGACAGAAGGTGAGAAAAGCACCTCGAAAATAATGGCTGAGCCTGTGAAGCAAGCTTTACGGGAAAGGGGATACCGAGGAAAGGCACTGAAGGTTCATGCATGGGAGAGATAGCAAATACTTTGAAATTATTCTTTTACCTGTCTTCAATAGGAACTGTGCCAAGGATTGTGTAGAATTATGAAGCCCCTGATACTGGCTTGAAAAGCAGCACAGAGTGTAATGCAAAAATTGAAAATTCTTAAAATGAAGGGCACCAGATGCTAAAAAAAATGTAAAATATTTTGAAAGATAAAGTTCCGCATAGAGAGAGGGAAAAAAAATAAATGATTTAAAGAATGCCAACCATTCATTTTTAACGCTAAACTCTGGCAGTGACAATATGCCAGCTTATTATTCAATTTTTACTTAAAAGAAAACATTCCAATGTTTAACAAAATGAAATTTAGTGGTTAAAAATAATGCATGCCATTCAAAAGCATATGCAGAGAATTTTTATCATAGCTAATTAAAAAGAAAAAAAAAATCTGTTTTGCTAATTGACAAGCAGTTAAAGAAGAAAACCTAAGGTGTATTACACGCTAATTGAATTCAATAGTAGTTAACTGGAAACTAGGCAGGGTCTGGGGTTTTTGAGGCCACACACATCAGATTATGTATCAGCAGTCACATGTCATTCATCATACATCACAACTTCACGTCACATCAAGACAGACGTCACTCGGGATGGAAAGACCACCAGGCTAAGTCTGACTTACTGTGCCCTCCATAATGTTCGGGACAAAGACACATTTTTCTTTGATGCTCCACAGTTAAACATTACAAATCAAACAATTTAGACATCATGATTAGAGTTTGCGCTCTGCAGACTCTCATTTAAGGGCAGTTACATACTTTTCAGTCACCACACGGTCCCCCCTATTTCGAGGCACCATAATGTTTGCCCTGTGGGTATCCATATGAGTTGGGTGGAGACCACGACCCCCGGGTAGCAGCCACCTGCTATTCTGGGGATGATCTTCAGCTCCTGCTTGTTTTGGGGGCTTGTTCATCTTTTCAGTTTTCTCTTCATGCTCAACCAGATTTAAATTGGGTGACTGGCTTGGCCATTCAAGAGTTTTCCATTTTTTTGTAACTTTGTAACCATTGATTTTGTAGCCTCAGCAGAAGGTTTGGATCATGAGCTTTGTTGTAGGATGAAACGCTTCTGGGAAAGGTACAAGCAACCATTCTGGTTGGGGAGCCCATTCCTTTCCAGCCTCCCTTCCTGGTAAGGATCCTGCTTCCATCTCGGATGGGATGCTGGAACAACGAACACGGCACTCACATAGCGTACGCTAATAAGAAATGTAATGACTGACTTCATTAAGGCAGATGTAGGTTCTAAACCTGATTAGTTGCGCCACATATTTGAAACATTTTAAAGGTTTAAAGTCAAAATAGTCCCTATTATAATTGAAATTTGTAACTTTTTTTTTCCCCTTCTGATGGAGGTCCGCAGAGGGTGTCGTAAGAATAGACGAAAGGCATCCAAAAGGTTTGGGGCAGCCACCCGTATATTGTGCCCTGGCTGCAAAATGGATAACTAGATTGTGATACGTTCACAGGTCTGAGTCCAAAACAGAACTTGGGTTGTAAAGATGGCGGTTTTAAAGGCCATGACAGGAAGTGACGTCATCGGGACAGGAAGTGACGTCATCGGTGGTGCCGGACCCGTGCAGGATTTCTCGTGGATGGTCTGCAGAAGATTGAGAGAGAAAGTCAATGCACACTGCCACCCCCTGGTCTGACCCCCTGGTGGAACTACTATTATTCAGATTTTCAAATTTGATAATCGACAGGAGACCATTCACTCCATTTGTCATCCATTTGTTCAACTAATAGCTAAGCTCTCCCCATATCTCAAGCAGGTTCTTCTTAAAGGTTCCTGCTTCAACTCCATGTCTTGGTAGTTTGTCCCAGAATCACACAACTCTTTGGGTAAAGAAGCACTTCCTGGCTTCAGTCCTAAATGCACTTCCCTTTAATAATGTCTTCTAGTACGGGATTCACCGTTAAGCTAAAAGAATGTTTCCACATCTACTCGATCGGCGCCTTTGAAGATTTTAAATACCTGGATGAGGTCTCCACACAGTCTCCTCTGCTTGAGGCTAAATAGGTTTAATTCTCTGAGTCTGTCACGGTAGGCCACGTCCTCAAGCTCTGAGATGCACTTGGTTGCTCTCCTCTGCACAGCTTCATGTGCTGCTATGTCTTTCTTGTGCCGCGGTGACCAGAACTGCACACGGGACTCCAGATGTTGTCCCATCTGTGCATTATAAAGTTTGAGCATAACGCCCCTTGACTTCAATTCTACAGTTTTTATGATATAACCTAATATTTTATTCCATCCATTTTCCAACCCACTGAATCCGAACACAGGGTCACAGGGGTCTGCTGGAACCAATCCCAGTCAACACAGGGCAAAAGGCAGGAACCAATCCCAGGCAGGGTGCCAACCCACCACATAATATTTTATTTGTCTTTGTAATTTCTTCTGTGCTTTGCTTAGATGAATGGAACTGAACAGGTTCTGAGGTGAGGTTTTTTTACCGGGGGGCTGTCGTACCAATCCTGCCACCAAACCCAAGTTGGACATCCTGCTTTCTGGTTCAGAGTGTAGTGGGTGCAGCAACGTACCGTATCAGCGCATGCTCCCAACAACTCTCTCTTTTATGAAATAATAAGAACATTGTGTCATCATTTTTTTTCGAGGATGCTTCCCATGTGACATTATCTCCCATTCCAGAGAGCTCTGAGCAGGTCTTCACTAAGGATGTCTCTGTACTTTGCTCCATTCAGCTTTCCCTCAACCCTGACTGGTCTCCAAATCCCACCAGTCAGGTTCAGGTCAGGTTGGGGAGCAAGCACTGTGTGGCAACTCTAGAGGGCGTAACAGCCACTCAACCCGACACAGACAGACGCAGGAGGCACACTTATAAAACAACAGATGTTTTTTATTTGGTTTCTTCACGTGTGGGGTAACATCTTCCCCGATTCCCACAAGCCACAACACAGTCACAAAGCACAAAGAGCACACCGTAAACACAATGCTCTCTTTTCTTTCTTCTCCACTCCTCCTCGGCAAGCTTCGTCTCCCTGGCTCCCTGAGTACTGTCTGCTGGCTCCTTTTATATGTTATCCGGAAGTGCTCCAGGTGCTTAATGACCTACTTCCGGCAGCACTTCCAGATGTGGTGAAAGGATCGGCCATACGGGCACAGGAGCAGCAAGAGTGCCCCCTGTTGTTACCCCCCTCGAATCCCAACAGGGCTGTAGACAACTCCATCTCCCATGAAGCCCTGTGGAAGTCCAAGGCACCACTGTAATCCATAGTGGGTAATGCTCTGCCCATGCTTGCTCCCCCCGGTCCTCTCAGTGAAAGGACGTCCCGGGCCGAGGTCTATGACAACTGGTACATCAACCACACAACAAAACAGCTTCGGATCCCGGATGTCTCTGGATGGCGCCAGACCCGTGTGGGATTTCCCGTGGATAGTCTGCAGAGGATTGAAAGAGACAGTCAGTGCACCTCGCCACCCCCTGGTCTGACGTGGAACTACCGTTATTCAGGCCCTTTAGCTGCCTCCCAATCGCACGTGTGTGACAGCAGCTAAATCCTCAGTAAAGGATCCTAAATCAAAAATAACTCCAGATTCGTAATCACTGACCTTGAAATAGTCCAACCCGATACCCCACATGTGTATGTTTGAGATGTATCCCTTTTAACCTTCTGTTGTGGTTCTTAGGGGGGTAAAGAATTCAAATATCAAAACTGTTATCGTATTTGTGATTTCAAACCTCAAAATAGCATAAACCATCACACCCCAAGCTAATATTACCAATCCCCATTTCTTTTCAAAGTTTTGTGAAAAGAAGTCACTTTGACCCCTCGTATGCCATTATGTGTGAACCTCTGGGGTCGGTTGATGTGGCTTTCACAACTTCAAATCTTTCTGATCATTTTTACTGAAGAGAACCTAGCGGTTTACTGTTTATGATAAGGGTGAGCAAAATGCAGCCTCAATAACGAGCATGTTGAGGTACACAGCGCCAGAAATCTCGATGTCTCTCGGTATTAGACATCAGTGGAATGTCATTCTCGGGAAGTCTCGTAGCTACCTGTGATTTCAAAGCGTTCATGACTATTCGTCTGACCACAATAACCAGCCTACTGAGGCCTTGGAAGTTCTATCAGGACCAGACGGAGCCTTTGTTGAGTGCTTGTTCCATAACAGTATATGAGTCTTCTTCTTCTTTCTTTGTCTTTCGGCTGCTCCTGTTAGGAGGATCATCTTCTTCCATATCTTTCTGTCCTCGTCATCATCCTCAGTCACACCCATCACCTGCATGTCCTCTCTCACCACATCCACAAACCTTCTCTTAGGCCTTCCTCTCCTTCTCTTGCCTGGCAGCTCTATCCTTAGCACCCATCTCTCATTATACCCAGCATCTCTCCTCTGCACGTGTCCAAATCTAACCTCTCTGACTTTAGTCTCCCAACTGTCCCACCTGAGCTCACCCTCTGATATTCTCGTTTCTAATCCTCCTGTCCATCCTCGTCACACCCATCTTAACATCTGTAAGAAGAAGAGACATGAGGCATGGCAAGGTTTGGGGCAGCCACCCGTTTAATCCGGTTTCCTGGCTGCAAAAGTAACCGATTCATCACAGTCAAGTTTACTCAACAGAGTCCAAAACAGAACTGCCTGCCCGAGCAAAGACAGGAGGCTTTATAGGACGGAGGGCGGAAGTGATGTCGTCCTCTGTGCCGGAACCGGAAGTGACATCGTCCTCGGTGCCAGAACCGGAAGTGATGTCGTCCTCAGTGCCGGAAACGGAAGGGATGTGTCCCTCTTCGAGGTGTCGGCTTCTGGTGGGATTTCCCGGGAAAGACCTGTAGAGAACTCAGAAAGAGCGTTAGCGTAAACGGGCAGATGTATAATCAGTCCTCTCTAAGCCCTTCAGCTGCCTCCCAGACACATCTTTAACCCCGCCACTAATGCTTATGGAGGCATTTTTGCAGCACCTAAGCTAAAGGGCTGCGGTGAGCTGGCGCCCTGCCCGGGGTTTGTTCCTGCCTTGCACCCTTTGTTGGCTGGGATTGGCTCCAGCAGACCCCCTTGACCCTGTGTTAGGATATAGCAGGTTGGATACTGACTGAATGACTGACTAAGATAAAGGATTAGCTCATTATTTTAAACATATGCCAGAATTTCACACGTGGCCACTCGGTACCGAGAAGAAGAGCAGTCTTGGCATCTTCCTGCCATTTCATTCATACAGGGACAGTTTTCTTTGCTCCCAACATAAGCAATGCAGAAAGGACTGTGAACCTGTTTGATATGCTTTCCATTTTGAAATGTTCCTGCCAAACTACATTATTCATTAAAGCTGGAAGTGTATCACAGGAAGATTCTTCATCCAGCGTATACTTAAATATTTTCAAAAGCGTGCAACACTTCCTTCTGCTTTTTTTTTCCAAGGGGACATCAGTTTGTGTGGCAGCTGCTTTGCATTCCCCTTACAAGTTGTTGGGACCCAAACTTGCACAGACACTTTTGTTACTGGAATGACAAGTAGCAGTAAACACATACTGACTAGAAAATCCGACCAAGGACCACCCAGATACCAATAATACGAATCGTTCAATATGTTCTGTTTAAAAATCAGCTGGGCTGTAACGTTATGCTTCTAGGAAAAGAATGGCATACTTTCCTTTCTTATGCAATTCTAATAACTAAACTAACTAAATAGCTAAATAAAGAGACAACAGAAATTTTAGTGATTGGCAATAATGGATATAATGAGGTTATTAGAAATAAACTTGATCCATTAGGATTAAAAGTCAAGAATTTTGTGGTAAATATTGACTGACCTGAATTTTAAATGGCATATTACAGTAATCCCTCGGTAAATCGCGCTTCGACTTTTGCGGCTTCACTCTATCGTGGATTTTATATGTAAGCATATCTAAATATATAACGCGGATTTTTCGCTGCTTCGCGGGTTCTGCGGACAATGGGTCTTTTTACTTCCTGTACATGCTTCCTCAGTTGGTTTGCCCAGCTGATTTCATACAAGGGACGCTATTGACGAATGGCTGAGAAGCTAACCAATCAGAGCATGGAGTTAAGTTTCTGTGTGCTGATTGGCTCATCGACGGAGCGCCGAATTCGATTCCGCGGCGTTAACCAGGAAGTCTCGTCTCGCTCATTCAGCATCAACATGTTTCGCTGTGTAAAGAGTTGTGCTCTTTTGTGTTTATCTGTGCGTACTCAAGCCCTTCATTATGGCTCCAAAAAGATCTGCTCCTGCTCCTGCTTCAGGGGCCGTGCCCAAGCGCCAACGGAAGATGCTAACAATTGCCGAAAAAGTAAAAGTTTTGGATATGTTGAAGGAAGGGAAAAGCTACACCGCTGTGGTACACCATTACAGCATCAATGAGTCCACGATTCTTTTTATTTAAAAAGGAAGAAAAGAATATAAGATCTACGGCCGCAGTGTCCTTTTAACCAGGGCGTGAAACGAGTTGTGAGTGGACGTAATAAGGCGGTAGTCCGGATAGAATCTGCTTTAGGGATTTAGATTGAAGACGGCCAGAAGAAGAACAATGGCGGTGCTACACAGTCGCCTGAAGAGGCTCCTTTAGAAGAGCTGTAACGCTCTCCTTTGTTGTGCAGTAAAACTAAACTCATCGTTATCGGACAAGACTTCATGTCATTGTTGGTGAGTGAGTAACCATAATTTATTTTCTAAGTACAGTACTTAGTACATGTATGTACGTTTAGTGGCACTGTACACACATTTACTGTATGCAATCTTTCTTGCATTGTACATATTTATTGCTGGTGGCCTGTCTATCGTAATGGCTGTAACATATGTGATATCGGAGACGCTCGATATCTTTAAAATAATATGTAGGTTTTACTGTATATAAACAGTGTGTTTACATACATAATTTCAATTAATCTTACCTAATATCAAAGAGAATACAAAGGGTTTATGCTGTATAACTGTGCGGGAAATGTTTATAAGAGTGTGGGAGAGTTTATAAGGGCTTAAAATATATAAAAATAACCATATACACATATAGTTCCTACTTCGCTGATTATCACCTATCGCGGGTGTTTGGGGGTCTGGAAAGCAACCCCCACGATCGAGAAGGGATTACTGTAATCAGATTACAAGGACAACATCTCTTCACTTAAGAAATATAGCAAAAGTTAGACCTCTTATAACATTACAAGATGCCGAGAAATGAGTTCACACTTTTGGTTTTAGTCTTCTAGATTACTGTAACGCACTCCTCTCAGGACCACGCAAAAAAGACATCAATCAAATGCAACGAGTGCAGAATGGAGCTGCTAGAATCTTAACTAGGAAAAGAAAATCGGAGCACATCTCACCAGCCTGAGCGTCATTACACTGGTTACCTGTGTCATTTAGAATTGACTTTAAAATACTGCTTATGGTTTACAAAGCCTTAAATCATTTCGCTCCGTCGTATATTTTGTAATGTCTTACACCTTACACTCCAAATCGTAACCTTAGATCTTCAAATGAGTGTCTGCCTATAATTCCAAGAGCTAAACCTAAAAGAAGTGGTGAGGCGACCTTCTGCTGTGGAAGCTCTCACAAACCTCACAAAGTTTTCTTGAAAACTGGTAGCATGGTGGTGCAGCGATTAGCACATAAACCACAAAACAGAAGAAGACACTGCATTTATATAGCGCCTTTTCAGGACACTCAGAGTGCTTTACATGGGGTGGGGGAGTCACTTCAACCACCACCAATGTGCAGTATCCACCTGGGTGACACGACTGGCGGCCATTTTGCACTGATATGCTCACCACACATTATGTATTAGGTGGTGAAGGAGTAAGAGAGATAGTTAGGCTGTAAGGGACAGGGGATGATTAGGGGGCCAGAATGACCAGGCCAGGCCACCAGGAAACACCCAACCCACAATGATGCACTCTCCTACCGACCTCAGTCAGTGAACCTTTGAAGGATCCACTCCTAGTCTCACCAAACATAAGAACATGAAAACATAAGAAATTTGACAATCGAGAGGAGACCATTCACTTCATTTGTCGCCCGTTTGTTTAACTAATAGCTAAGCTCTCCCCATATCTCAAGCAGGTTCTTCTTAAAGGTTCCTGCTTCAACTCCATGTCTTGGTAGTTTGTCCCAGAGTCCCACAACTCTTTGGGTAAAGAAGCACTTCCTGGCTTCAGTCCTAAATGCACTTCCCTTTAATGATGTCTTTGAGTACGGGATTCACCGTTAAGCTAAAAGAATGTTTCCAGATCTACTCGATCAGCTCCTTTGAAGATTTTAAATACCTGGATGAGGTCCCAACGCAGTCTCCTCTGCTTGAGGCTAAATAGGTTTAGTTCTCAGAGTCTGTCACGGTAGGCCACGTCCTCAAGCTCTGAGATGCACTTGGTTGCTCTCCTCTGCACAGCTTCATGTGCTGCTATGTCTTTCTTGTAGCGGTGACCAGAACTGCACACGGGACTCCAGATGTTGTCCCATCTGTGCATTATAAAGTTTGAGCATAACGCCCCTTGACTTCAATTCTACAGTTTTTATGATATAACCTAATATTTTATTCCATCCATTTTCCAACCCACTGAATCCGAACACAGTGTCACAGGGGTCTGCTAGAGCCAATCCCAGTCAACACAGGGCGAAAGGCAGGAACCAATCCCAGGCAGGGCGCCAACCCACCACATAATATTTTATTTGTCTTTGTAATTACTTCTGTGCTTTGCTTAGATGAATGGAACAGAACAGTGTGAGGTTTTTTACCGGGGGGCTGGAGTACCAATCCTGCCACCAAACCCTGAGTTTTCCCTGCAAGTTGGATGTCCTGCTTGGTGGTTCAGAGTGTGGAGGGTGCAGCAACGTATGGTATCAGCGCATGCTCCCAACCCCTCCCTCTATTATGAGATGATGAGAACGTTGTGTCATCATAAACCCCTAAATCCTTTTCCGAGGATGATTCCTGTGTGACATTGTCTCCCCTTCCAGAGAGCTCTGAGCAGGTCTTCACCCAAGATGTCTCTGTATTTTACTTCATTCAGCTTTCCCTCAACCCTGACTGGTCTCCAAATCCCACCAGTCAGGTTCAGGTCAGGTTGGGGAGCAAGCACTGTGTGGCAACTCTAGAGGGCGTAACAGCCACTCAACCCGACACAGACAGACGCAGGAGGCACACTTATAAAACAACAGATGTTTTTATTTGGTTTCTTCACGTGCGGGGCAACGTTTTCCCCGTTTCCAACAAGCCACAACACAGTCATAAAGCACAAAGAGCACACCTTAAACACAATACTCTCTTTTCTTTCTTCCCCACTCCTCCTCGGCAAGCTTCATCTCCCTGAGTACTGTCTGCTGGCTCCTTTTATGTTACCCAGAAGTGCTCCACGTGCTTGATGTCCTACTTCCGGTGCCAATATGAGTTCAGGAGCAGTAATTGCGCCCCCTGGTGGCATCCCCATCAACAACTCCATCTCCCATGAAGCCCTGTGGAAGTCCGAGGCACCACTGTAACCCATGGGGGGCTGCCATCTAGCATCCCGGGGGAGGTAATGCTCTGCCCATGCTTGCTCCCCCTGGTCCTTTCAGCGAAAGGGCATTCCAGGCCGAGGTCTATGACAACTGGTACATCCACCACACAACAAAACAGCTCCTGGTTGGCAACCCCGAATGGTTGAACTCGTTCTTCCGCTTTAAACCTTTCTACCTCTTCATAACAGTTTCGTTCAGTCGTGCCATGTCTGGGTTCCCATCTTGCACAAACTTTATGGCACTCCAAGTCATCCCGCTCTACTGCAAATGCAAATCCAAAGCTGATATCCGAATGTGCAGCAACAGCAGACAATGTAATCCATAGGTCTTCTCAGACAAAGGCAATTGCCATGTGGGATCGTGTGCACGATGTTGATGGTCGACCAGATCGAGTTTCATCGGTGACTCATGTTCTTCCTGCTTTAAACCTTTCTACCCATTCATAACCGTTTCATTCAGTCATGGCGTGTCTGGGTACCCATCTTGCACAAACCCTCCATGTCATCCGACTCTACGGCATGATGTTGATGGTCGACCAGATCAAGTTTCATTGGTGACACATGTTCTTCCCGCTTTAAACCTTTCTATCAATTCATAAACTTTGCTTTGGGTCATGCTGTTTTCACTTCCGTACCAAGCCAACATCCTTCTGTGAATCTCAGCAGGTTTCCCTCCCTCCGGCCAAAGAAATCTCACTACGGCACGTCGTTAAAGCAGGGTGCAATCCTGCAGCGAAGCAGGTCATGTTGGGGAGCATGCACTGGTACACTCATCACATGATGAAACACCTCGGGATCCTGGTTGGCAACCCCCCAGGGCAGACACGCGGTCCAGTCCCACCCTTTGGAAATGACCCATCAGGTCAGGTCAGGTCAGGTCAGGTTGGGGATAATGCACTGGTATACCATATGATGAAACATCACAGGATCGTGGTTAACAATCCCCCAGGCAGACACACGGTCCAGTCCATCTATGCGGTGCAGCCAGGTGTTACGTGGGTGTCCCCTTGGCCTGGTCCAGCCACTTTGGAGGATCATCCTTCGGCGTATCGCACCACATGGCTGTAGTGCATCTACTGACGCTCCCTCACAATGCAGATCATTGGAATAAAATTGCACAGGTGACGAGTGGTGCTTGGTGCCCCCCACGGACATAATGGTAATCTTGCTTTCATCGGACCACAGACTCTGGTTTCTCACATTCTGAGGGTGCTTTAGGTGTCGTTTTTGTAAACTCCAAGCAGGCTTCCGTATGTCTTTTACTGTGGCTACTGTGGTCATAAATTCCAGACTGGTGAACGTTTCTCCCATCTCCACACAGGTGACCATTAGGTTCTTGGCCACCTCGCTTACCATGACCCCACTCCCATGATTGCTCAATTTGACAGCTTTAGGAAAAGTTGGGTTGGTCCAAACGTCTTCCATTTAAAAAGCATGGAGGCCTCTGTGCTCCTGGGAACCTTCAGCGCTGCAGGAATGTTTTGTAACCTTCATTGGAGCTGTGGCTCTGTAGGAAACTCCTTCGACCTCATGGATTGGTTTTTGTTCATCTGTGGGACCTTCTATTGACAGGTGTGTGTGTGTTTGTGAGCCTTTCCTGATCAAGTGTAATGACCAGAATTGACCACAGGTGGGTTCCAAACAATTGGTGATCAATAGAATGGGATGTCAAGTGTCTGAGCAAAGGGTCTGAATACTTGTGTCAGTGTGCTACTTCACTTGTTATTCTTAACAAAACTCCTAAAATCCTGTTTTTACTTTGTCATTCTTGGGGATTGAGTGTTGCTTGATGGGGAAAAAAATACATTTTAAACAATTTTATATTGGGCGGCACAGTGGCGTAGTGGGTGCTGCCGCGCAGTAAGAAGACCTGGGTTCGTTTCCCGGGTCCTCCCTTCGTGGAGTTTGCATGTTTTCCCCGTGTCTATGTGGGTTTCCTCCCACAGTCCAAAGACATGCAGGTTAGGTGCATTGGCAATCCTAAAAATTGTCCCTGGTGTGTAGGTGTGTGTTGGCTGGCACCCTGCCCGGGGTTTGTTCCTGCCTTGTGCCCTGTGTTGGCTGGGTTTGGCTCCAGCAGACCCCCGTGACCCTGTGTTAGGATATAGTGGGTTGGATAATGACTGACTGACTGATGATTTTATATTTTTCCATAACAAAATGTGAAGAAAGTGAATGAGTCGGAAGACTTTCTAAATCCACCATATTCACACAATTCTGTGTATTTATTCATGCAGTAGTCAAAGGCCCCCCAAAGGCCGTAGATAACATTCCAAGACCGTGATGTGATTTGATGAGTTTCTACAAAAAAACTACAAGAGGTCCTTCACGGATCAGTCCCAATTATTAAAGAGCTCGAAGGTGGTCCTCTTTTAGGAGTAATTTAAGTCATTTCAGGTGTTCTTTGCCACTATTGAGACGGCGACAGGAGACCAGCTCTGTATGCCACTTTCCCTGCCAGAGACATCCCATAAGTTCCAACCGGGAAAAAAAAAAGAACAAAAAAATGAGGAAGCAGAAAAGAAAAACTGTAATTTGTCATGGCCAGCATTCTTCTTACACTGTCAGCCACCTGCTCGTAAAAATTCATAGAACTGCAGGCATTTTTATGGACCCAGTTTGTGCTCTCATTTGTCAAAACAAATATTTTAAGTAATGGCCTTTATTGCTTAATTCATTATTTTTATAGCACTACTACAAACAAACCTGCTCCATAAAATATGTTACTTGCTGAATACGTTGTCTTTATGTAAGATTATAAGACCAATAAATTATTAGGCAGTATTAAGTGGAACAAAGAAACACGCTGAAGGCGTACAGATAGGAGAAAGCACTGGTCTGCCATGCAAATTTTGTCCACATTATGAATGTTACGAGACCCCCGTCCCATCCGGGGTTGGTGCCTTCCTCCCAAATGGCAGTTCAGGGTTATTCCTCAACTCTCCATGACCCTGTAATGGAAACACAGGTCCAGAAAATGGATGGGACAATCAGAAGTGACAGCTCCTTGAAGAGTAGAACTTTGCAGACCAGAAGACTGAAAAGGCGGGCTCCATGCCATGTACCATTTTGAAAATATATTCTAAAGATGCCAATATTCTGCAAAGTTTATTCATAGTTGGTTACATCTTTTCTGTGTTGAATAGAATGAACAAAAAAATGATAAATGTATGCATAAAGAGAACTGGTGTCGTAAATAATTGCACACAACTTATGAAAGTGCACTGCATGTTTTAAGGTCCTGTCAAATCACACGGCTTTTTCCAGTGATTTTCAGTCGCAGACTTCACTTACATAACCCTAGCGAGATGGAGGCAGTTGTAGCGCGGTCCTGCGACTTTCGCTCGTGTAGTCAGACATACCCGCCAACTCAGCCCATCCATCTGTGACTCACCCCCACCTAAATCAAACAGCTTTGCTCACGTTATTGCAATCCTGCAGACAGGTTTTGTCAGTTTGGGGGGTGAGTTGCCACCACTAGCAGCTGCTATGCCCATCTTGTAAACGTGCAGCTTCAGAGCCAGCAGCAGGGGATCCAATAACAACGGAAAGCCTGCACAGTTCCAAAAGAATTCCAATGAGTGGGGCAACAGCAAGCGTTCCTTTAAAGCATTGCTTCTCAGCCATTTATATTACCTTAATGGAATGGAGGCAGCTGAGGTGCGGTCCGGCGACCACCAGTCATATTGTCAGGCATACCCACCCATGACTCACCCCCAACTAAATCAAACAGGCTTGGTTACAATTTTGCAACCCCACTGACAAGTTTTATCAGCCTGAGTATGAGTCTGCACCCCAAGGAGCTGCTATGCCATCATTTAAATGAGCAGCTTCAGAGCCAGCTGCAGGGGAGCCTGTAAAAAATGGAAAGCCTGCAAAGTTCCAAAAGAATTCCAACTAGTGGAGCAACAGCAAGCGTTGCTTCTCAAACTTTTTCAGTGCCACTTTGTTGCCATATTTCTTTATAACCCACCAAAGGGGGTGTTTCCCCTTTGATAAATCAAGATCGATCATCAGCTCTCCTCCTTAGTGACTTTAGCACGACCATCAGAGCAGGTGTAGGGGTATGAAGCCCATCCATTTACATCATCATAATGGGATGGAGGCAGTTGTTGGGTGGTCCAGTGGCCACCGGTCATGTTGTCAGACATACCCACCCATGACTCACCCCCAACTAAATCAAACAGGCTTGGTTACATTTTTGCAACCAGGTTGACTGGTTTTATCAGCCTGGCCATGAGTCAGCACCCATAACTCACCTCATCTAGATCAAACAGCTTTGCTTATGCTATTGAAATCCTGCTGACAGGTTTTGTCAGCTTGAGGGATGAGTTGCTACCATTAGGAGCTGCCATGCCCACCTTGTAAATGTGCCAGCTGCAGGGTAATCAGCCTGGGAATGAGTCAACACCCCTAGGGGCTGCTATGCCATCATTTAGGAGCTGGATCACCCTCTGGGAAACGCGCCACATGGCTGTAGTGCCGCAACTGACGCTCCCTCACAATGTAGGTCATGTGCCTCATTCGGGACTCCATGAGCAACACGAAGTCAAACCAACGGTACCCAAGGATTTTCCACAGAGACACAGTACCAAAGGAGTCCAGTCTTTGTCTCAGGTCACTGAGACATATAGCAAGACAGGAAGCACCAGGACTCTAAAGACTTGGACCTTCGTCCTTTTGTATAGATATCGGGAGCGCCACACACCCCTTTCCAGGGACCTCATGACCCCCCATGCTCTCCCAATCCGTCTACTGACTTCATAGGAAGAGTCACCAGAGACATGAATGTCACTGCCAAGGTAAGTAAACCTCTCAATGACGAGGTCGACACTTTCTCCTCAGACAGACACACTGCTGTGCCCAAGAGGTCATTAAAGGCCTGGCTTTCGGTTTTTATCAGGACCCTCGCAAGCCCAGACACTCAGACTCCTCGCTCAGTCTCTTGAGCGCCCCCATCAGAACCTCCATTGACTCCATGAAGATCACAGCATCGTCAGCAAAGTCAAGATCAGTGAATCTTTCTTCACCAACAGATGCCCCACAGCTGCTGGACCCCATGACCTTGCCCAACACCCAGTCCATACAAGCATTGAACAGAGCAGGAGCAGAACAGACCCCTGATGAACTCCAAAATCTACTGGGAAAAATGCAGAGGTCCTACCTCCACTCTGCACAGCACTCACAGTACCAGTGTACAGGCCAGCCATGATATCCAACAACCTCAAGGGGATCCCACAAACCCTCAGGATGTCCCACAGGGAAGCTCGATCAACTGAGTCAAACACATTATGAAAAATCGACAAAGGCTGCAAAGAAACTCTGCCGATATTTGCATTTGCACTCCATGAGAGCCCTCAGTGCCGGGATGCGGTCAATGGTAGACTTCTTAGGCTTAAAACCAGACTGTTCCGGTCGCTGGTAGGTGAGCAAGTGATCATGGATCCTATTGAGGACAACCCTAGCAAGGACCTTACCCGAGACCGAGAGCAGTGTTATCCCCCTGTAGTTGTTGCAATCCAGGCGATCACCCTTCCCTTTCCAGATAGGGACAAGTCCCATTTTCCAGTCAGTTGAGATGATGCCAGTTTCCCAAATGGAAACAAAGACTGCTTGCAATGCCAGAAGGACAGCCTTACCACCAGCCTGGAGAAGTTCACCCCGGATACCGCAGATCCCTGCAGCCTTTTCCTCCCTCAGCTGGTTCACCACCTGTGCCATCTTCGTGAGACTGGGGGGTTCACAGCTAATTGGAGGATCAGCCTCAAGAACCGTGGACCCAGAGATATCCAATGTCCTAGGACGAATAAAAGGACGAATTAAAACAACTTTAATCACGTGACTGCTCAGTTACAAGAGGTCACCGGTAACTGTCACCACGGCCGATATTTTAATAAACTGTAAAAAGGCTCCGAGATGTTCATGCGTTGCTCAGACGAGAACGTCAAAGCCCAAATGTTTTGATACCGACGTGTTTTTATTTGCGCACACAAAAACCAACTTTATAATTGAAATAAAAAAAGAGTCTTTTGCATTTTTCCCCATTAGAGAACTGGCCTAGATAGGATTTCTCCGAGGAAGCCTGTAATACACTCAGCTCTCATTAAAAAGGTGTCTACAGTAACAGTTTTTCAGACATGAGGCTATTACAAGCAAACTCCCCACTGCATTACAGCTCATTAAAAATCATCTTCATTAGAACTCACACCTTGCTGGAGAATGCAAAACACGTGGAATCCGTTGTGGTGACAGTGCGGGTATATAGGCCGGTAAATCGCAACTGAAATGTCACGATTTAAGGAGCAACGTGCATCATAATAATTAGTGTTCTAATAATCATTAATACGGGACAGTAATGAGGAATAAAGACTACTTTAATAGCATTTGTTTTCAGTGGATTTAAAAAGACGTTAAAAGATTAATTATGTAGGTGGATAAGGAGTTCATTTTTCTCAATTAGGGATGCCTGGGAGAAGAAGTGTGTCACAAGGGAATCTACCATCAGCTCCTTTGGTTGGTGGTGCAGCCTGAAATGAAATATTTAATCCAGTTAACACCTATGGCTGTCATCTTGTTTTTTGTTTGGTTTTTGTCCATGGTTATGTAGATTAGTAATCACACGTTTTTTTTTAAATGTCCGGAATCGGCAGGCTTATTCTAATTCATAAGAATAAACGGTGTAGGAAGAGCCGAAGCTCAGTGAGAGCTGCCATCCAGTCTACGTCTGGCACTGCGTTCTGCCCACATTTTAACAAGAAAAATATGTGATTACGCGTGACGCAGAAGTGCCAATGCCAAAATGTCAAGGGGCCCCTTGTCTAGTGACTTTGATGTAGTACGCGTCCTTCGTGTCAAATGCTTCTGAACAGTCACCACCGTCCACTTTAGACACTTTTCTTACTTGAACACAAGAGAGAGTAGAATGTTGGTGCCCGATCCGCACGATCAACGGGCCCCTTGAGTTGCTGTAAGCTACCACAGTGCAAGGCTTTCTGATTTCTGTATTTCCCCTGACACGACCGTTGACCGTTGTGAAAAAGTGCTTGGGGGGGGCTAACATCCTTTCTTGTCCTTCCACTTGATGGCAATCTTTTGATTGGAGGCTCCCACAGCGGAATTCGCCAGGCCTATCAATACCAGTTTGGTTGTATATCAGCTTCACTATCGGTGTCAACGTCTGACGACCCATTCACACTCTCATCACGGTCTCTAGACTCAATTATTGGTTCTGTTTCAGCTTTACGCCATTGGGTATAGTGGTTGAAGGCTCCACCCTTATCGTAAATATTAACACGTTACCACAAAGTGGCGAAATGGATGGAAATATTCGTGATTTATTGCAACATTTTATCCACTAGATGGCAGCAGAATGCAGTACTGAGTGCTCTTTGGGCTTAACTCTCTACATGCTGTCACGTTGTATGGACCAAGTGAAGGTCATTCCATGCCAGGCCAGGGGGTGACAGGGTGCACTAAACCTTCTCCTGTTATCTCTGCAGACCAGCCGCAGGAAAACCTGTCTGACTCAACGCTGATAATGTCACATTCAGTTCCGACACCTCGGAAAACATCACCTCTCGTTCCGATGCTAGGATGATGTCAATTCCGGTTTGGCGCCTCGACTAACATCAGAAGAAGACCACTTCCGGTTTTCCTACACAACTTCCGGTTCAGGCAACTAGGATGAAATCACTTCTGGTTCCGGCACCTCGACTAGCATCAGAAGAAGGTCACTTCCGGTTCCTCTGCATCACTTCTGGTTCTGGTGTCTAGGATGATGTTACTTCTAGTTCTGGAGCCTTGACAAACATCAGAAGAAGGTCACTTCCAGTTCCCCTACGTCACTTCCGGCTCAAGTGCCTAGGATGACATCACTTCCGGTTCCGGCGCTTCAACTAATATCAGAAGAAGGTCACTTCTGGTTCTGGTGCCTAGGATGACGTCACTTTCGGTTCTGATGCCCAGAAAAATGTCACTCCTGGTTCTGATGCCCAGGATGACATCACTTCTGGTTTAGGCGCCTCGACTAACATCAAAAGAAGATCACTTCTGGCTCTCCTATGTCACTTCTGGTTCCGGCGCTCGGATGACGTCACTTCCAGTTCTGGAGCCTCGAACTAACATCAGAAGAAGGTCAGTTGTGGAGCCAAAATGTCACTTCCGGTCTGACTACTTAAAACCGCCATCTTTACAAAACCCTCATCAGATCAATGTCTGGACTCCAAACAGAGAGACTTCTGTCAAAAACCAAGCCCATTGCAAGGGGAAATAATATATGGGTGGCTTCCCCAAACCTTTTGAAGTGTGTCGAGTCCGATCTTTTCACAATGCAAACAGTACAGCTTAACTCCAAAGACACTCGGGCTTAACCCTTATAACCCTTAAACTCCCACGTTCTTGGGGGTTAATACACGCCCCTGACGCCAAATACTTTTTTGCTGCACTTTTTTTGGAAATGTCACAATTCACCAAGAAAAAGTGAAATTTGAATACAACACATATTTTTTTTCATGCAAAGAGCATCACAATTACTGCAACCCTGATCATTTTACACACTGCCAATGAACTGCAAAAACTATAAAAAAAACTACTGCAACAATCTACAGTATTATGATATGTACGAGGTGCAACTGATGCCATTGATGAAATTCAGTAAATCACCGAGCCAACTGCGCTTGAACTGGCTGCACGTGAGCACACAGGGGCCAGCGCTGATGCTGGCAGGATCGTCTAGTGCAGCGGCTCAATCCCAGGGACAGTGATGGTGATTTGCTAGTCGGAAGCAGCAGTAGTCATGAGCTGGCTGCTTGACAAATGTACAGCACGGACTGAGCAGCTCCTGCGTGCTGCCAAATTGCACTGGGAACAGACTATAGCTGGTTCCGGCAGTTTAAGGGCTAACATGGAATTCCCAGTCCGTCCAACACTCCGGGTTAACACCAAGAAGTTTAATGAATAAGCCAACGTCACTCTACATGACTTCCAGTCAGACTTGACGACAGCGGTTGCCGATTTTGTCGCAGACAGAGGACGTGCGTCACATGACTAGAAGTCTGTCAAATTAGACGACTCGGTGAGGACTTTCCAGATAATCAAAGGATCACAGACTCACCCCTTTTCTCTGATAGCCAATAACATTATGCCTGTCTCTACAAATGCGTTGAGAAGTCCAGCAACGGTCAGACAAGTGCAGGGCGGAATGGCTGAAATCCATAGAAAGTGGAAATCCATTGAGGGTTGAGTTGAAAGCTTTCTGCAAAGTGTCTACAAAGGGGCTGAGAAGTTCAAAAGTGGTCAGACAAGCGTTAGGAACGAAGAAGGAGTGGGACGCCTGTCCATCTTGGCTTGAAGGTCCTAGAAAGCAACGAAAGAAACTGACTGATCGATCGACTGTGACCACCATACAAAAAAACAAAACCCGGACCAAACTATAACGGAAGAGCGGATATTTCTCGACTTATTCTCGCAAGAGCCAACATTGTAACCGGATTGTCAACTCGATCTTTCGCCAAACTGAAAGTTGAGGTGAACCAATAAACCCCGTTTACCAGGAAACCTTCACCCAAGCCCACTCTGTGACTTTCAAGATGTCGATCTGTAATCTCAGACGGCCTGGGAATGGCGGGTGCCGATGACATCCCGCACCACACACACTCCCGCTTCTCTTTGGGCAGCGTTGCACATTAATAATAATGACTTAACAGAAAGACACAAATTATTTCTAAGTGTGTCAAAGTTGAAATCAAAACCAAAAACCAACATTGGAAATGCAACCAGCGGCTCAAAACACCACAAAAGAACCTCTGGAAATCCCAGCAGAAAACCCGGAATGATAAAACAGTCCCAACAACGTAGACTACGAGGAGGTTCTGCTTGAGACCAAACCAAAACGGAAAGACTTACAACATCTGAGATACAATTGGGCCCTGTGAGATAAAGACAAGTATAGAGATTTAGGGGTAACCCCGTATAATTGAAAAAAAGAAAAAAACACACGTGTGGTAAAACGCAAAACGAGTCGAATCGGGCAGACTGCTCAAAATGGCGGCCCTCTCCATCGACGAGGAACTCTGGGAGGAAAAGGCGGGTCCAGGTGGCTGGGCACCAGAAGTGACATCATAGATGGAATGATTTCAGTCTACCTTTCTGCAGAGGGAGGAGTAGAAGAGAGAGATGATTATTAGACAGCGCCACCTCATGTCTTGGTGGAGACTTACACTCACTCGAGCGTACAAGTGTGACCGTCCATTACTCAGATTTGCCATCTTTTCTTTCTTTCTTTCCAATTGGCAATCACACAGCATTGGCATGTATGTCCCCCTTGTGTCTCTGTTGGGTTTCTATTTCATGCCCCAAAGATGAGTTGAGACCCCCTTAACTAACACGTAACTTGCTAGTTAACATGCGTTTGCCATATTTGGTCAGGATTGAAAAGCAAAGCTTTCCATGGGTGTTGCTCTTAGTTGCCCCTAGAAGGTGGCAGGTGGGGACACACAAACGAAACATTCCCTATTAGATATCCAACTAGGGTTGTGTGATAGCAGCTGTACTAATAAACATGAAAAGTTAGCGATTCAAATAAAGTTACGTCTTCTTGTAATAGCTGTACACGTTAAAATATGAGACAAAAACCTCAAAACAAAACCAAATTATCCCGTCCATGACCTTTCTTAGAATTGCATTTGCCTAGTGAGGTACCCTGGCAGAATGACCTACATATGCCCGCAGACAATCTAGCAAGTATTTTAAGATCAATAGCATAAAACGCAGCAGTGAGGGCTGACAGAACAGAAATTGACAACATGCCAAAGCCAGTGGCAGTGAGAAGGGCATTGCAGACTCGCACCGCTGGGGCTTTGGCGCTGCTGTCAGATCAGAACTGAGGCAGAGTTTACTTCAGAAAATTGGATGGACATGCGTATCGGCAGCAAAGTGTTGCACCTATTTAGTGTTGCTAGAAGATTTGAGATTCCCCTATTCTGCTCTGGGACGAGAAAAGAAGTCGATCCTGCATTGCAGATTTCCTCACATTAACAAAGTCTAGCAAAGTGAACTTTTGGGCCGTGTTTACGCGGTACAAGTCCAACGAGAGACCTGCGCATATCAGAAGGCTTTGTCTACTAGAAAGGATACACCATACAATACAATACAATACAATTTATTTTTGTAAAGCCTAAAATCACACAAGTAGTGACGCAATGTGTTTTAACAGACCCTGTCCCTTGACAGCCCCCCCAGCCTTGACTCTCTAAGAAGACAAGGAAAAACTCCCTAGTAGGGGAAAAAAATGGAAGAGACCTTTGGGAAAGGCAATTCAAAGCGAGACCCTTTGCCAGTTAGGGTGGGCTGTGCAGCGGGTGTCAAAAAAAAGGGGGGTAAATACAATACAATGCACAGAAGAGAACACAAGTAATCATCAATACAATGTAATAGTACAGTAGAAATATTCCAAGTAGACGTACAGTTGCAGTAGAGTGTTGTACTGTGTTAGCCACAGATTGATACAGGTGAAAGCACCCTACTTCCTCCTGTACACGTACAAGTATATGGCCAAACAAAGGCTGTGATGGACCAGAGACCTCCTGAAATGTGCCTGTTATGCAGTGGGTAGAGTGAGTGGTCTTAAGGGGCGCAAAGAAAGACATCACCTCTGCAAATATGACATTCCTCAGAAGTGCAGATCAGTGCTTCATGTTTTCAAGGCAGTGTGGGCAAAAGTTAGAAGGCCGAAACGGAATCAATATGGCAACAAAAGTCTTCTGCAATGAATTGTTTGGCCACATCCATTAGACGGCAGACACATCAAGCAGGGCTTTGTTCTGTTAGAAGTAAAGTTCATATGGCATGCTGATCCTCCTCCAGTGACCCCCGGATATATTTAAGAGAAGCTTTCAGCTTATATTATATTATATTATATTATATTATATTATATTATATTATATCACATCCTATTATATTATATTATAGTATATCACATCCTATTATATTATATTATATTATATCACATCCTATTATATTATAGTATATCACATCCTATTATATTATATTATATTATATTATATTATATTATATTATATTATATTATATTATATTACAGTCAACCCTCGTTTATCGCGGTTAATCCATTTCAGACTCTGCTGCGATAAATGAATTTCCGCGAAGTAGAAACCATATGTTTGTATGCTTATTTTTATATATTTTAAGCCCTTATAAACTCTCCCACACTGTTAACATTATTAGAGCCCTCTAGACATGAAATAACACCCTTTAGTCAAAAGTTTAAACTGTGCTTCATTACAAGACAGAGATGGCAGTTCTTTCTCACAATTAAAAGAATGCAAACATATCTTATCTTCAAAGGAGCACAATCAAAAATCAATACGTACTTTTAAGTATACAGAAGCACCGCGATAAAGCGCCATTTTGTAGAGGAGCGTCCTCTCTTCTAGGCAAACAGCCACTGTGTAAACAGCCCCCTCTGCTCACACCCCCTCCGTCAGGCAGAGAGAGTGAGAGAGACGGAGAAAAGCAAACAAAACAAGCGCCACGCGGGAAGCATATCTTATAGCATTGAGGAGTTTTAGTTAATATGTAATACATGCTCTGATTGGGTAGCTTCTAAGCCATCCGCCAATAGCGTCTCTTGTATGAAATCAACTGGGCTAACAAACTGAGGAAGCATGTAGCATAAATTAAAAGACACATTGTCCGCAGAAAGCGGCGAACCAGCGAAAAATCCGTGATATATATTTAGATGTGCTTACATTTAAAATCTGCGATAGAGTGAAGCCGCGAAAGTCGAAGCGCGATATAGCGAGGGATTACTGTATATTATATTATATTATATCACATCCTATTATATTATATTATATTATATTATATTATAGTATATCACATCCTATTATATTATATTATATTATATTATATTATATTATATTATATTATATTATATTATATTATATTATATCACACCCTATTTTATTATATTAAATTAGAAATAAATCAGTTTTGTTAATTGACAAGCAGCTCAGTAGCAAAAAAATGTTAAATGTATTATATATACACTGATTGTGCTTAATAGTAGTTAACTGAAAACTGGGCAGTTTCTAGGTTTTCTCAGGCCACAAACATCAAATACATAAATTCCAACAGTTGGCGTATCACAAAAAAAAAATCAGTAATAAAATGCATTGTATTTGTTATTCTAATAGATGGCACATCACAAAAATGAACTCTGCCTTTACAAATCCCATACCAAATGGCATATAACAGAGATATATGAATGGGATCTGTCATTCCAACGGATGGTGTATGACCAACATTAATGCTGCCTTTATGAATACCATATCAGATGGCATATAACAGAGATATGTGCATTGCATTTGTCATTCCAACAGATGGTAATTAACATTGCTTTTACGAATCTCACACCAAATGGCATATAACAGAAACATATGCATTGCATTTGTCATTCCCACAGATGACGCATCACAAACATTTTTAGTAATAAAATACATTGCATCACCAACGTTAACTCTGCTTTTACAAATACCATCGTAATTTGACCTTCAGCTAACTAAATCACCTAAATACAAACATTGGTGTTATGAATAGATCTTTTTTTTTAATAGTTTGTTCCTTTGAAAGAAAGTTTACTTGATCAAAAATAATGTCATTTATTGAATTAAATTATTAAAATAAATAATTGAAATAATAATGATTTATTGAAATTAAAAACCTTGACTTTCTTGATATTAAAAACCGAGACTTTCTTGATTTTAAAAACCACGACTTTCTTGATATTTTAGTTCATAATTTAAAAACGGAATAAGAATCTGAACATTTAACAAAGTCACATTAAAGTTTGATAAGTTCTGAAAAGAATGATACCAATATATGCAGGTTTTAAAATAAGCCCAAATTAAAACGTGACAAAAAACATCACATAAAACCATTGCACAAAGGATTTTATATAGAGAGTGCAGATAAATATTCTTCAAATACCTCGCCTTGTTGTTTTCCTTTTAAAATATTAAAGCAATCTCTTCAGTTGAGCTTTTGCATTTTCTGCAGTACCCTTTCCTAAGGTCCCCTTTCACCATTGCTGGCATCTCTTCATTTACTCGTATGCCCTGTGGTTAATATTGGAGTTAATTGGCTTCTACGCGTAACAAAGCTGCTTCTCTCTTCTTTCTTGGCTCCTTGTTTTTTTGTTCCTCTGCACATTTCTCTTTAATGTTTTGAAAATGTAAGGGCAGCTTGTCTTGCCTTTGTATGCCGTGGACCATTGTGCCTCCTCCACTGCTCCTCCGCTGTCTGCACTTCTTAAAGTTTATGCCAGTTTCACTCTTTCAGTCTTTGTTACATTTGTTCAACATTTGCTTTAGTAAAGTTAAAAGTACAGTCTTGGATTTTGTACAGTACAACTCTGTATTATGATCATTGGGTCTTAGTTTTCTATTACAATATGTTCAAGTCTGATTCCAATGTGGCAGATTTTCTTGACAATTCCAAATAATATATTTTACTGTATTTAATATATAACATACTGTATGAAAGGTCTCCCTGCCTGTCTTTTTCTGCATTTCAGAAGCCCAAATGCAACAATATATACTCACCGGCAACATTATTAGGTACACCTATTGAACTGCTCATTAATACAAATATCTAATCAGCCAATCATATGGCAGCAATTCAATGCATTTCGGCCCGTAGACATCATCAAGACGACCTGCTAAAGTTCAAACCAAGCATCAGGATGGGGAAGAAAGGCGACTGAAGTGACTTTGAACGTGACGTGTCTGTTGGTGTCAGACGGGCTGCTCTGAGTATTTCGGAAACTGCTGATTTGCTGAGATTTTCACGCACAACCATCTCTAGGGTTTACAGAGAATGGCCTGAAAAAAGGGAAAATATCCAGTGAACGGCAGTTGTCTGGGCCTTGTTGATGCCCGAAGTCAGAGGAGAATGGCCAGACTGATTCAAGAGGAGAGAAAGACAACAGGGACTCCAATAGGCACTTGTTACAAATAAGGTGTGCAGAAGAACATCTCTGAATACACAGCACGTCAAACCTTGAAGCAGGTGGGCTACAGCAGCAGGAGACCACACCGGGTGTCACTCCTGTCAGCTAAGAACAGGCAACTGAGGCTACAATTAGCAAAATTGGACAATGGAAAACTAGTCTGATGAGTCTCAATTTCTGCTGTGACATTCAGATGGTAGGTTCAGAATTTGGCTTCAACAACATGAAAGCAGAGATCCATCCTACCTTGTATCAACAGTTCAGGCTGGTGCTAGTGGTGGAGTAATGATGTGGGGGATATTCTATTGGCACATTTTGGGCCCCTTAGTACCAAACGAGCATCGTTAAAATGTCACAGCCTACCTGAGTATTGTTGCTGACCATGTCCATCACTTTATGACCGCAATCTTCTGATGGCTACTTCCAGCAGGATAACGCACCATGTCACAAAGCTCAAATCATCTCAAAATGGTTTCTTGATCATGACGATGAGTGCACTGCACTCAAATGGCCTCCACAGTCTCCAGATCTCAATCCAGTAGAGCATCTTTGAGATGTGGTGGGACAGGAGATTCATATCATGGATGTGTGGCTGACAAATCTGCACAACTGCATGATGCTGTCATGTCAATAGGGACCAAAATCCCAGGGGAACGTTTCCAGCACCTTCTTGAATCAACGTCATGAAGAATTAGGGTAGTTCTGAAGGCAAAAAGGGGGGTCCAACCCGGTTCTAGCAAGCTGTACCTAATAAAGTGGCCAGAGAGTGTAGATATATGTGATAAGAGATCTGTGGTGCAATGCTGTTTTTTTAAATAAATTATCACATCCTGGAGTCCCCAGGGATATGAAGAATGCCAGGGAAGCAAGAAGGAAGGCAGCAGCATAACCGACCCCCAAGCGGTGTGGCGGTCACGGATTGAGGCAGCCAAGAATCGGTGGTGGTGGTGGTGAGGACCACTGCTGCTGACAGTCTCTACCAGGCTGAGCAAGTTACGGGTGAGACGGGGAGGGTCTCATCTGGGATCAAAGAAGGAACATCAAAGACCTGACGACTGTGTTTGTTTTACTTCGACTTTAACTCAACCAGCCATCATGGTGCAACATCAGAGGCATCGCCTCAGGCACTGACATCCGAGGTTCAATTCCCATAGTGGGGTGCGCAGACCTGACGGACCCCAATAAGGACAAAACACGCATCGTGTACTGTTTGTATCGTTTGGCAGACACTGTATCACATGTCTATGAGCTGCTTCTTGCAACTGAGGGGATGTGGCGGATGTTTGCCAACTGGCCGACCCACCACAAGTGTTACCTGGTAGGTAACCCCCTAATAATCAGATTGTGATTCAGACTTAAAAAAGAATATATATACTGTAAATAAATAGTGGTTGAATAAGGCACGGCAGCTCTCCAGAGGACAATGCAGAGACGCAAACCTGGTGGTCTCCATTTTAAAGAGTCAAAAGAATGGGGGAGTAACGCTGCTATAAGAAACCAGTAACAAGTAAGCCGATTTGCTGCCACTCTTCGTTAGGTTTTTGGGGAGCTCTGCCCTATGGTTGCAGTTGGCTCTGAACTGACCGCCTCCTTCCAGCTATGATAGGCTTTAGAGATGGAAGACCAGAAGGAGCAGAGTCAATTGACCTCACTGGGCATCTTCATAGTCCTGTGGTGGGAAAAGAAGAGGAAAAGGTTAGCATGAGTGGCCCCCTCTTGGCCCGGGGTGGTAATACCTGCTTCAGATGAGTCCAGATGGCGATCCACAGACACGCATGAGTGACAATAAATAAATATCGTCAAAGGAGATACAATGACGTGACAAGGTAGGGGCCGTGTAATTGAAGGTTTGTAGAAACAATGTGGACATGTCATTGCAGATCCAAGTTTAAAAACAGAACTCGTTCCAAGAGGGCCGTACCGCTGGTCATAGGCTTCCAGTTGGCAAGGGGCGGGTCCTGGAGGGCAGATAATGGAGTGACGTCAGTGTTGGAATGGCTGTCAGTCGTCCGTTAAACAGTATTGATGAAGAGAGAAGGTTTTAGCAAAACAGCACCAACCCCTGGTGTTGGTGTAACAACCATCACCAGAACCATTCAGTTGTCTCCCAAGCACATGCACATGATGATGTATACTGTATATACATATGGTCACAAATGGGCTTGTGAGTTACACACAAAGACAGTGAGACCTCAATTCTGGCAGTTGATGGATCGATATTAGAGCTTTATTTGACAATTTCTTCATTGCTCTGCTTAACTGGTGGCTCCATCTGGTTAAAGGACATCTAAAGAATCTTCATAGTGAATTCCCAAAACATTTCCGTTACCCTTCACTCTCTGTTGTAGATTTCATTTGATATGGGTACATTTTCCAAGGGATTTTTTTTGACCATCAATCTACAATCCGGTATTTAGAAAGGTTCACAAATGTATTCAAAATCAAAAATTCAGATCTCTCCTTTACTTCAGTAGTCGTACCTTCTTGCTGCGGCCCTCTACATTGTGGTCAGGGCCTTCCCGTTTGCTTTAATTCTACCTTGAGATGTTTCTAGAACTCGATTGGAGTCCACTTGTGGCAAAGTGAATCGAGTGGACATCATTTAGAAAAGCACACATAAAGAAGGAGAGAAGGTCCCACCATTCACCAAAGCCAAACCGTCAAGACCAAGGAACTAAAGGTAGACCTCCGTGATGAAATTGTGGTGAGGCAAAGATCAGGGCAACGGGATCAAAGCTTTGAGTGTTTCCCAGGAGCCCAGTGGCCTCTGGAACTGTGAAATGGAAGAAGTTAAGAACAACCACCTAGAGTTGGTCATTGGGTCAAACTGAGTAACCAGGCAAGGAGGCCCATGGTCAGGTTACATATCTAATGTCGCTCTAACAGCAGTCCTCTGCTCAACCCATCAGGATGAAGGATCGTCTCAGCGGCACTCCATTAACTCTTTGAAGGATGAATAATTTTTTCAGGCACCAGCCATCGGAGTGAAAGGTGGATCTGATGAGAGAGCGAAGCGTACACACACAAAGCAAAATACTTCATAGACGTTTTGTGTTTTATGGCTGGATCTGGATTAACCGCACTGAGATTCTGATGCAAGAAGATCAAAAACGAAAAGTGACATACCACCATCAGCTCATCGTAGCGCTGAATGCTTTTGTGTGGCGGCCGACCGCTGTGTGAAGACACTACTGTATGTTGTTATAAGTCGACACCCACCTTGAAAGACTTCATTGGACGTGTATGTCAGAGAGCCACTCTTGAGTAGAAGACATTTGGTGTGTGGTCCAAGGAAGTCTCCGTAGATTCTTTGTTGAGGCAAAAATCAGGACAACCGTTTCAAAAGCTTCGAGTTTTCCCAGAATTGTGAAACGTCCAGGCCTCTTTCTAGAGTTGATGTTAAACAGTCAAGAAGTAGGAACCCAACTAGGGGTCCATCTCTCCTTCAGTCAGTGCACAGCACACTGTTTAGATATGTCGTGTTCTGCACTTACGCTCCGATCAGCAGTCTTAGAGCCTCAGAAATATGCCCGTGGAGTGAGATAGGAGCCACAGTCCTGCTATTGTCAGATTTAAATTTGTTTTAGACTCGCAACACATGTGCGATAAAACCAAAAAAAAAAAAGCAAAATACAAAGAAACCGTTCCGTTCAATTTGGTGGTACACTTCACTGGCGTTAAATGTTCTTTCTAATCTTCTTTTAACGGCTTCCTCCGGAGACTATTCAGATTTAATTTTATAAAGTTAATAAGCCAGGTGACTTTGCTTGGGAATTAACTGGGTTGCTTTTTTGGGATGTGCGCTGGAGCTTTTTTGAAATCCCTTCTACCTTATTGTGACTGCATTGATTATTAGTTTAGGGCTCTCTTCAAATCATCTGTCCTCGGCGGACGCTGCTTTAATATGTTTTTATGTGTTAAAGGGGCCATACGTGTACATTGTCAGAAAGACAAAAGCATCGGCCACCGTATGGCAATTTGAGCTCTCTCTGTTCCAGCTTTCTCCTAAGTCGTTTCCAAATTGGCCAGCTTTTCAATAACACACTGGGAGCTATTTGTTCAAATGATCGAGAGCTTTTATCTTTATATCAAAACACCCCATGCTGCCTCCATCACATTATAGTCTCTATTCTGGCAGTACAGTTTGCTCAGGTTATTAGCTGCTGGGGCCGTCGTTAAGCAGTCATCTCACCTTCACTTCAGAAGGGGTCTTCCACTTGAAGATAAGCCTGTTCAGGCAAAGATGGGAGTCCACCCTAGGAAAAGCTTGGTTCTCCTGCTGGAAGAGGTGCTGATGAAACCAGCAGGGGGTCTACCCCATGGTCTCAAAGTGGATCCAGATGCCCCATACTGTAGAAATGAGACATAAAACCGAGGTCCTGACTCTTTGAAGAATCCCAGGCATCTTTTCAAAGGTTTAAGGTGTATCCCGATGTACTGGCTAAACTGCCTCATCGATTCTAGCCCCCTAATCACCCCCCTCCCTGGACTCTAATTGGATTTCTGTGTAACCCCTCTACCATCTCATAGCTAATGTGTGCTAAACATACTGGCGCAATAATGGCTGTCGTCACATCATCCAGGTGGGTGCTGCCCATTCGTGGTGGTTGAAGGAGATCTTCCCCCTGACCCCAGAACACCAGTCCATCCATTCCTGCTCTTACACAACTTCATTCTGCACGAGGTTGGCAAATCTTCATTGTGTTTAGTGGCTTAACATTAACATCCACATTTCACAAACATTTAGAAACTTACGAGAATGAAGTTCTGTAGACATTTATTCATTTAGACAGCGTTCATGCTGAGCAAATCATAATTTACAGGATCTCCAAAAAGGTGGAATAATTCTTTATTTTACTGGAAACTTTACAACAACTCAGTAGGTGTCTTATAATAAATGTCAGCTTCCTGCTACTTACTGTGGCTCTCATTTGTGGCGTGTGCTCTAAACCTCCTCACCAGCAGATCATGGCTATTTTTCTCCATCGTGGTTCTCCCTTACGTTCATAAAGAACACTGAATATTAATATTAATACATGATGAACAATCACCTTGTATCTCTTGTTTAGTCTACTTGCTAATGTTAGTTAGGACGCACCATTTGGGAATTAACTTTAATGTACCGGAGTGTGCAAAATGTGACATCCCTAACGGTATCAAAGGAGACCGAGTGCTGGTGCGATGTGAGGTCGCGTGAGGAGGTGACACAGCTGAGCCGTTCAGTCAGTAAAGCACGGAAACTTCCAGAAGAAAAGGGTTTCTTGTGGTTATTTTTAATAATTGTACCGAGGCAAAATTAATTTAAAAATACACACTTTACAGCCATGTACTCTTCTTTCTTTTTAAAGAAAGACTAACTTAGTAGACTAAAAATAAACAAATTAAATGATTATCTGATTAAAAGGAACTGCTAAGTACTTTGTATTATTACAAAATAAAATGGCATTTGGCAGTTTGGTAATCGATCATCATCAAAAGAATCTGAGCTCAGGCTGTCAGTAATATGAATGATGGTCCTTCAAGAATCATAAAACAAGAACTGTTACATTATTATTCATATTATCCTATTTATTTAATATTATTAATCTTATCCTGCCTACTACACTAAGTTAAAATCTATCTATCTATTATATAGTGATTTGCATATCTATCTATCTATTATATAGTGCCTTTTATATCTATCTGTTACATAGTGATTTGCATATCTATCTATCTAATCCTGCCTACTACACTAAACTAAAATCTATTATATAGTGATTTGCATATCTATCTTTCTATTATCTATCATCTATCTATCTAATACACTAAACTAAAATCTATCTATTTACTTTGGATCTATTATATAGTGATTTGCATATCTATCTATCTATCTATTTATTATATAGTGCCTTTCATGTCTATCTATCTAATCTTGCCTACTACACTAAACTAAAATTTATTACATAGTGATTTGCACTATCTATCTATCTATCTAATCTTGCCTACTACACTAAACTAAAATCTATCTATTATATAGTCATTTGCATTTCTATCAATCTATCTTATCCCGTTGGCAGAACCTGTTCAAAATTTTTAAGTAGTGAGTTGTAAATCAGGACGTCACCCGTAATCACCTCTCCAAGCCTGGCTGCTGACAATCATCCAAACCTGAAGCCCACTGAGAGACGATGCCGATTCACAGCATCCTTACCTGCAGTAGCAAGTGAGACGTCCAGAAAGAGTTGTGTCCTGCTGGTTTGAAAGAAAAACTTTCTTCACTCTAATGTGGAGTAGCGGTACATTTTCTATTTCCTGAAGTTTATCTAAGTTGACGATGAACGCCTTTAGGGAACGTTTAACATTTCCAATTTCTGGATTTCCTTTAATGACGTCACCCAAGATTTTAACAAAAAGCTCCAAAGTGAACTTTAAATCTTTTCTGTTCTCAGCAAGAGAAGTCTTAGTCGGGGGAAAGACAGAAGGTCAATACACAGAAGGGAAGGGAAAGAAGGAAAGAAATTCACCCTGCAAAAGTGCAAATGTCAGCGAAACAAATCGAAAGCTTCTAACACTAAACATGTTTTTGGAAATGAGTTTTAACTTTCTCTGTAGTAGCAAAAATGTGGATAAATAATGAGAGATTAAAAGCTAAGGTGCCAAAAGTATTCTGCTGTCCCCTTTATGAAACGGAAACGTGATGCCAAACCAGGTTAAGTGACCCAGGTGTCACATGACCAATTCCCAGGGTAACCCCAGTAAAGGACACGGCCACGGCCAGGCAAGATTCACACAAATCAGTGAGTTACCGGAGGTCATGGTGGGCTTTATTATCAGGGAGGTGACCAAGAACCCAGTGTTCACTCTACCAGAGTCCTCTACTACATATAATTGTAAGTGCCAACATAACATTAGGCTTCATGGAAATAACTCCTGGGAAAACTAGAAATTAAGGTCAAAGCTACCTTATTTTAAGTTAAGACTACAAAATGACAACAAATGTTCAGAAGCAATATCTTCATGAACTAACATCCATCCATCCATCCTCTTCCACTTATCCGAGGTCGGGTCGCGGGGGCAGCAGCTTAAGCAGAGAGGCCCAGACTTCCCTCTCCCGGCCACTTCTTCCAGCTCTTCGGGAGAATCCCAAGGCGTTTCCAGGCCAGCCGGAGACATAGTCCCTCCAGCGTGTCCTGGGTCTTCCCCGGGGCCTCCTCCCGGTTGGACATGCCCGGAACACCTCACCAGGGAGGCGTCCAGGAGGCATCCTGATCAGATGCCCGAGCCACCTCATCTGACTCCTCTCGATGCGGAGGAGCAGCGGCTCTACTCTGAGCTCCTCCTGGATGACTGAGTTTCTAACCCCATCTTTAAGGGAAAGCCCAGACACCCTGCGGAGGAAACTAATTTCAGTTGCTTGTATTCGCGATCTCGTTCTTTCGGTCACTACCCATGGCTCATGACCATAGGTGAGGGTAGGAGCGTAGATCGACTGGTAAATTGAGAGCTTTGCCTTACGGCTCAGCTCCTTTTTCACCACGACAGACCGATGCAGAGCCCGCATCACTGCGGATGCCGCACTGATCCGCCTGTCGATCTCACGCTCCATTCTTCCCTCACTCGTGAACAAGACCCCGAGATACTTGAACTCCTCCACTTGGGGCAGGATCTCTCCCCCAACCCTGAGAGGGCACTCCACCCTTTTCCGGCTGAGGACCATGCTCTCGGATTTGGAGGTGCTGATTCTCATCCCAGCCGCTTCACACTCAGCTGCGAACCGATCCAGAGAGAGCTGAAGATCACGGCCTGATGAAGCAAACAGGACAACATCATCTGCAAAAAGCAGTGACCCATGATCAAACAGTTAACTTTTATGAGCTAGAATGTTAAAGGACTGAATCATGAAATAAAGAGAAAGTATTATCTCACCTAACAGGTCTAAATGCTAAAATAGTATTTTTACAGGAGACCCACTTATTAAGCAAGGATAATTTTTCGGCTGCACAGAGACTGGACAGACCAAATATTCAGCTTCACAAAGAAAACTAGAGATTCTTATCCATAGAAGTCCTCCATTGAGAAGAGAGAACCTGTCAGAAGGACGGCCATCTCAGCAACGCTCTGTCAAGAAGCCACTCTTGACTAGACGGCCTGTGACAGTTTAAAGGACACTGAGGGCACGAGGAAAAAGACAAGACAGAAAATGAAACATTCTGGGCAGAACTCTAAGCAAAAGAAAATCGGAGCACATCTCACCAGTCTTAGCGTCATTATACTGGTTACCTGTGCCATTTAGAATTGACTTTAAAATACTGCTTATGGTTTACAAAGCCCTCAATCATCTCGCTCCGTCGTATATTTCAGAATGTCTTTCACCTTACACTCCAAATCGTAACCTTAGATCTTCTAATAAGTGTCTGCTTAGAATTCCAAGAGTGAAACTTAAAAGAAGTGGTGAGGCGGTCTTCTGCTGTTAGGCACCTAAAATCTGGAATAGCTTACCAACAGGAATTTGCCAGGCTAATACAGTGGAACACATTGCTGGAAACACATTACTTTAACATGGCTTTCTCATAGCTTCATTTTAGTTTAATCCTGATGCTCTGAATATTCAATGAATTATCATTATTATTCATGGTGGCTCCACAATCTGTACTAACCCCGACTTTCTCTGCTGTTCTTTTTCCATTTTTTTGTGGTGGCAATCTGCACCCCTACCACCTGATCAAAGCACCGTGATGTCCCTACACTGATGGATTGAAGGCCAGTTGTCCACATGACCATCATCATCATCAAGTTCTTCCATGAGAACCCTGAATACCACGAGGACTGATTGAAGTCATTTATGTGAGGTAGAATGTCTAGAGGGACCTGGGTGGCCGCGGAACCCCTGCAGGTTTTTTTTTTTTTTTTCTCCAGCCGTCTGGAGTTTTTTGTTTTTTCTGTCCCCTCTGGCCATCGGACCTTACTTTTATTCTATGTTAATTAGTGTTCCCTAATTTTATTTTCTTATTTATTTTGTCTTTTTTCTCTTTCTTCATCATGTAACGCACTTTGAGCTACATCATTTGTATGAAAGTGTGTGACAGAAATAAATGTTGTTGTTGTTGTACTCTTAACAGGTTTGCTCGGGTTGTTGGCCTTCCTCCCTTTCTCATGGGTGAGGATGGAACTAAATTTAGTTTTTGTTTAGTTTGACTTGATTATATGGAATGTTACATGCTTTTAATAAAGTCAATAAAAGATCAAAAAAAAAAATTGGGCATCTTTCAACAAAGCGTTGGATGTCTGTACTACCAGAGATTGATGACCGGGGTGTGCTCCTCTTCAGTGGCACAAACAGCACCCCTTTGTGTATATACTGCAGACTTTATGGAGTGTGTGTCTCTTGGTGTTACTTTCAGAAACGGTGCCCAGCAGGTAACAGCATTCACTCAGTTTTGGCTTTGTCCCTCGCTATTTCCGGAACGCGTGCCCCTTTGGTAGAATAAGCAGCGCCTCTCCATGTATATACTACAGACTTTATGGAGTGTGTGCCCCTTGGTGTAGGGCACATGCATACTTTTACTTTGTGAACACTGCCCAGCAGGTAACAGCTCCCACTCAGTATTATCAGAGTTTGACGACCAGGTTGTGTGCCCCTTGGTGTTTCTGCCCCTTCACTCACATAAACAGCATCTCTTTGTGTATATACTGCAGACTTATGGAGTGTGTGCCCATTGGTGTATGGCAAGTGCACACTTTTACGAACAGTGCCCGGCAGGTATTAGCGCCCGCTCAGTATTATCAGAGTATGATGACCGGGGTGTGTTCCCCTTGGTGTTTCTGCCCCTTTAGTCATGTAAACAGCACCCCTTTGTATATATACTGCAAACTTTATGGAGTGTATGCCTGTTGGCGTATGGAGCGTGAACACTTTTTTCTTTATAAATGGCGTCCAGCAGGAAATGGCTCCCATTCAGTATTTTATTAGTATTAGTATGAGTTGTCCCCTTCAAAGACTGGGGTGTACACAACTTCAGTAGCACAAATAATGCCCCTTTGTGTGTACAGTGTGAACTTTATGGAGTGCGTGCCCCTTGGCGTATGGAGCGTGCATACTTTTATTTTTATAAATGGTGCCCAGCAGTTAACAGCACCCACTCAGTGTTATCAGAGTTCAATGACTGGGGTTGGGGGCTACCCTCCTTGGTGTCTGGAGTGGGCACCCTTTTGTGTGTATACTGTGAGCTTTATGGAGCGTATGCCCTTTGGCATACCAAGAGAGTGCACTTTTACTTTCTGGGGGGTAAAGGCATTCACTCAGTGTTATCAACTTTTGATGATCAGGGATAGGGATAGGTATAGGGTTAGGGGCTGCCCCCCCCCGTCAGTGTGGCCCTTTGTGTATATACTGGTGACTTTATGGTGCACATGCCCCTTGGCGTATGGAGTGTGCACAATGATGGCGCCCTTGGTCTCTCGTCTCTGACAATTCTACTACAACTGCTGTGTTGCAAAATGTGATTTCCAGCCGATTTATTAATGAGACTGAATTTTGCTTCACGTCACTTCTGATCACATTAGGAATGGGGTCTTTTAGGCATTATTTTGAAAATAACGCGGGCAAACGTGACTGAAAGAGAACAAACGTACACAGACCCTTAATAAAATGAAGAGAAAGAAATTGCAGGGTGAAATATAAATGCCGTCACTGAACGGAATGAGGTGACATTTCAGCCAATTTAGGCAACGCTTAAGAAAAGCAATAGATGTGTTATAAGCACATTCCCCCTCAAGGTCAAAATATCAAGAAGTCAGTTGTTTTCCTCTCACCCCTTCGAGCCTCGACAGTCCCCCAGCACTCTGCTTGACTAACAGTTTTGATTTATCAGTCAATAACACTTGTATCTGGACAACGACGTAATGAAAATCGATACGTTTAGAAGATTAGTGTGCACGCTATGGATACTTGCATTGTACGAGTACGGGATGGCGCTGCTCTCTGGAGGCTTCTCACAAGCCGGGGCCACTTTGGCAGCTCTGTGAACAGAGGGGGCTTCTGCGTCTTCATGGAAACCCGCCCTGTTTGAGATTTTGCAAATGTGAACTGGCAGAGGATGTTAATCCTGCTGAAGAAATTCACGACCAACAGGTTTCTCAAAGATGTGTGGATTCTGTTGGCTAAGAGAGGGAGATCATTATTTCAGATGATAATAATAAAGACTGGTTCACATAATTAAACGATCAATTAGGATAAAATTGATGGACTTTGCCGAGATTAAGAGCAGACGTTAAACCTGAAGAAAACACTCTTATGGAGCGTAATATTCCCTTGTAACACTTTTGTATCCCCCTAATGCTTCTCCAGTGAACACCATTTCTCAGTTTAGAAAGTACCACAGCCGTGGCAACCAGGGTGGGTCCTGGACCCAAAATTAACTCCTCTGGATCCACCCCAAAATCAAATTGGGGGTGGGAGGGCATCCCTGAATATAGATTTTAAAAAACAGATCAGAGTTGTACAAAATCATCATGTGTTCAAAAAAATAAAAGCAAATCCGTTCTCGACACACAGTTCCCCTAATCCACATAAACAAATTGGATTTCAACATCTCATCATCTGAAACCGCTTCTGGTGAGGGTCCCGGTGGTAGCAGACCAAGCAGGTCAGCCTTACACCTTCCTGTCCCCAGCCATAAATTCCAGCTCTTCCTGGGGATATTCCCAGGCATTGCCAATCCAGATGAGCTGAGGGGGGTCTCCACATGTTGGGTTGTCCTCAACAAACCCTTCACCCTATTGTCCTGCAAAGAAACAACGACCAAAGAGGCACAAGTGTGCGAGGACGCCAAACAAAATTATTAGATGATTACTGACTTACCATCATACCATGCAAATTTTCAGAAGTTGTTCAGAGGCACAGAACTGTTGCAAGATTAAGACCTCCATTTGATATCTAATATCATGTCTTACTTCACAATATCAATTTGGTGAAATAGGTCACCATCAAACCCAATCATGTCCACCACCTGTAGATCTTCATTCAGGTTTACTTTACCCCAAAAAAGAAAAGGAATCTGCGAGGTCATCAGTGGAATCCCTCACAGGTCTGTCCTGGGACAGTTCATTTTTCTGATTTATATTAATGACAGTAAAGGTGTGGAGTTTTCAAATGACACTAAAACTGGAGGGGTGGCAGACGCTGAGGAGACAACAAAAATAATTCAAAAAGACCTTCAGAGCTGGGCGAACACCTGGGACATGCAGTTTAATGTAGAAAAGTGCAACGTGCTACATGTGGGCAAAAGAAACTGTCGAAGACTACATAACACTACAAGTGGGTTGGCTTTCTGGACTGGCCGTCACTGTATTATACAGCCTGGAGATCATCTAAAAAAGATCCCTTCAGGCGTGATTGTGGACGACCAAGTTCTGAGAGGACCCAGTCAGGTAAGGATTGCAGCTACCTAGTGCAAGGTCATGTTGCTATGACATCTAAGCAGGAAATGGATGTTTCCGTGGGAAACTTTTCTATTTTAAAGAGAATGGCGGACCGAGGAAAGGAAGGACGAGAAACAGAAGGCAAGGAGCTGGGCTATCTACGCTTAAGAATATTTCATGATCAGACTTCACCCACGGATGTCTGCTATTTGTAGGTGGCCACCCCGTGGTTGAAACCGTGAGGCGAATCCCCACGAAGAGGTAAGGGGTTGCGGTATATGGACCTGAGGTTCTCTGGGTTCTCTCGTTGGCGAGTCGGACTCGTGTTTTTAAATTCTTCGGGATTGCCAGCCAGGAAGCCGTATTTTTCCCTCCATCATGCAGTAAGAACTGTACCACAGGATTCTTTGCTGTTTCACAGACTAGGTTTAATCTTTCTCTTTTTGAGATCTTTTTTCCTTTATGTGGGGTCCAAACCGGGGATTAAGATATGGCCGCTGGGGGTAGGGAGGCGGGTGAGAGCATCCGGGGAAAAAGGAATCACTAATTTGCACTCAGTCACCGGACCTGTAAATGTATCAACGTTGGATTACAATACACTTGCTATTTTAACCAGTCCAACTACCATCAGATTTCTTTCAAGTATTGATGGATGCGTAAAGAGAGGAAGAGGGGCAAAGGACCAAATATTTTAATGCTATTATATCCTTCGAACATTGTTCCACTTCCCTCTTGGGTGGTGAAGTGTAGCGATCGTATCCCGTATCGGGCAATTGTTACAGAACATCAGTTATAATAAAATGTATTATGAGGATGATTATTATTATTAAATATTATTATTATTAGTTGTAGTAGTGTTAGTAATAGTATTAATTATAAACACAAAATTGGAGACACTGAGCTGCAGGAGGTAACCTTTGAGAAGGATTTAGGGGTTTATGTTGATGCAAATTTTTCATCGACTAAGAAATGAGAAGAAGCGATTAAAAAGGCAAATAAAATCTTAGGTGATATCATAAAAACTGTTGAGTTTGAGTCAAAATATGTAATGTGCTTGTAAGACTAAATCTGGAGTACTCTGTGCAGTTCTGGCAACCACGGCACAAGAAAGACATAGCAGCACTTGAAACTGTGCAGAGCAGAGCAGCCAAGTGCATCATGGGAGTCTCTTTATTAAATAATGTTTATTGTGCTCAATAAAAGTAAAAATCAACATGTACAGTCAACAAATATTCCATAATTTCAAAAGAAGTAACCAGTTAATAATTATGTTACTCCACTACTACTCCCCTCGTACACGCCTCCTACTCTATGCATTAAATAATTAGCTAAGATAAACAGATTATTTCCTCCACCAGAAATAAACAGTTAATTATTACTCTACTTCTCCCTTAGTGCACGCCTCCTACTCTGCACATTAAGTCAAATAGTTAGATTTTTTTTAACAAGAAATAAAGTTAATTATTACTGTACTCCATCACTACTTCTACTCTTCACTTTAAGTCAGATAATTAGATTTTTTATCCACAAGAAATAAACAGTTAATTATTACTGTACTCCATCACTACTCCCTTAGTGCACGCCTCCTACTTCGCACATTAACTCAAATAAGATTTTTTTCACTAGAAATAGTCTATTACTGCACTCAATTACTACTCCCTTAGTGCACGCCTTCTACCCCACACATTAAATCAAATAATTAGGTTTTTTTACAAGAAATAAACAGTTAATTATTACTTTACTCCATCAGTACTTCTGCTCAGCACATTAAGTCAAATAATTCAATTTTTTTTACAATAAATAAACAGTTAATTATGACTCTACTCTATCACTACTCCCTTAGTGCACGCCTTCTACCCCACACATTAAGTCAAATAATTAGGTTTTTTTTTTTACAAGAAATAAACAGTTAATTATTACTGTACTCCTTCACTACTTCTACTCTGCACTTTAAGTCAGATAATTAGATTTTTTATCTACAAGAACTAAACAGTTAATTCTTACTCTACTCCATCAATACTCCAACTCCACACATTAAGTCAAATACGCAAATTGTATGTAAATATTCAAAATTCAAAAATGTCCTTATAATATTTAAAATAATGATACAGCAGCTCTTCGGCCATGTAGCATTATTACAAATAGATTTTTAATTGTCCCTCCTCAATGGAGCACAATAATAATAATACATTTTATTTAATAGGTGCCTTTTTTAGCACATAAGCTCACCTTACAATGAATTAAACATAAACAACAGTAATAAAGATAAAAACAAATAGGACAATAAAATGAAACAGCAATAAGGGTAAGGAAGTAGTAACAAACATCACAGATAACGGACTGTAACGGCGGTAAACTCATAATCGGTACGCCAGTCTGAAGCGCCGCATTTTGAAAGGCAGTTTTTAAATCGTATTATTGAGTCCAGCTGATGGATATGAGAGGGAAGAGAATTCCTGAGTTGAGGGACACTAGGATAGAACGCTCGAGCTCCCATAGGACAGAGTGCAATGTGTGGCTGCAGATCAGGGGTCTGAGTGCGCAAATCTCTCGGAGATCAGTGAGGTTATTTGCCTTTTTTGCACATGTATTCAACATTTCAACTGTACAACATGCGGTTTTGATTGATACACGACAAGCGACTGCTCTGTGTTCAATATGCTGGAATACATTTTTTTTCTTCTGTAAAGGGTGACGAATCAGAGAATGAGATGCTGAGAATGAGCAGGATCCAATCAGGTAAGGGCCATGTAATAAGCACGAACCAATAAGAGCGCGATTGGGGCCCAAGCTTTTAACATTCTTAGTTTTTACCCATCCATGCTGAAACACAAAAACGGCTCTGCAGAGCTTACTTCAAACAATAATAATACATACAAACATTTTAATTTACATAGCGCCTTTCCAAAACAGTTCGTCTTATGTGGGTGTCATGAATGAAAGATGTGACTAAATGAAAATGCAGAAGTGTGGCTGTGGACTTAGACAATGAGGGCTCCTTGCTGTTGTTGCAACTTGGAGTGAAAGTTCAGGGGCCGTCACCTACCAATCCGCCAGGGGGTCGTAAAACACAGGTGCTCAAAGTGGTGGAACTCAAAGAAAAAAACACAAAAATGGCAGTTGTGGCACTTTCAGTACATAACCTAAATAACTTCTATAATGTTACCAAAAATAACAATAAGCATCAATACAAAATCATCACATGACTTTGGCAGAATCACGAAGAACACACAGAGTGTGAAATCAGCTCCAAATTCAGAGTTACTGAACACACAGCTCTATTCTTTATACCGGATATATAACTTTATTTTTCCCGTTTATTTGACATGTGCCCATCCAGTCAGGTCCTCGTTATTTCCTATTCTGAAGGAATCAGGTACAGTAATTGAAGAAGTGTACAAGTGTGGATTAATAGATAATTAAATACTGTTACGCATGTGCATCGGAGGACCTCGTCACAGGCTCAGTCGATTTATGTAATAACCCAACAAGACCAGAGGAGGTGCTGCTGCTAACAGTGCCATCTGATTTTTTTTTTTTTTTAATTCTCTCAAGTGACCGAGAACCCGCCCAGTGAGGTGAACTAACTCCGCCCCTTCCTGTTCGGCATCCCAGGAGGAGGCGGCTTTACTGACTCAAGCTCCACTAGTGAATAGGACTTGGCTAGCCAGCCCGACAGCTTTATCATTTTGCCTTACTTGGGACATTTTCTATTTCTTTTATTTTGCTTTGTCTCCGGATAGTAATAGGGGATCAACCCGCTTGATGCCCTAAAATTTCTCTTGAGTATTGGGAGCTATCATTCCATGCTGACAGCCCCCCAATACAAATTTATGGAAATAGAATTTTTAGTCTGATGGGAACCAAAATGCAAGTTTTCTGCATCACGTGTGTCCAACTCAAAGCAATTGGCAGGTTAAAAGCTGAACCCCCTTAAATAAAGTATGGATTACTTTCTCTGAGACGATTAGCATTTATTTTTTTATTTATCTCGAGTGTTACTGTATTCTACTTTTTTTAATCTACAGTCTTTAAGTATGTTATGAATTGTGCACTGTATTTGTTTTTAAAATGCTGAAACTAATTATGTTCTTGAAAGCAACCCCCTAATTAATTCTTTCTAAAAATAATACCCAGCAGTGCCGTATTCCCATGTGGTTGTCAATATGTTATCATCAAATATATCGAATACAAAAAAATATATATATATATAAATCCTGTTTAATTAATTGATTTAATTAATTGTGACATTAGTAATGAGGTCTGCAATATGCAGGAGAATGAACAGATGGGAATTATGGGAAAACTGAGGTAACGTCAAGCAGCCTTTCACAATTTCAGACATTTTTTTGGGGGTTGTTTTATGGCTTTACTGGGCTAATTAGATGAAATCCATGATTAAAAGATGTTTTCCAAAGATGAAACACATATTATGAAAATAAAACACTCCAATTAAGCTTTTCCCCAAGTGCACAGCTAAAGCCTGACATTATCGAGAGTGCGACTCGGGGGCTTAAGGTCTTCTTTGTGTCTTCGACTCACAGCTGAGCACATTAAAAATTCATGTCGTGTTTGCCACCGGGGGTCTCTTTGCAGGTCACAGAGATGGAGAACGTCACGTGGGAGGACTGGAGTATGGGCTGAGAGAAATTTCGGCAAAGCTTTATCTTTTTTTTTTTTTTCTTTTCAAATTAATTGCGATTTGGGAAAAGTTTTCCTCTAATCTCACTCTGTATGCGGTTTGAGTTACCTTAACGCAGGGGAGCTAAAAGACATCTTAGCTTAGGATAAAATAAAAATAATCGGAATTCAGTCATTTTTACAGCCGGTACTCAGAATTCTGAGTAGCAGGAGCAACGGTGACCAGTCATGTGACAAAGCAATGGTTTAATTACTTTTATGTAAGTTCTTATCCAACAACTCACAGCAAACCAACTTTTCAATGTCGACTTTGATGAAAAAAGTTTCTGTTTTAGTTATGTGTTCAACATTTCTTGCCTCCCATTTCCCGTCATCCTACACTTACACAGATCATTGTAGACAAGAAACACAAATGAAATGCTTGTATTCCAAATAACGAGATATTATTTAGCCTCTACGACTCCAGGCACCTCACACCCAAATAAAGAGACTTGAGCTGGGAGAGGGTGGAATAGCAGGCTGCCTGCTGCTTGTACTGATTGATACATTTACAACACAAAAGACGCTAACGGAGAGGTGCGAAGGAATTTAAGGTGGCCCAGGATTATGAGTTTTTTCGCAGGCTTCAGGGATTCTAGTGTTAAAATACACATCTTACGGGATAAGGATGAGATAACGGATTACGTGAGACAAGAGGTACAAACCATCGGGAACAGAATTAACTCTCAGAATGTTACATCGGTGAAGCAGCAGCACTCGCCATGGATGGTGCCATCGTGCGGCCCGCTCGTCGACTGTATGTGGCGTAGTCGTTAGTAGAACATTTTGACTGCTGAATTTTCTTCTTTTTAAACATTGCTCCCTTTTTTTTGTTTTGTTGGGTGTTGTTTAAAAGTAGCAGGTGCCAACAAGTGTCACTCAAAGCCCCCCAGTGAGTGCTTCTCATGACCACCATAATTAATAAGTCAGTTAGTCACAGATAAACTGAACAGAATAAAAGATGATTTTTTTCTTAGTCACAGTCAAATAGCCTGGAACTTTAATGAAGTGTAAAAATAACAGCCTGACGGTTAAAACATGTTGAACGACCAAAGGCAGGGGTGGGCAAAAGTAGGTTTACAGTTGTTTGTACGGAAACTGAGGATTACAATAAGCTTTGTTAACTTAATAACTTTATAAAGAAGACAAATGATACAAACAAATAAAACAATAATTAATAAATAAATAATACAAGAATAAACTCTACTATTTTATCTACTTTTGCCCACCCCTCTATATTTATTAGTATAAAGTGGAAGCAATATTTTAAAAACATATGCATAATTTGTAACCTTTTGATTTAAATGAATATATTAAGAAATATATTCATATAGTAGACCCATTCACTCTCTGCATACTTTATTGTGTTATAGATTTAATTTTAACTGGATACATTTGACATTTTTCCTAACATTTCTTCTTAAGGGGCCTGAGTTGCCTCAAAAGCTTGCATATTGTAATCTTTTTAGTTAGCCAATTAAAGGGGTAATTTTACTTGATTTCTAACACGGTACAACATCCTCCTACTACCAACATTGTTCCCATCAACCTACGCTCAATAACCCATAATGACAAAGTGAAAACTCGTCTTCAGAAAAATTGGCAAATTTATTAAAAATCCAAAACTGAAATCATTCAGCTTCAGGTCTTCCTAGGTGAGTCTCTCCAAGCTTTGCACAGCTGATTTGGGGCCAACCTCTCTCAAGCTCTGTCGTACAGGATGGGATACATCTTTAGGTGGGTCGGGGCCACTCAAGAACACTCAGAGACCACTCCACCATTGTCTTGTCAGTATGCTTTGAGTGATCATGTAGGTGAACCATTACCAGGTTTGATGTTGCATGCACTCTGGCGCATGTTTTCTTGAAGGACCCCTCATTATCTGTATTGGGCTGCAGTCTCCCTGTCCCTGCCACTGAGAAGCACCACAAAATTCAGAGAGATTTTCAAAACATATTAATATTTTCTAGACTACAGATGAACTATCAATAAACACCATTTTACGTACATCTATCAACGTTTATATCCTATCCTCTGCACCACTGAAGTTATACCTAAACTGTGGACATTCTGTCTTAGAATTGGTTGTCATACATGATATTCATGTTTACAATTATGGATTATTATTATGTTAATATTATGTATCTACTTTTTGTCAATATAATTCCAGTCATATACTTCCTGTTGTTTATGCTAGATTGCTACTAATAGCCATATAATATTTTTGCAACAACTTTATCAAATATAGTAGTACTAGGGTGTTGTACCGTGTTAGCTATTATGGATGTTGTGAGACGTCAAGCAAAATGACCCCTTTTATTGGCTAACTAAAAAAATTACAATATGAAAGCTTTTGAGGCAACTCAGGCCCCTTCTTCAGGCAAGATGTAATACAGAAACTGGAGTTCCCCCTGTTTATATACACACTAGGACAAGAAACAACATTGGTAAATCTTTAAATGAGAAATCCTAAATGTAAAAATATAATAGACTCCTTCAGGCTAGGGTTCATTTAACAAGAGAGAAGAAAAATGTATAGTCAAGATCTTTGGATAAGATAACTGTCCAACAAAGTCTTTTGAAGTTTCTAATGAGTTTTTCAATACAATGTGGATCTGTAGTCAGGTTGTCTGTATCAGTATGATAGATCTGGCCATAAGACCTATGTCTCTATTCAAACCATGTTACAATGTGTTAAATGTTAGCATGAGTTTAACTTCCCATTCTTTTCACTCTTGCTGTGTTCTGAAGTTGCCCATAAGCACTGTGACTTTAAAGTCCCTCTCACAGTGTCCATAGCTGTTGAAGTGGGCCGCTACAGGAACATCTGTGTTGCCACGTTTAATGTGGAACCTGTGGAAATTCATTCTCTGGCGGAGTGTTTGTCCCGTTTCTCCCACATAGAGTGCTGTGTCAGGACATTTCATGCAGAAAATTAGGTAGACCACATTAGATGATCTGCAGGAAAATGATCCCTTTATGTAATGTTCTAGTTGGCAGTGTGGTATAACTGTACAGTCTGCATTATAAGTGTGGGTACACGTTTTACATCTTTTCTGTAGGCAGGGAGATGTGCCATTTTCTTTTGGTTCACTTAGCGAGCTTCGTACAATTAGTTGCTACAGGTTTGGTGGTTGTCTGTATGCCAGGAGGGGAGGTTCAGGAAATACATTTTTCAATGTTTGGTCCTTGTTTAGCATTGGCTGAAGTTCTTTTATAATGTTTCGAAATGCTTCAAGATGTGGGTTGTATGTGACAACAAGGAACATGCGGTTCTTGTTGTTTTTGTTTTTATATTCCAGGAGGTTGTCTCTGGGTATGACAAAAGCTCTTCTTATTTGAGTGTCTGTTGTTTTGAGGGTACAACCTTGTCTGATAAAAATCTTGTTTGAGCTCCTGCAGTTGTTTATCCCGGTCTGTCGGGTCTGAGCAAATACGAATGTACCGTAGTGCTTGGCTGAAAATAATGGAGCGCCTTATATGCTTGGAGTGGAAGCCATCACTTCTCAGGTAGGTCCGTCTATCTGTTGGTCTGTGAAAAACAGAAGTTACAAGGGTGTAGTCTTTCAGTTGAACAGTGGTGTCAAGGAAGCTGACTTCTGTTTTTGAGTAACTGAGCTTCAGCTTTATGTTGGGGTGAAAAGAATTATATTCATTACTAGCAAAATACCTGCGCTTCGCAGCGGCGAAGTAGTGTGTTAAAGAAGTTATGAAAAAGAAAAGGAAACATTTTAAAAATAATGTGATATCCCTGACCATCTCATCTTCGTTGTCAACCGTTGTAAAGATAACTGGTTTCATTCATCGAGGTGTTCACTACCCAAATCGGTACTCGTGAATCTAAGATGTTTAACAGGCATTCCCGGTATTAAGTTGTGGATTTGCCTGCGAATATTTAGCGGCAGCGTGTCTATGAACTTAATTTAAACTAAGCTTTACACCTTGCTTTCCTATTGATATGTCCTCAAAGGCTTGTTCAGCTTCAGAGGGTTGTCCCTTTCTTACTGCATCAATAAACAGCTCGTCTTCCTCTTTATCTGAGACATCACACACTGCATGCACGGGTTTACCTTTCCCAGTCCTGCAAACATTAGCGAAGTGCTTCAATTTACCACATTTTTTACACTGTCTTCCTTTAGCTGGACATTGACTTTTTCCACCGTGTGGTTTGTTTCTGCAGTAGGTGAACTTATGAATATGCGTGTATGCGTCAGTTGCTTCATATTCTATTGCTGCCGTCTCAATTGTGTAATGCGTTTTTTGTTCAGCGCTCTTTGGAGCTCTTGCTTGTTCTCTTCGTACTGCGTTCACAGTCAGTCCACGTGAGCCGCTCGGAGTACATGCATCGAAGGTTCTCAGCTGTGCTTGTGCTATCTCGTGCGATCTTGCGATGTCCACGGCTTCATTTAATGTTAGCACAGACCCGGCACTTAAAAGTTTCTCTCGCACTTTTGCTGAGTTTGTGCCAAACACTAGTCTATCCCTGACCATCTCATCTTCGTTTGCATAAGCACAGTCCTTCACCAGCAATTTTAACTTCGTTACAAAGTGATCAAAAGTCTCGTTTATAACCTGCGTCTTCTCATTAAACTTGTATCTCGCGAATATCGTATTCATCTTAGGCATGACAAACGACAGCGGCAGTGTGTCTATGAACTTAATTTAAACTTAAGCTTTACACTTTGCTTTCCTATTGATATGTCCTCAAAGGCTTGTTCAGATTCAGAGGGTTGTTCCTTTCTTACTGCATCAATAAACAGCTCGTCTTCCTCTTTATCTGAGACATCACACACTGCATGCACGGGTTTACCTTTCCCAGTCCTGCAAACTTTAGTGAAGTGGTTCAATTTACCACATTTTTTACACTGTCTTCCTTTAGCTGGACATTGACTTTTTCCACCGTATGCTTTGTTTCCGCAGTAGCTGCACTTATGAATATGCTTGTATACGTCACACGCTTCATATTCATTTGCTTCCGTCTCAATTGTGTAATGCGTTTTTTGTTCAGCGCTCTTTGGAGCTCTTGCTTGTTCTCTGCGTTCACAGTCAGTTCACATGAGCCGCTCGGAGTACATGCATCGAAGGTTCTTAGCTGTGCTTGTGCTATCTCGTGCGATCTTGCGATGTCCACGGCTTTATTTAATGTTAGCTAAGACCTGCCACTTAAAAGTTTCTCTCGCACTTTCGCTGAGTTTGTGCCAAACACTAGTCTATCCCTGACCATCTCATCTTCGTTTGTATAGGCACAGTCCTTCACCCGCGAATATTTAGCGGCAATGTGTCTATTGGATTGCTCCTGACGGATGACCTTATATGGGCAGGCACTCAATTATGTGGGAGGCGTGACGATGAGGGACGTAACTCCGCCTCACACAGCGACCGAGCTGCAGGCTATGGCCTTATATATGTACATAAGTAGGTTCCAGTTATGACTGTTATGTGTAGAATTTTGAAATGAAACCTGCTTAACTTTTGTAAGTAAGCTGTAAGGAATGAGCCTGCCACATTTCAGCCTTCTACCTACACGGGAAGTTGGAGAATTAGTGATCAGTCAGTCAGTCAGTCAGTGAGGGCTTTGCCTTTTATTAGTATAGATGAAAATGGAGGAGGTCCTTCTCACTGGCAGTCCAGATCATGAAGATGTCATCTATGTAATGGAGATACAACATATAGTATATATAAAAAAATCAATTTGTCGGATTTGCATTTTTGTCAAAAAACTTATGTCCTATATATAATAAATGTTTGACATGAATAAATAATTTGAAACCACAAGGTTTCCAAGTTTAAACATCAATGTTTGTGTGGTTCTTGCTTAAATCTGTTAAATAATTTAAAATTAAATTTACATGCGCACTGGTCTGTCAACTTTCTTTTCCAAAACGTTGGCCGGTTTATTTATTTATTTATTTAAACGCTGACATCTTGTTTAGTGTTGTTCCTAACCTTGAGCACAACACTGCTGTGTCAGGCTCTGTCCACCACAACCCTGAAATGGATTAGGCTGGTTAGGGAATGTACACCACCTTCCAGGGTTCCGCCCATTTTAATAGAGGGTGGGATCATCTCACTGTGGGCGGGGCTATATGTTATGTCCTCCTTGGGTGTTTTTACAGAGCTGTGGGGATAAGAGAAGCTACAGTTAGTGACGTGGAGTGGTATCGCTTACCTCGTCAGGTGGTCCCCAACAGTGAGAAAAGGGGCCCAGCAACAGTTCTGGGGGCTTGACTTATTTAAAAAATAAAAATAAAAATGGATTTCTGAATATCCTGACAGACATTTGCCCACTAAAGGGTATGCTGAATTTATTTCTATAGATGTATTACAAAGAAATAAATTAAAATATCTTTATAATTCTGAGGTCTGTCGTGGCTGATGGAGAGGGCGTACCCAGGACATACACTCTAGTTCCGGAAATTAATCCAACTTTTGTTCTTCCTTCATTTGCATACCAAATTAATTTTGTTTTAAAGAAGATAATAAAAATGCTATCGAAGCTTCCCTCAGGTATTCTTTTTTTTTTTTTTTTTCAGATCCATTTAAGCTCATAATACTAATTTTGTCAAACAGTTTCCAACACAATCGGCTCAGGTTTCATTTTCCCTGATAATTTGAATTTGAGAGGGACAGGAGAATTTCCAATCGCCACGGGGCCTGGGATTGTGCTCACTGATTCCATCCATCCATTACAAATAGAAAGACGTGAAACAATCTAGTTTGCTAGCTAAAGCTCATAAGCACATTTCATCTTTTAATTTAAAGAAATTAGGAGGAGATTTAAATTGTAAATGCCTTTATTATCAGCATTACCAGGTAGCGACACACCAGTGGTGTCAGATGCAAAAACAGTTAATACAAAACAAACGAATCTCAAACGCGCTTAATCCAGTTCAAGGTTGCTGGGGGCCAGAGACAGCATCAGGCACAAGGTGGGGACCAATTCTGAATGTGGCGCCAGTCCATGTACATACGGTGCCCTCCATTGCCCCAACTTGGCAGGAAAACGGGTAACTAACTTTTTGGGAGAACTAGGAGAGAGACAGAAGTCAGACAGTGAGGACGCGCCACCCCACCACACGACAAACCACCTGCATTGGGACCCGAGGTCAGCGGGTGACACCTAGCACCACACTTAAACATTGGGAGGTTTCTTTTACGGTGACTGGATTACCAATCCTGCCACCAACCCTTAAGTTTTCCCTGTAAATTAGAGGATCTGTTTGCAGATTAGCATCATATCCAGGACGGGGCAATTGCAGGTTAAGAACCCAATGGAGTATAGTCACTTCTGGTGTTTATGGGATTCGAACCGGGAACCTCCGGATTGCCAGCGCAGATCCCCACCCACCATTCTGCCCTATATATTGTGGAAGCTGGCCCGGACAGAGACAGACAGACACATTCATGTCACCCACAAACACGTTTATTCACACTATATACAAAAGTCAGGTGCATCACAAAACCCCCAAAGTCCTGGCCACACAATGCCTTACTTTCTTTTCAGGCCGCCTCCTTGCCTCCTCCAGCAAGCTCAGTCCTCTCCACTCCCGACTCTCGCCCCGAATGAAGGGAGGCAGCCCCTTTTATCCACACCCGGATGTGCTCCAGGTGCTCCCCGTTAATCTCCCACCGACACGCCCCCATGTGGCGGAAGTGCCGGCTGTATCCCCGGAAGCACTCTGGGTGTCCCTGCTCCTCTTCCCCCCAGCAATTCCTGGCGTGGCGGAAGTGCTGAGGTCCAGGGCTCCAAAGGCATGGGGGCGCCCCCTGGTGGCTTCAAAGCTCCTCCAAAGGAACCAGGGCGGTCACCCCCAGATGGTCTGGGGAAGGCGCAAGCCCTCCTCCGATCCTCCTGGGTGTGCCGACCGGGTCGCCACCCCAGCCACCTCTGACAATATATATATATATATATATATATATATATATATATATATATATATATATATATATCCATCCATCCTCTTCCGCTTATCCGAGGTCGGGTCGCGGGGGCAGCAGCTTAAGCAAAGAAGCCCAGACTTCCCTCTCCCCGGCTACTTCTTCCAGCTCTTCCGGGAGAATCCCAAGGCATTCCCAGGCCAGCCGGGAGACATAGTCCCTCCAGCGTGTCCTGGGTCTTCCCCGAGGCCTCCTCTCAGTTGGGCGTGCCTGGAACACCACACCTCACGGAAGATAAAGAACATACCTTGCGTAAAGCCCATGTGGTAAAATCCGTTCCGGCTCCCTGGGATGACTCCCTTTCCAAAGATGTCACTTCCGGTTCCAGCTGATGACTTCATTCCGACTCCAGATTATAATGTCATTTCTGTCTCTCACCATCAACGTCACTTCTGTCAAGATTCATTTCCCTTTCCTGTCTGTTAATCATTTCCTGCCATGTTTACATAAGAGACCCGTGGAGCATTGGTTTGATTGTCAAATATCTGTTCTATGCATTATTGACTGCAGTGTCAGCCCTTTATGTCTTATCGGATTCACCAACATTATATGGGGTATTCCCCCAACAGCCCTTGATGTACTTTGTTTGTGCTTCATTTCTGCACAATATATATATTTCACTGTGCTCTTAGAAAAGAGAAAATCATCAAGTTCAGAAATGTCTGCGATTGCATAATGAGAGCAGCAACAATCCATGGAATTAAAGAACGGGTTTAATTAACAACGAGACTCAGCGCCTAATTAAGCAACTGGACTTAGGTGGTCTTCTGTTGGCTCACTCACTTCACATTTCATTTCTGTTTGGGTGCCATTTAAGGAAAGAAATGAAGTAAATCAGAGGAACGATGAAGACATTCAGGGGAACAAATCTTAAAAAAACAAGTCAATTAAAATGAATGGAAAAGAAGTTAATTAGCAGCTAAAGCAGGTCAGGTGCATTGGTGATCCTAAATTGTCCCTAGTGTGTGCTTGGGGTGTGTGTCCTGTGGTGGGCTGGCAACCTGCCCGGGGTTTGTTCCCTGCCTTGTGCCCTGTGTTGGCTGGGATTGGCTCCAGCAGACCCCCGTGACCCTGTAGTTAGGATATAGCGAGTTGGATAATGGATTGATGGATATATATATGGTGACAATATAATAACACAATATATATATTGTGATGGGTGGCCATGGAAGGACTGTGGGAGATAGCATCAACAGTGCAGTACCTTCCACAGGATACTAGAGGGTAGCTCTCCTGGACAGCTGTGGCACCATGGAGTTTGGCACGGCCCTGTTGGGTTCCACGGGGGCCACCAGAGGAAGCTGAAGAGCTCTACACTGGGCTCTCACCACAGCTTGAAGTGATTCCAGGTCCGATTAATGAGCCACCTAGAACACTCCCAGTGGTCAAAATAAAAGGAGAGCCGCCTCACTCCATTTAGGGAGCCAGAGTTGGGAGGAAGAAGGATTAAGCTTGCGAGGGAGGAGTGAAGGCAGAAGGACTGGGAACTGGCAGCTGAAGGAATGACTGTGTTGTGGAAAACAGAGAAAAGCACTACCCTGTGCTAAATAAAACATGTGTGCTGGACTGGAATTTGTGTCTGCTTGTCTGTGTTAGGGTAGGGTGGCTGTAAGCACCCTGGTGGTCCAAAATATATATGTATGTGTCTGTGTGTATATATATATATAATGAGAGAGAGAGAGGGAGAGAGACATTAGGCTAGGAGATGGTGAGGGTTCCAGTTGGAAAGCCCTGTTTAATGGCCATGAATTGGAAATTGGACTCAAGGGTACATAAAACAAATGGGATTGGAGTGATTGTCATGTTAAATGAAACATAAATGAGGGATCTGATGAGCCTTTGAGCAGTAAGCCTGTCTAATGGGATGTTCTCACTTGGTCATTATGGGTCATTGAGTGAACCTTCTTGACAGGCCGAGAAATGGCAAATTCCTGTCTTCAGCATCTTGTTCTGTTACCCCCATCACCTGCATGTCCTCTCTCACCACATCCATAAACCTCCTCTTAGGCCTTCCTCTTCTCCTCTTGCCTGGCAGCTCTATCCTTAGTACCCTTCTCTCTTTACACTCGGCATCTCTCCTCTGCACATGTCCAAACCAATGCCATCTCACCTCTCTGACTTTGTCTCCAACCTGTCCAACTTGAGCCGTCCTTCTAATGCCCTCATTTCTAATCCTGTCCATCCTCATCACACCCAATGCCAATCTTAGCATCTTTAACTCTGCCACCTCCAGCTCTGTCTCCTGTGCCACCGTCTCCAGCCCATATAACATAGCTGGTCTCACTACCGTCCTGTGGACCTTCCCTGTCACTCTTGCTGATACCCGTCTGTCACAAATCACTCCTGACACTCTTCTCCATCCACTCCACCCTGCATGCACTCTCTTCCACAATCCCCGTTACTCTCTACTGTCTCAATATTTTCTTATTCCACTCCATTTTTTTGGTCAGTCCAGTTTGAAAGGAGAAATAGGAAATCTGAGGCCCCCTTATACACTACAGCCGTCACCCTCCATGAAATCATTTTTCTTCACACATTTCACAATTTAGTTAATACCTAAAAAATGTTTGTTTTTTGTTGTTTCCTCCTCAGCAGCAAAGCACTTCCTTAGTGGGCTTATCTCGGTTCAGTAAACAGATTTTCTCTATGAACAATGGCATCGACACAGCACATATTCAATCAGCAATCAGACGTCACATTTCATTGTTACTCGCCGGCGAGAAGAAAGTGCATTTCCTTCCAAGTTCTGCCAGATAAAAACGATTTTGCAGGGTGAGAAATGAGCACAGTTAGAATAGTATTCATTCTCAGCTTTTAAACAATGATCAGTTCGTTAATCTCATTAGACTTGTGTTTGCTGGGAAGGCGACAGAGGAGCAAGCTCTTGTGCCATCTGTTTAACTGCTGTGCTTTCATCGAGAATGAACAACGAAAAATACGGAAAAAAAAAATAATCACTCTGAAAATAAATCATGTCTGTAATTACTGCCATTCAAGATAAAGATGCAACAGGTGGTTAGAAAGAGATAATAAATTGCAGTCTTCATAGAGAGCACTCATTAAGTGACTTCTGGAAGGGGCTGAGAGACCCCGGGGTGAAGGTGATGGACAGCAAGAGTTGAAGTTCAGCAGCCTCCTGTGACGGAGCGACTGCTGCGGCTTTCGCAAGTCGTCGATGGCTGCGGGACTCTTTTAACAGTTCATTCGAGACTTATAAAGTGTTGGAATAGGGACTAATATTTCTGGAAGAATTTAAAAAATTGACGAGCCATCAATGATGAAACTTTGAGCAGTAAAAATGTTCCCACTTTGTCATTATGGGCTACACTCAAAAACACACAAATAAAGTAAGAACCACTGAGACTGGAGAAAAATAATTAAGATATTCCATAAAATGTCATTTTTGTTGCTTATGACTTCCCCGACCAAGGAGCTTCTTGCAGTTAAAACGTAGACCACAGAATTAACATTTTTAGTGCACCATCTATTGTAACGTATTTTTGCAATGCATGCAGCAATAAAATGAATTGCATTTTCCATTCCAACAGATGGTGCCTCACAAAGATTTGTAGCAATAAAATTAATTGCATTTTCCCTTCCAACAGATGGTGTATCACAAAGATTTGTATCAATAAAATGTTGCATTTGCCATTCCAACAGATGGTGCCTCACAAAGATTTGTAGTGGTAAAGTGCATTTTATTTGCCAATCCAACAGGAGGTGCCTCACAAAGATTTGTATCAATAAAATGAACTGCATTTGCCATTCCAACAGATGGTGCAGCACAAAGATTTGTAGCAATAAAACGTTGCATTTGCCATTCCAACAAATGGTGCAGCACAAAGATTTGTATCAATAAAATGAATTGTATTTTCCATTCCAACAGATGGTGCATCTGGTGCACCGGGGCTCCTGGGAGATTTTAAGTAGTGCTTCTACACAGTCGATGGCGACCCCACAACACTGGGATATTTAGATAGGATTCTTTCAGTTGTTTTTATTTGGGAGTGCAAACACACACACCTTTAGACGAATGGATTTAACGACTTCTTTTGGGCTGAAAGAACACATTCATTGCGAGTTATGAAGCATTTCAAATTGAAGGGAGTACCTGTAACCCCGAGCGTTAACCCTAAATAAATTTGGAAGTGCTGTCACAAACTCCACAAAGAGCCATAGCAAGGTTTGGAGCAGCCACCCGTATATTAATTGCAAAAATAAATGACAGTACTGATGTGCCGAAACTGGAGTCCAAAACAGAACTGAGGGAATAGGGGAAAGGTGGAGGCTTTTAAAGGTCAGGATAAGAAGTGACGTCAAAAGGTGCCGGGATCGGAAGGGTCTTCAGCCATAGGCTTGAGCCCGGCCATTTCATCAAGGGGGCCGGAGCCGGCAAGGCCTTCCTCTATAGGTCCAGTCCCGGAAGTGACGTCAACAGGGCCAGGTAGAACTTGCTGTGAATGGTCTGTAGGAAAGCAAGAAAAATGGTCAGTGCACTCTGCCACATCCCGGTCAGATTCAGAATTGCCCTTCCTTAAGCCCTTTAGCTGCCTCCCATGTGCACGAGTGTGACAGTGCTATTAAGTAAAAAAATAAATGTGATTCTGGAAACAGAAAGTTGGCAGTGGATTTCATTCGATTCATTTTTGCAAGACACCAAAACCAGAGAGTTTCACGCATGCTGTTAATATTTATAATCAGTCATCTACGGGGCCGGGCCCATTTCAATGGGATTGATGAACACGGATAACGTCTCTCCTGCGAAGTGCTAACAAACCGATTGGGGTACAGAGAGCTTTGGAAAGTCCCATAATTAAGCCTTTAATTCAATTAACAAAGATTGACATTATATTAAAGAAAAAAGTGGTCCGAAGAGCAGCCTGCTGCTACAGGGGCTCTCCGGAGCGAAGAGCAACGTCGCCGTACAGCTAAGCTGTTCATCCCACTTGATAGGAGGCAATCTGTCTAACAGAAATGTTTGCTGAGGATTTTAGGATCCTGCTGCCAGCGCCGTCCGCATTCTGCGAGTTCTTTGATTTCAGAATAATAATAGAAAGAAAAAAAAAAAACGATTTGCAGTACGCATTCATGATTCATCATCAGACTTGCCATCGCCAGAATGTTCTAGAGACTAACGGGATATTTTCACCTGAAGTAATAATTTGTCTACAGTATCGGGGCTTCTCCCCTATTTCTTCATTCAGGATGCGAGGACAATAAAATGGAATGTCGAAATAAGCGAAGGATGGGGACGGAAGTTAGAAAGAGACCCCCTTTTTAATTTTTTTTTTAAATGAAAGCCAAGAGCTTGGGTGGTTCTGGGATTGGAATGTGTTCAAATGTGAAGATGATTCTTGTTGGGGTCTTAATGACACTCTTCTTCTGTGCGGGATCTGTTTATAAATGATGGGCCACAACTGTCAAGGAAATGAAAATAAATCGCAGTATTCTCCCTGAAGGAAAACAGAATTAATCTGCATTAACAAGCTCGCATTCTGTGCCTTTCTATCTTTATTTTATAGAGCAAGGGGAGGAGTGGCGGGGGACTCTGACTTTATCGGTTTGCCTTACAGTTTGTTTTTTTTTTTTCTTTCTAAAGTCTATATTTTAATTAATTAGAATATTTTCTTAGAATAAAAAAAAATATTGTTTTTTTCACTCTTGGATATTTTAAGGCCCATCAAAGCTGTCCGTCCTGTTATTGATTACCTCTAACACCCTGCAGGTCTTTTGACATTTTCATCATTAAGTATGATTCACATGTCAGGTTTAAATATCTCCTTAACAATTCACATAAAAATGGAGACATTTATTATGCACTGGAACAGCAGCCGACTCGACAGCAAAAATCAAAACTTTAATTACGCAGTCAAGCCTAAACTTTAGTGCTGAGGACCATCGTGCTATTAATTTCATCGTCTGTGTCCACTGCTGATGACGGGGGTCCTCCAACTCTGGTCCTGGAGGGCCGCGGTGGCTGCTTTTCGTAATCAGTGACCTGTTTTTGCTGCTAATTAACTCCTTTTCCATTCATTTTAATTGACTTGCTCTTGAAGACTCAGACCCCTTACTTATCTGCCAAACAATAATGAGATACAAAACAGGACCACCAAACTGTGACCATCATAAAATATCTGAAAATCAAAAAAAGATGAAGGCCTCAGGACTGCTGATCTGCTCAGGTCCACAAAACAATTTAACAGACAAGAGAAAATGAACCACAGGCCATGGAGTTAAAGAACGGCTTTAATTAACGACGAGACTCGGCGCCTCATTAAGAAACTGATTGGAGTTTGAGGCCCTGACTTAGGTGGTCTTCTCTTCACTCATTCGCTTCACATGTCATTTCTGTTTGTTTGCCATTTAAGGAAAGAGATGAAAAAATTCAGGGGAACAAATCTTAAAAAACAAGTCAACTAAAGTGAAAGGAACAGGAGTTAATTAGCCACAAAAATGATCACTAATTAAGAAAAGGGTTAGAATGAAAAGCTGCAGCCACTGGGACCCTCCAGGACCAGAGTTGGGGACCCCCTGCTCTATGATACCGTTAGCCCAGGGTTGTCAAACTCCGGTCCTGGAGGGCTGCGGTGGCTGCTGATTTTCATTCTCACCCTTTTCTTAATCAGTGACCTGTTTTTGCTGCTAATTAACTCCTTTTGAACTCATTTTAATTGACTTGCTCTTGAAGACTCAGACCCCTGACTTATCTGCCAAACAATAATGAGATACAAAACAGGACCACCAAACTGTGACCATCATAAAATATCTGAAAATCAAAAAAAGGTGAAGGCCTCAGGAATGCTGATCTGCTCAGGTCCACAAAACAATTTAACAGAAAAGAGAAAATCAACCACAGGCCATGGAGTTAAAGAACAGCTTTAATTAACGACGAGACTCGGCGCCTCATTAAGGAACTGGTTGGAGTTTGAGGCCCTGACTTAGGTGGTCTTCTGTCGGCTCACTCACTTCACATTTCATTTCTGTTTGGGAGCCATTTAAGGAAAGAGATGAAGCAATTCAGAGGAGCAAATCTGAAAAAACAAGTCAATTAAAATGAATGGAAACGGAGTTAATTAGCCACAAAAACTGGTCACTAATTAAGAAAAGGGTTAGAATGAAAAGCTGCAGCCACTGGGGCCCTCCAGGACCGGAGTTGGGGACCCTCTGCTCTATGATACTGTTAGCCCAGGGTTGTCACATGACGTCATATCATCCAGGTGGTCACTGCACGTTAGTGGTGGCTCTCCACTCACTGAAGCTCTTATATAAATGTAAAGAATAATAATTATTATTATTATGGAGGTGTTGGCAAGGCCAGCAGGTGGCTCTTACCCTGTGCTCTTTGTGTGGATCTCAGTGCCCCAGGGCAGTGACGGGGTCATTATGCTGTAATAATGGCACATTCCTTCAGATGAGACGTGAAACGGAGGTCCTGACTCTCTGTGGTATCCTTCATTAAGGGTAGGATGTATCCTGATGCCCTGGCTAAAATGACCAGCACGGCCTTGTCCATTCCGGCCCTTTAATCATCCCTTGTCTCTGATTGGCTGTCTCTCTCTCACCACTTCACCACCTAACAGCTCATGTGTGGCGAGGGTACCGACGCAAAAATGGCTGCCATCACATCATCCAGGTGGGTGCCGCACATCAGTGGTGGTTGAAGTGGCCCGCTGCTCACTGTGTAAAGTGCTTTGAATAGTGAGAAAAAGAACAATAGAAATGTAATACAGAGGTTTTGGCAAGGCCAGCAGGGGGCTCTTTGTGGGGGTCTCAATACTCCAGTGCGCTGTCCTTCAGAAGAGACATCAAACCGAGGTCCTGACTCTCTGTGGTCATAAAAGACCCCCGGGTATCCTTCATAAAGGGTAAGGGGTATCCTGATGTCCTGGCCAAACTGCCCTCCATGGTCTTATCCATTCTGGCCCTATTTTCATCCCTTGTCTCTGATTGGCTGTCTCTCTCTCTCACCATTTCACCAACTAACAGCTCATGTGTGGCAAAGGTAAAGGCACAAAAATGTCCGCCATCCCATCATCCATGTGGGCGCAGCACATCAGTGGCGGTTGAAATGGCTCCCCACTCACTGTGTAAAGTGCTTTAAATAGTGAGAAAAGCGCTAGATAAATGGAAAGAATTATTATTATTAAAATGATATATCGAGTTGAAAAGTGTGATAAAAATCTAAAACAGAGTTGTTGACAAAGCCAGCTGGGGGCTCTTTGTGTGGATCTCAATGCCCCAGTGCGCCATCCTTCAGATGAGACGTCAAAAGGAGGCCCTGACTCTCTGTGGTCATAAACGATCCCTGGGCATCCTTTGTAGAGAGTTGAGTGTATCCCAATGTCTTGGCTAAATTGTCCACCATGGTCTAGTCATTCCGGCCCCCTATTCATGCCCTGTTTCTGATTGGCTATCTCTCTCACCACTTCACCACCTAACAGCTCAAGTGTGGTGAGCATACTGGCGCAAAAATGGGCACCATCACATCATCCAGGTGGGTGCTGCACATCAGTGGTGGTTGAAGTGGCCCACCACTCACTGTGTAAAGCGCTTTGATTAATGAGTCAGCACGGTAACACTTTACATTAAGTGTCCATAATTACATTGTAACTACTATGTAATTACCTGTATTGCAGTGTAACTATGAGCTATTACTCTGTACTTACTGTGTAATACAAAGTTACACTATAATTAATTACTCAGTTGTCATTGTTATTCCACAGTTTATATAATTATAATGTAACAATTTATCACTGATCCAAAAATAAGTGTACTTGCATAGTTTCGATGTATCTGTACTTTCAATAAAAACAACAGGATATGTAACTGCAACTATGTAACAGATATTCCAAGTTCTGGGCAATTTTAATGGAGAATTTCAGTGATACCTGCATAGGTTTTCGATGATATTTCAAGATCAGTTTTAAATGGTGAAAACACATTTGCAAAATGGCTAACGCTTTTGCCTCACAGATCCATTATCCTGAGAGGGAATTCTGTCTGGAGATATGTGTGTAAAATTTGTGCGTTCTACCCATGTCTCCCTATGTCTTCTTCATGGGTTTTACTGCCACATCCCAGGGACATGTAGGTTGGGTTATGTGGCCACATGTGTGAGAGCGCGACTGCTGGAATGTTTGTCAGTGGGCCCTGCAATGGGATGGCACCCCATCCTGGGCTGTTTCCTGCCTTGTGCCCGGTGATGCTCAGAATTTCTCTGCAGCCCTGTGTACCTTTGATTGAATGATGCAAGTCTGGCAGTATTATGTTAGGGATGGGTATAATAATAGCCCAAAAAAATGTCAAGGAGGTGCCCCTCTAGGTTTTGGGCAAAAACGTTAACCATTTTGCAAAGATGTTTTCACCATTTAAAAAAGATCTTGAAATATCATTGAAAACCTATGCAGTTATCACTGCAATTCTCCATTAAAATTGTCCAGAACTTGGAACATCTGTTACATAGTTGTAGTTACATGCCCTAATGTTTTTATTACATTTTGAAAGTACAAATACAGTGTAACTATGTAAGTACACTTGTTTTTGGATCAGTGAAAAATTGTTACATTGCGCCCTGTGCTGGCTGGGATTGGCTCCAGAAGACCCCCATGACCCTGTAGTTAGGATATAGTGGGTTGGATAATGGATATATATATATATATATATATATATCGGGGCGGCACGGTGGCGCAGTGGTAGCGCTGCTGCCTCGCAGTTAGGAGACCCGGGTTCGCTTCCTGGGTCCTCCCTGCGTGGAGTTTGCATGTTCTCCCCGTGTCTGTGTGGGTTTCCTCCGGCCGCTCCGGTTTCCTCCCACAATCCAAAGACATGCAGGTTAGGTGGATTGGTGATTCTAAATTGGCCCTAGTGTGTGCTTGGTGTGTGGGTGTGTTTGTGTGTGTCCTGCGGTGGGTTGGCACCCTGCCCTGGATTGGTTCCTGCCTTGTGCCCTGTGTTGGCTGGGATTGGCTCCAGCAGACCCCCGTGACCCTGTATTCGGATTCAGCGGGTTAGAAAATGGATGGATGGATATATATATATGTACTGTGGAATAACAGTGACAACTGAGTAATTAACTATAACATTACTTTGTATTACACAGTAAGTACAGAGTAATAACTCATAGTTACATTGTACTTATACAGGTAATTACATAGTAGTTACAATGTAATTATGGTCACTTAATGTAAAGTGTTACCATAAGCACTATATATACTGTAAATGTAACGAGTTTACTACTATTATTATTATTATTATATACTGATCCCACAGTCCAAAGACATGCAGGTTAGGTGCATTGGCCATTCTAAATTGTCCCTAGTGTGTGCTTGGTGTGTGTGTGTGTGTGCCCTGCGGTGCCCAAGGTTTGTTTCCTGCCTTGTGCCCTGGGCTGGCTGGTAGTTACGATATAGCCGGTTGGATAATCGATGGATGGATGGATTATATACTGAGTTGAATTCTAAAAATATCCACAAATAGATCAGTCATAAAGATTTCTGTATATCATACCTTCATTTTAATTTTGCACACCTCCTTAAATGAAGGGCTTCAGAAAAAAAAAATGGCACCTTCTGTTCCTGAAGACCCTGCAGATTTGTTCACAAAGAAATCCAATAAATGTACTTTTTGGTTACTTTTATGGTTATTATGTACCTTTATATTTTTCAATCTTGGAAAAAAAACAACTTATTTCTGCCTGAAGATTGAAAAAAAGGGAACGAGCGTGGTAATGAATACATGCTGTGAGAAAGAAAATACGGTTAGCAATGACAAGTCAACCTGGGTTTTCATAAATAAACGGAAAAAAGGCAAACGTTTTCGAAAACAGTAGCGGTGAGTCGATACATAAACAAGACCTTTGAAGTAGAATTACAATAAATAATTGCAGGAAATTACAAGGCCCTGTTTTTTAAATGCATGGCAGAGCAAACCTTGCACTGAGCGCATTGCCTGCTTTCATTACGTTTATACACTGCAGGGGTGACTGACGTTACTGAGAAACTGTTGGATGCGGATTTAAATCGCGGTGCCGCTGCGACATAAAATGAAATGAGTACATATTGCAATTTAAGAAACGGAGACGAAGGCTGTGTGTGTGTTCAAAAGAACATTTAGATATTTATTCTGCGATCCTAGTAAAGCGAGGGAGTGGATTCCGCACGTATCCCTCTGTGCAACTTTACTTGTTAAGAGTCGCATGTATCACCAGTATGGGAAAAATCAATTGTGACTAACCACATGTCAGACTGAAACGTGGTCACGTGGTCTCTTCTTTATAGCTGTTGTAACCAGTAAGGGGCGCCACTGTTCAAGTTCAAAGTTTATTGTCATGTGCACGGTAAGGAAACACATTTCTTTGTACATTGAAATTCTTTCTTTGCAGTCCACACCAAATGACAAAACTAAACCTAAATAATAAGTAACAGAGGCAGCATAAAGTATAAAACCAGAATCGAAGTATAAAGTGTAATGTGCAGGTAGGTGTGTGATGGACAATCAATCAATCAACATTTATTTATATAGCACGTTTTCATACAAACAAATGTAGCTCAAAGTGCTTTACAAAATGAATAGAAAAATAGAAGACACAATAAAAAATAAACATAAGTTAACATTAATTAACATAGAATAAGAGTAAGGTCTGATGGCCAGGGTGGACAGAAAAAACAAAAAAAAACTCCAAAGGCTAGAGAAAAAAATAAAATCTGTAGGGATTCCAGACCACGAGACCACCCAGTCCCCTCTGGGCATTCTACCTAACATAAATCAAACAGTCCTCTTTGGATTTAGGGTTCTCACGGAAGGACTTGATGATGATGGTCACATAGACTTCTGGCTTTCAGTCCATCAATGTTGGTGCATCATGGTGCTTTGAGTAGGTCCGCCACCACAAAGAAACTGGAAAAAGAAACAGAAGAGAGAGTTGGGGTCAGTACGGATTTTAGAGTCACTGTGAATAGTTATTATGAAGAATTGAACATACAGAGTATCAGGATTAAGTTAAATTGAAGTTATAAAAAGGCCATGTTAAAGTAATGTGTTTTCAGCAGTGTTTTAAACTGCTCCACCGTATCAGCCTGGCGAATTCCTATTGGCAGGCTATTCCAGATTTGAGGTGCATAACAGCAGAAGGCCGCCTGCCCGCCTCACCACTTCTTTTAAGTTTAGCTTTTGGAATTCTAAGGAGACACTCATTTGATGATCTGAGGTTACGATTTGGAATATAAGGTGTCAGACACTCCGATATATAAGATGGAGCGAGATTATTTAAGGCTTTATAAACCATAAGCAGTATTTTTAAAGTCAATCCTGAATGACACAGGTAACCAGTGTAGTGACATCAAAACTGGAGATATGTGTTCGGATTTTCTTTTCCCAGCTGCATTCTGCACTCGTTGCAAATGATTTATGTCTTTTTTGGGTGGTCCTGAGAGGAATGCGTTACAGTAATCTAGTCGACTGAAAACAAACGCGTGAATTAATTTCTCAGCATCTTTCAATGATATAAGAGGTCTAACTTTACTTATGTTTCTTAAGTGAAAAAATGCTGTCCTAGTGGTCTGATGAATATGCGATTTAAAATTCAGATTACAGTCAACAGTTACCCCTAAGTTTTTTACTTCCATCTTAACGTTTAATCCTAGTGCATCAAGTTTATTTCTGATAACCTCATTGAATCCATTATTGCCAATTACTAAAATTTCAGTTTTCTCTTTATTTAACTTGAGAAAGTTACTATTCATCCATTCAGAAATACCAGTAAGACATTGTGTTAGTGTATCGAAAGAGTCGGAGTCATCAGGTGCTATTGATAAGTCCAATACAGTTGTGTGAGGTCGATAGAATGAGGTGGACCGCGGTTATAAACTCCAGTCAGTTATTTAGGAGTCTAATGGCCTTGGGAAAGAAAGAGTTCTTTAGCCTGGAAGTCCTGCATTTTATACGTCTGTACCTCCTGCCTGAGGGTAGAAGTGTGAACAGTTCGTGTTGGGGTGAGTCGAGGCGGCTCTCCTGCGGACTCTGCAGTTGTAGATGCTCTTCAGAGAGGGCAGTGGGGTCCTGGTGATCTTCTCAGCAGGTCTTTACCACTCTTTGCAGGTGTTTGCGGTACATAGCAATAGTGTTGCCGTACCACACGGTGATGCAGCTGGTCAAGATGCTCTCAACAGCAACATGCAGCTGTAAAGGTTGCTGAGGATCTTAGTCGACATACCAAACTTCCTCAGCCTCCTCAGAAAGTCCATTCGCTGTTGAGCCCTCTTGACCAGCCGTGTGGTGTGAAGTGTCCAAGTGAAGTCCTCACTAATGTAGATGCCCAGGTATATGTTAGCCCCCAAATCCTAGACCCAATAATGTCCAACACAGTCACGGGTTCACATAATGGATTGTTTTAATCCAACACGCACAAGTAAAATGAAACACGTTTCGTGATCAATCCAAATGGGTTCTTGCTCATCCCCACCTATCACTTGTACACTACACTGGTTCTGGTTTTTGCAGCGTAATTATATTACACTAATAATTAGAACATGGCTTATCAGTGCATCTATACTATATTCTTGTCTAGGTGATGCTTATAAACAATTATATGTGAAAAATGATTGCTTTTTCTCTATTGTCACGCACGCGCACTTAGGAGACAGTCCACAAAACCCATGGTGAGTAGGCAGTCGAGAGACGGAGGGCTACAAAAGGGTACTCATCTTTCTCTCTTTTTCCACAGAAGCAAAGAAGAAAAATAAACCGCCATAACGCAGAGCCAAAATGGCCGACTTGTCTTTCCGTCCCTTCTCGATGACGTCACGAACAAGTCGGAGCCAAGACGTCACTTCCCCCATTTAATTTACTGTAGCCATTTAGATTTTCTGTATAAATACCCCTCTGCTTGCAAAGTTATTTTGTCAAATACTTGGTTGAACCCTTATGCTTCTACTTTATTTTGACCTGTCCGTTGGACATTATATGGGGCGGTTCCCCAAAACTTTATTTGACTGGCTGTCGAATTTTCTTTCTATTACACGATATATGAATAAATCTATGCAAAATTTATCTTAAATTTTCTCTATACGTCATTTGATTTTTTTTTATTTTCTTTCTATTACATGATATATGAATAAATCTATGCAAAATTTATCTTATACGTCATTTGAATTTTCTATTTAAATAGCTTAACATATTCAGATATGCTGGAGGGCGGCAAATTGAAGCACGAGTGGCACAAACTCTAGCTACGCCACTGAGTGATTTAGAGCAATTCTAAGGCTCACCGAACCGGACCCCCGCCCCGGCTGCACCTTGATATCTATCCATCCATCCATTATCCAACCCGCTATATCCTAACTACATTGTCACGGGGGTCTGCTGGAGCCAATCCCAGCCAACACAGGGTGCAAGGCAGGAAACAAATCCCGGGCAGGGCGCCAGCCCACCGCAGGGCACACACACACACACATACCAAGCACACACCAGGGACAATTTAGAATCACCAATCCACCTAACCTGCATTTCTTTGGACTGTGGGAGGAAACCCACGCAGACACGGGGAGAACATGCCAACTCCACGCAGGGAGGACCCGGGAAGTGAACCCAGGTCTCCTAACTGCGAGGCAGCAGCACTACCCACTCCGCCACCGTGCCTCCCACCTTGATATCCCGCCCATAAAAAAAATCACAAACAGGATAGGTGACGAAACACAGTCCCACGCACACTGGAAATGCGTCCTATTAAAATATGTCAAGGAATAATTTGTGAAAGCTCAAGATTATTTTAATAACTTCAACAAAATGAAGCTGAATTTCGGAATTTGCATTTCCATCACATCTCATAATATGTAAAAGTGTCACGAACCCGGTGACGAGAACCTTCACCTTTCATCGGTAAGAATGCGATCCGCAAGATAACAGATCACTGCGTGTTTAATGTATTCTTTATTTGCGGAAAGCAGTTACGAGGAGCTCTGACATCTTTTCCTCCTTTTTAAATTGTTGACTGAGTCGTCTGTATTCAAATCGGGTAGCCAATCCACTAAAGAAGCCTTTTGTTTCTAAAGCTGGTGGCTCACTCTGTGGCAGGCTAATGAAATATGTAAGGAAATATAGCACCTCTTGTTCTTTTTCTCAGCCCCTGAAAGTCCCGAGGGGAAGCTGCAGAACAGAAGAGCAGAATTACAAGAAAACAAGGACTGAGCTTCAGGCTTCACCTTTGAAGATAAGAGAAAGCCACACACAACAAAAGGCTAAATATATCTTTCAATTTTAGTCAGAGACTACAGCCTTATTTGTATTGAATTTAAGGTTAATCTATTGGATTCAGCAGGGTGTCGAGTTTCAATATTTCCAGCTCTCCAGTTTCAAAGCTGGTGTAGCCTGCAGCCGTACTGCTCTCTTTCAGCCAGGGGGTGTTGATATCATTACAATTGCACGATGTCCACCGGTCAACCTTCAAGGTTGCACAATAATAAACAAACAGCAACGTATAAAATAAAATATTGATCGGATATTCACCTTATTGTTCTGTTCCCGCCTGGTGGATACATTTTTTTTTGTCTTCTTCGGATTTGTGCCTCTGGCAGACACTGGTGACTTTGAGTTTCCTTAGATCGCATTTTTGTGTGCATTCAGAAATTAACATGAAAAAATAACAAGGTTAAAATGAAGGGTGGACGGCTTTTTTTTTTTTATTGTCCTTGGTTGATTAATCAATTAATCACTCTGTAGTTTTGGAAAATCAAAGGACTGAACAAAGACATTACTCTAGCGAGTATGGTGGGGAGCAAATAAGATACAATCAATTAACAGCTGATGTTTCCTTCATTAGCCTCGGGAACAACTCAAGTCAAGTTGGGGAGCATGCACTAGTACCGCATCCACCACACGACCAAACAACTCGGGATCTCGGTTGGCAACCCCCCACCCTCCGGAAATGACCCTATATCTGCCACTGCCAGGTGTTACGTGGGCGACCCCTTGGCCTGGTCCAGACACTAGGGCCTTCAACAATGAGGACCTTGCAAGCCGGATCACCCTGGGGAAAACGTGCCACATGGCCGTAGTGCTGTAACCTACGCTCCACCACAATGCAGGTAACGTGCCTCATTCGGGACCCCATGAGCAACACAAAGTCAGGCCAACGATACCCAAGGATTTTCCAGAGAGACACATGTGAATTTCCCCTTGGGATTAATAAAGTATCTATCTATCTATCTATCTATCTATCTATCTATCTATCTATCTATCTATCTATCTATCTATCTATCGGCACGGCACTGCTGCCTCGCAGTTAGGAGACCTAGGTTCACTTCCCGGGTCCTTCTTGTGTGGAGTTTGCATGTTCTCCCCGTGTCTGCGTGGGTTTCCTCTGGGTGCTCCGGTTTCCTCTCACAGTCCAAAGACATGCAGTTTAGGTGCATTGGCTATTCTAAATTGTCCCTAGTGTGTGCTGGGTGTGTGTTTGTGTGTGTGTGCGCGCCCTGCCTGGGGTTTGTTTCCTGCCTTGCGCCATGGGATTGGCTCCAGCTGACACCCCTGACCCTGTAGTTAGGATATAGTGAGTTGGATAATGGATGGATGGATGGACACAGTACCAAAGGAGTCCAGTCTTCGTCTCAGGTCACTGGATAGCGTTCATGTCACTTCCAGGTGTGGTGGAAGACCTGCCCATAAGGGCTCAGCAACTCCAGCTGTAGCACCCCCTTGGCAGCGCCTGCGGATCCCAACTGGGTTGCACCAAACTCCAACTCCCATGAAGCCCTGCGGGAGTCCGAGGCACTGCTGCAACCCAGTAGCGTCCCGGGGGAGGTAATGTTCTTGCCAGGCTTGCTCCTCTGGTCCTCCCAGTGCGGAGACGTCCAGGCTGGGCAAGGGTCCTGGGCCACACGCTACAACATTTAAAAACACGACTCATACAAAAACCACTTAAGCAATGTCAAGTCAAGTCCAGTCGGGGAGCATGCACTGGTACACTGTTGGGGTAACGCGATACATGGCTGTAGTGCCGCAACTGACGCTCCAGGTCATGTGCCTCATTCAGGACTCCATGAGCAACATGAAGTCAAACCAATGGTACCCAAGGATTTTCAGGAGAGACACAGTTCCAAAGGAGTCCAGTCTTCATCTCAGGTCACTGGATAGCGTCCATGTCTCGCAAACATATAGCAAGACAGGAAGTGCATGGACTAGCACTTTGGAACATCCCAAATTAATCAGTACAGGAAGTCAAAAAGATTTCAAAAAATCGACCCTTCTGTCATGGCTTCACACACACACAGTTTACAGATTTGCACTGTGACATCTCCCGAACCCACAACCTCTTGATTCTATTTGCGTTCTAAATCCCCCTCCTTGGCAGTGTTTAGATCTAGACACAAGGAGAGGATGTAAAGGAAGTACTTCCTGGTGTTGTCAGCTGGGCTTTTTCCTCTCACATCCAAACAACCACCTTACTGTGCAGCACCACACACTAACCCACACCATAGTGCAAATCCTGCCTACTACGCCAACTGTTTATGGTGGTTTCACGCACTCACACCATGGGCCTTCTCAGTTCACAGATTTTCAATGTGACAACTGCTGCTTTCCTGCCTTGAACTCACAACCTCTGAATTCTATCGGACTTCTAAAATCCTCCTCCTGGCAGTGTTTTGAGCCAAAGAAGACTACAGTATCTTTAGACACAAGGTTGGTAGCATGCGCCGATAGTGCGTTGCCGCATCCACCACACAACAAACCACCGTGATTTGGACACGAGTACAGCAGGTGACATCTCAGCACCATATTGAAACAGCATGAGTTATTTTTATGGTGGCTGGAGTGTCAATCCTGCCACCAACCACCAGGTTTTTCCTGTATGTTGGAGAACCTGCTTGCAGGGCTGGATGCAGATTAACATCATACCCAAGACAAAGCAATTGCAGGTTAAGGGCTTTGCTCAAGAGCCCAAAAGAATAAAGTCACTTCTGGTGTTTATGGGATTTGAACCGGCAACCATCCTATTGGTACCCCATTTGGCACAAGGAGTGGCTGTAATCAAAGTGCTTCCTGGTGATGTCAGCCGGGCTTTTTCTCTCTCACCCAGCCCCCACCCTACTATGCAGCACCACACTGACACCTCACTTCAACCTCATCATAGTGCAAATCTTGCCGACTATGCCACGTGTTGTATCATGGTTTCACACGCGCACCATGGGCCTTCTCAGGTCACAGATTTGCACTGTGACAACTGCTGGTGGCCAACTTTGAATCTAACAACTTCTGAATTCTAATGGCCCTTTAAATGCCCCTCCTTGGCGGTGTTTCCAGGTAAAGGAAGGGTACAAGGATAAGGTGTCAGCGAAGTGGAGAACTTCCTGGTTCTTTTTACTCAGCCCCCACTCAATTGTGCACCTGGATGACCAAAACGAAACAATAAGTTTCCATCCATTATCCATCCATCCATTATCCAACCCGCTATATCCTAACTGCAGGGTCATGGGTGTCTGCTGGAGCCAATCCCAGCCAACACAGGGTGCAAGGCAGGAAACAAACCCTGTGCAGGGCGCCAGCCCACCGCAGTAAAGTTTTATAAAAATCTAAAAAAAAAGTGAAAAAAAATCATACATGAAAAGCCAAGAACACCTTGAAATAACATATTAACATCAAAGGGTAGCTGTTTTGTCGTGGTATCACACAATAATCCATCCCAGCCCAGACGTTTCAATTATGGTAACCGCCAGTTCGCAATATATAGATTACAAAGTTTGTCAAAAACAGCGTTTTTTATCCCAAGACCTAATGAGAGAACTTCTGCACACAGAGACCAGCTCTAAGCACTGCAAGCGGAGCATTTCCTGCTAACCTCAGATTAGCTCTCTGTCACTCAACACCCACCTCTTCTGGTAAAGCACTTCCACTACACTCCACCCATCCAAAGTGAAAATCCTGCTGACCATACCAAGTGTTTTATCAAGAAATCACACAACAACCTGAACCAGAATAGACATTTGGGTAACTACCACTGGCCAGAACCCACAATGTCTGGATTAAGGCCTTCAGAAGTAGTTCTTTATATGCCTTGAGCTAATATGAGATCTCCTATGCTTGTGCATGCAGGGACCACCTCTAAGCAGTACACGTGGAGCACTTCCTGCCAACGTCAGCTTAGCTCTCTGTCACTCAACACCCACCTCTTCTGGTAAAGCACTTCCACTACACTCCACCCATCCAAAGTGAAAATCCTGCTGACCATACCAAGTGTTTTATCAAGGAATCACACAATGATCTTTCCCAGAATAGACATTTGGGTAACTACTACTGGCCAGAATGCGCGACATCTGGATTAAGGCCTTCAGAAGTATATGCCTTGAGCTAATATGAGAACTCCTATGCTTGTACATGCAGGGACCACCTCTAAGCACTACATGTGGAGCACTTCCTGCCAACGTCAGCTTAGCTCTCTGTCACTCAACACCCACCTCTTCTGGATAAGCAATTCCACTACACTCCACTTATCCAAAGTGAAAATCTTGCTGACCATACCAGGGGCCTCATATATAACGCCGTGCGTAGAACTCGCACTATAACATGGCGTAAGCACAAAAGCCGAAATGTGCTTACGCACAGAAAAATCCAGACGCAGGAATCTGTGCGTACTCCAACTTCCACGTTCTTCCGCTCCATAAATCCCGATCAGCGTGAAAACTAACGCGTGCACGCGCATTATGTAACGCCCCAACTCCTCCCCGAATTACGCCTCTTTGAATATGCAAATCAATATAAATCGCCCTTAAGCACAGCCTTCTGTGAAAAGACAATGGGAAAAGCACGGGGAAAATATAAGAATTTCAGCGAATACCAAGTGGAGGCAAAGGAAAAACATACTATTTGTTCAAATAAACCGTGGTATAATCAACAAAATGAAGTTGATCGAGTGGCATAGCGTGTTGGAGAAACATGAAAGCTCACATCCACAAAATCGCACAGTGCTGGAAATAAAAAAGAAGTCACATATCAAAGTCGCCGTGAAAAGCCGAGTTGTAGCCCACTGTCTGAGTGTCATATGAAAGCTTATTAGGGTACAGAGAAAAAAGCCACACGGTGGGGAAAAAGCACGAAATGTCAACTTCAATCTCGACATTTCCACTTTAATCACGTAGTTTATTTTGTCATTAAAGTAGAACATCATAAAATTCATCATAAAATTGTTTAATTAACCAGTTTCTCAAATCACATCGTAATTAAAGTAGCATGTTAAATGCTTTGTTTTGTATTTGATCTTCTACTCGTATGTGATCTATGTGTGTGAATCACTACTTGCTTCTTAAACCGGCTCTCTTCCTCCAACTGGACACAGAGTCCATTACATTCGTGATATTACAGCTCTCTGAATAACTAAAATACTGAGATGTATACGTAATGTCATTTTCATGATGATAGGAGTTAAAGCACGTTTGTGCTCATGACACAAGCATTTAACTTTTGCCGAAATTTGTCACTGCGTTTTTAGCTGTGTTGTTATTTTCTCTTTCAGTTTTATATTCAATATATATTGGCGTAGCCGTCACTGCAGTCCTTGCTTTTCTTTCCCCAAGTAATCGATCGCCACACAATCAGCTCTGTAATAGATGTTAAGCCATCTGTAAGCTTAGCACCGATTCTTCAAAACGTTTAAAGAACATTGAAATATCTTCGTAGTACATGTTTAATTAGTCTATCCTTAAAGACACTCCCAGTGAAGAATATAGATTATTTAAATGAAGTTAAAGTTTTATCTGTATAATTTAACAAACATATTTTGCTGCATTTCACCTTTAAAATGATATCGTCATCATATGTAAATACGCGCTTTATAAAGTGGCTCAGGTTGTTCGATATTATAACTGTAGTGCAAGTTTACATTGGGGTGATTGTACTTATAAGTACACACAGTTCTACAAGGAGCAATTGATTGAGTGCATTTAAAGTTCTTGGGATTAAACTGTTTTGAACCGTGAGGTCCGTACAGGAAAGGCTTTGAAACGTTTTGCCGTGGCTGAGACAGCGTGTCCTTAAAGCTGTATACCGATAATTCTCTTTCCGATCAGCTGCTGCTGTGATTCACATTCAGATACAGTGATATAAATACTCCGAGTGGTGCAGTGAGAGTAATATGGAAAAAGATGATCGGCTGTGGCAACTCCTAACGGGAGGAACTGAAAGAAGAAGAAGAAGTGAGAGTAACAACGCTAAAGCAGTTATGGCATTTGGAATACTATGGCTGTTCCCTGGACCATTATATTGTTACGAGTTAATTACAATCAGATGCATTACACTAATAAACAATATGCGGTTAGTTTCAGTATATTTATAAAGCCGCGTCATGAAAATAATGAGTAATCACACAAGAACAGTAGCACTGCTTTGACGCTGGGTGCCGCCAGTTTGCAAAACCGAGCAGAGAACTTGAGTATGACAAGGTATGAGGTACCGTGGAAAAGTGCGTGGCTTTACGCCAAGTGTAAGTTTTATACATCGCGATTTGAACGTGGAAAAGTTCTTACGCAATATTTCTGTGTGTACGCACCGTTTATACATGAGGCCCCAAGTGTTTTATCAAGGAATCACACAATGATCTTTCCCAGAATGGACATTTGTGTAACTACCACTGGCCAGCCATGAACCAGCGACATCTGGATTAAGGCCTTCAGCAGTAGTTCTTTATATGCCTTGAGCTAATATGAGATCTCCTATGCTTGTGCATGCAGGAACCACCTCTAAGCACTACATGTGGAGCACTTCCTGCCAACGTCAGATTAGCTCTCTGTCACTCAACACCCACCTCTTCTGGTAAAGCACTTCCACTACACTCCACCTATCCAAAGTGAAAATCTTGCTGACCATACCAAGTGTTTTATCAAGGAATCACACAATGATCTTTCCCAGAATAGACATTTGGGTAACTACTACTGGCCAGAATGCGCGACATCTGGATTAAGGCCTTCAGAAGTATATGCCTTGAGCTAATATGAGAACTCCTATGCTTGTACATGCAGGGACCACCTCTAAGCACTACAAGCAGAGTGTTACCAGGTGACATCAACTGAGCTCTTTCTCACTCGGTCCCCACTTTTTTTTTTTTTGCACTACACTCCACCTTTCCACAGTGCAAATCCTGCCAACTACGCCAAATGTTTTGTCATGGAATCCCACCTTGATCCCTACCAGTCCAAGCATGTGTCTTTATGTGCATTCATTATGTAATTAGTAAGGACTGTCCCGGCACCTGCACTCAGTGAACAGTGCGATAAAAAACTAAACTGAATTAAACTATCAGCGGCGGCCCTGTGATGACTGGTACAAAGGCTCTCACAAGCAGCTCATTTTACGCCATGATGTGATGGATCGTGGTGTGGTGTGATCCCACGACAGAACAAATGTGTCATTAGTTTTGTGTGCGATTGTCATCAGGCCCCTCGCCATCTAATTCCATACACAACCTGAGACTCGGGGAATTGTAAGATGGCTTGGGAGGAGATTTTAGATTTGATATAAATAACATATTGCATTCTTTGTCTGACTGACTTTTATTCAGTTATTAAAATGTAATTTATCAAACCAATAAAAAGATACTTTTCAGTCCCACATTTTAAAATCATAATCATTCTGCACTCGTATGACCTATTTTGAGTATTCATTAAACATTAAAAATTTATTCCATCTTTTTATTTTCTTGTTCAGCAACAATTTTTATTCTGCTAACAAAGAACCTCCAGGACTGCATTGCACTGGGCCTGTAAATACAGTGTAGCTTCATAAATTAAATATACTTATGTATACATAATTAAATAAATCGAAAATGTTAACAACGTAATGAAATAATTGGCATAATAAAGAAGAAAATTAAGATGCAGCATTTGCTTCCTCATTACTTGCTGAATCGATTGCATTTTAAACATAAAAACAGCTAAAGTAATGTTTATTAATAAACTCTGTTAAAATGAAGGATTTAAGTTACTTTCTTCCGACAGTGCAAATCTAAAATTGATTCAGTTGACAGAGTGAGCAATGTTTTATGCATAAGAGCTTATCTACAGATTACATACTCCCAGGGTAAACAACATGTGTAGCAAATGAATGCCTAATAATAACAAGCAAAAAATAAAAATATGCATTTTAATTCTCCAGAATATGACATTATTTATGAGCTTTTATCTATGCTTAAAAACACACACACACAAAATGTAGCCCAGAGACTCTTTGGCACTAGACAGAGAAACATGTCAGTAAGCTAACACTGGGAATGTGCCAGTAATAAATAAGCAAAAAAGAATGGAAAAGATGCCTATGAGGAAAGCCACTTAGGACAATACTCTGAAGCACGGTCGAAATAAAACTTGCATTACGTAAAAGATCCAGAAGCACAAACATGCAAAATCAAAAGCACCAAGTCCATCAAAATTAACGCATTCATTTTTTCCATTGGTGTATTCATCCCTTATAGATGCCAAGGTCAATGGGTCTGAAATCAATCGATGTTCAAAGGAACCAATCCTGGACTGCTGCACTGTCCACCTATAAGTGAAGAGTGTGTCCTACTGACCATTGAATGAGTTAATGCTTACTGATCACCTCACCTAAAATTGACTTTTATCAAATTATATAAATTGATCCATTAAGCAAAATGCAATTTGGTTTCGCAAATTTTTCTGCAAAGTGAAACAACAAGTTTTGCCGTGAATTCAACTTAGTGCCGTGGCTCAGACTCCACAGACTGGAGGACTGCTGATGTCACTTCCGGTCATCCTCTGGGAGCCCCGCCTCTTCCACCTTGTGTTCTATGTAATGTCTAAACAAGACGTCACACCAGAACAGTGCGATGGCTCTGTTTTACTTTGCCTTTAAACGGGATTTGCAACCCGTCATACTTCTCATTGTCTTTCTTTACACCATCTTTAAACTAAAATGATCATTTTTGTCACCTTTACATTAGTCTGTCTAACATTTCATTTGATCCATAAAGCTGTAGCAGTGCTACTGCTGGATGGACTCCATTTTCCAGCAGCCCCAAAGGTGACTGCCCTCATTGGATTTCTGCTGGGGACAAGAAGGGCCAACGGGAAACTTGAAAAGGGGCCGGCAAAGCAGCAAGGGAGAGATCGGTGTTTCTGTGTCACCCGTGTGTCCCACCGTTTAGCCACTGTGAAGTCATTTGTACCCTGGATTGTTTCTCATAAGGATGTCTTCATGCCTGCCTGCCGTGTGAATAGTGGTGGATTAGTCGTCGTACTTCTTTGGAGAGGAGCGCTCCCACAAATCTCACCCCTCGCCGCTCAGGACTACCGGTAGGACTGTCCAATTCATTTATAATGGAAGCTCTCCCCGGAATCGTCATCTTCACTCCCACACCATTTCATTCGCTTCTGCGACATCTGATTTGTAATAAGGACACGGCTGTGAGTGTTTATTGTCGGGGTAGATTGTTGTATCGCCGAAGGGGAAGGGGAGGATTGTCTGATCTTTGTGGTTGTTAATTGATTTTCATAAATCCATAAATTTCACACTTTTGTTTGATTCGTGTCTCTGTCTGTGAGTGTGTGCAAGTCGGGCCAAGGCTGGGTGCGATGCTGGAATCCCCACCGAAAAAATAAATAAATCACTGTCCTATCGATGTATATCCTATCAGTGTCTGAGCGGCACCGGACTGCTACAAAGCAAAAAATGCATTTTTTCGCTATTTTTGTGAAGTGAAACATAGAGTTTCACCGTGAATTCAATTTCATTTCACTCGTGACAAGTGGTTGTATTGTTATTATGGCAAAATAAGATGAGAAAGATCTTCATCATTTGAGTGAGTTTTTGATGGCGTTATTTAGCTAACATTTTACAATTACTCATACAGGTGATCGGTATCGTAGAAACACAGTGTCACTACGTTGCGTTTTAATGGTTCAGTAATGACCTCAAAATCTAATTTTCCAGTGTAAATACTATGTGTCCCCACCAGACTTTCTACTGCTGTTGATAACAAATTATAAGGAAAATCAACAGATGTTTTCAAGTGAATCGTTTCTTTTCGAGAAACTTGATATTTATGGTCTGGTGAATTGAAAATAACTGTTGCTTCATTTTGCCATTGCAGGGTTTTCTCAAGGATGATAAGATCCTCCTGCTCTAGGTAGTCACTCTAACAGGTTTAATGTGTCGTTTGAATCTTTTATGCCTGAATCCCCTAATGGATCCAGATATATAAAGGCACAACGACAGCTCACAATCCGCATAAGCGTTCATTTTAGAGGACACTCCTTGGATACTGAAAAGACAAAGCAGCCTTTTGTGTGCCTGCGACTAATGCACACGATAAGCACGGCCTAAGCAAACATTCGAGAGATTACGCTGAACATCTCCCAGATGAGGGCGAAGGGTGGACTGTTAGTGTTTATTACACACCGGCCCCTTAGCTAAAGCTGTCACAAATTATTAAGTAAGAGGTAAGTGCCACCAGATCCTTCCATGGGAGAAGAAAAGATAAATCTGGAGAGAATTCACCAAGAAAAGAATGAAAATGCAAAGGTTAAATATAACATTTTCTTTTTTCTCCTGCATTGTTCAAATTTATTAGCTAACATAAATGAAATACGTACAGATGTGGGCAAATGTGCCGGTGCACTTACAGCTCATTGATCAAGTGCCATCTGCCACGTGAAAAGTGATGAAATGAAAAGCCATTGTCACCCATTTACCTGCCTGCCTTTGGCGTATCTTCGAGTAAAGCAAAGTAAGCATCACAAGAGATCAAGTATTGCTTATCATTCTACTGTACATGCATCTTCTAAAATGGCCTGGGCACCTTTGTTGGTACCGCTGGAAAAGATCCTGAAGGATTAGATCTGAGAGATTTTTCAGACTTGAATTCCTATCACACACACACATGTCTTCAATCACCCTGCTGTTTGGTGTCACCGTGTGTCCCACACTGAACGTGGACAGAAGAAAGCCAAGGGGAGTCGTCTGAGGAGATCAGAAGGACCAGCAAAGGCTAGAAGACCACCATCTCCAAGTGGCTTGATGTGACAACAGTTCCAAATATTATTAAGAAGTTTACGGTCCATGGGATTGTAGCCAACATCCCTGGACACAGTCACAAGAGGAAAATCAACCACAATAATGGACAGAAGAATAGAGAGAATGGTAGACAAAATTCCAAGGACAACTTCCAACAGAGATACAAGCTGAACTCCAAGGTCAGGGTCCATCAGTGTCTGATCGCCACCACCTGCTGCTTTTTGAATGACAATGGATTCAATGGACGTTGAAAGAAAAACATAAAAAAGCCAGACTGGAATTTGCTAAAATGCATATTGACGAGCCACAGTGCTTCTGGGAGAATGTTATTTCGATAGATGAGACAACGCTGGAGCTTTCTTGCAAGTCACATGAGCTCTGTGTCCACAGATTTAAAGAATGAAGCTTTCAAAGAAAAGAACACGAAACCTACTGTGAAACACGAAGGAGCCTCAGTTATGTTTTGGGGATGCTTTACTGTGTGTGGCACAGTGTACCTTGAGTGTGTGCAGGGAAAAATGAAATCTAAATGCTGTCAAGACATTCTGGAGTGAAACGCACTGCCCACCCTGTGTCAGAAAGCTCCATCTTGCCACAACTGTTAGACCCTACAACAGCATAAGAGCCAAAAAGCACATCTCAAAGCACATAAGAATGGTGAAGAACAAAACATGGGACTATTCTGATGTGACCTTCTGTGAGACCTGATTGGAATCCCATTGAACATCTATGGCAAGAACTGAAACACATTGTCTGGAGAAGACCCCCTTCAGACCTGACCCAGCTGGAGCTATTTGAACAGGAAGAGTTGGCCAAACTTCCTGTGGTCAGGAGCAGAAGGCTTACGAAGAGCTCCAGTGTTTGCAGTGATGGCAAACTCTAAATGTTGTTCAACAAAACATTAGAATCCCATCATTTTTGCTCCTTGCCATTTTCATTTGTGTTATTATTTTTAATATTCTGTTGAATCAAAACTCTAAAGCAAAAAATCAGATTTTTGCTAAAAATGGAATAAACAATGATGGGGGCCCAATGATTGTTGTCAGTTATTTTTAAATACAAAAATGTATTAATCATTATGATGTATGAATTATTGTTATTATTATTAGTAGCAGTAATAGTAGTTATGATGTATCATTATTATAATTTATTAGTAGCAGTAGTCATATTAATAATAATAATTTTTTTTTTAATTGGATTTTGAAATTTTGAAAAGACGTTTTCTTTTGCCTTCGTGTTTCATTTCAGTCATGTGGTCATGTCATACAATACATAATACAAGGCCATCTTTCCTATTGGAAATCATGAAATTAAATATAAAATAATATATTAATATAACATACTAGCTGTGTAAGCCCGTGCTGTAAAAAAGCACAGGGTCCTAGAAACTATTGACATAGTTAGAAAAAAAACATAAATGTAGAGATGTCACGTAATTGAAAGGAACTACTCTGGGCGTCTCTCTCCTAGGAGGATTCGTTTTGCCGATGTGCTCGTCTCGCTTGTGTATCAGCGGCTAAGCGCATTTGTCTTTCTTCAGAGGTTTTATTTTGCTGATGTGTACGCATCACTTGTGTATTAGCGGCTAAACAACTTTGTCTTTCTTCGGAGGTTTCGTTTTGCTGATGTACTCGCCTTGCTTATGTTATTATTGTGTTATTATTTGCAAGTGCCGTCTTCTACGCGGTGGTGTGCTGGGAAGGCAGCATAAAGATGAAATACGCCTCACGCCTGGACAAACTTGTTAAGAAGGCAGGCTCTATTGTAGGAGTAAAGTTGGACAGTTTAACATCTGTGGCAGAGCGACGGGCACTAAGCAAACTCCTGTCGATCATGAAGAATCCACTGCATCCACTGAACAGTGTCATCTCCAGACAGAGGACTAGCTTCAGTGACAGACTGCCGTCACCGTCCTGCTCCACTGACAGACTAAAGAGATTGTTCCTCCCCAAAACATTTTTCGACTCTTCAATTCCATCCGGGGGAGTAAATGCTAACATTACTCAAAGTTATTGTCTGCTTTTACTTGCATTTTTATTACTATTTAATTTAATATTGTTTTTTGTATCAGTATACTGCTGCTGGATTATGTGAATTTCCCCATGGGATTAATAAAGTATCTATCTATCTTCTATCTAGCGGCTAAGCGAGTTTCTCTTTCCTCAGTGGCGGAGCCCTAACCCCGACCCCTCACTTCTGGGCCGGACAGACACACACACACACACTTCCACGCGTAGACATTTATATATAAGATTTTAATGTAATATAATAATATAAAATAATATAATGAAATTGAATATAAAATAAAAATAGAATATCATGAAATCTGATATATTTGCTACTTTGACAAGTTATTTAACAGCAAATTCTAATGTAAAAATGAAACTTTACCAACCTCAGCCCCTCAGGATTTAAATATCGAAACCCAGAACTTCACCGAAGAGGAGCTGGAGGTCGGAGTTGAGCAACTCCACGAAAATAGATCACCGGACGTTGGCAATGCGGTCACCGCTGACGTCAGACAGTCGCCCTCATCAATGTCTGCTCAGCTCCTCTGCTTTGCTCTGCTGGACGTGTTTGCGACTCTGTACATTTAGTTTTGCTGCATGTGTCTGTTTATTCCTTATTTTGTTTTGGAAATTTTGAAAATATCTATACTAATAAAAGGCAAAGCCCTCACTGACTGACTGACTCATCACTAATTCTCCAACTTCCTGTGTAGGTAGAAGGCTGAAATTTGGCAGGCTCATTCCTTACAGCTTACTTACAAAAGTTAGGCAGGTTTCATTTCGAAATTTTACATTTAACGGTCATAACGATCAACAACGTCCGCCATGTTGAACTTTCTTATTTATGGCCCCATCTTCACAAAATTTGGTAGGCGGCTTCCCTGCACTAACAGAAACCAATGTACGTACTTATTTCGATGGTATGACGCCACTGTCAGCCGCCATATTGAACTTTCCAACATCGCTAATTCTCCAACTTCCTGTGTAGGCAGAAGGCTGAAATTTGGCAGGCTCATTCCTTACAGCTTACTTACAAAAGTTAAGCAGGTTTCATTTCGAAATTCTACACGTAACTGTCATAACAGTCAACAACATCCGCCATGTTGAACTTTTTTATTTATGGCCCCATTTTCACGAAATTTGGTAGATGGCTTCCCTGCGCTAACTGAAACCAATGTACGTACTTATTTCGGTGGTATGATGCCACTGTCGGCCGCCATATTGAACTTTTCAACGGTCTTTGTTACTTATGGGCCCATCTTCAAGAAATTGATGCACGCGGGTTCCCAACGCTAACTGAATCCTACTTACGTACATATATACGTCCATAGCCTGCAGCTCGGTCACCGTGTGAGGCGGCGTTGGGTCCCCCATCTCAATGCCTCCCACATTGTTGGCTGCCTGCCTATATAAGAACGTCCGTCACTCCAGTCTCTACATTCCCTTCCTTGCTTTGCCACGGGATTCACATCTCCCTGCTGATAACTACAGCCTTTTATTTAATCCACGGCTTCTCCGCTGTTTTATTGTTCGTTTATTACGATTATAGTTATTGTTGTAGGTATTTTAGACTTACTTTACATTGTTCAGGTACCCATTTCCTTTATCATTCCAACTGTACCCCCATTACCATGTCTATCGAGGTGATCACCATCGATCAAAGAACTGTCACTTACCGAGTGGTTTCCATGCCCGGAGATGCCACCTGCCTTTTCCATTCTCTGTGTTAAATATTGCACGGCCATATCAGGCTCACTCTTAATATCCGGAGGAACATTATGTCTTATGTATTGAATGACTGGGACAGGTTCAAGGTGTGGACTGATGACGGTACAGGAGATAATTATACTACACAGGAGCACTAGAAGAGTGAAATGCTTAAGCCCTTCACCTATGGTTCTGCATGTGAGTTGATGGCTGCCACTGAATTGTTCGGTTGTCGCTTTCAAGTGTACCGAAATGGCCAAATATTTTACACACCTTTCGACAACCGCCAATGCCTCCTAAACATCTTAGATTCACAGGTGACGATTTCAGTTGTGGACACTTTGATGTTTATGAATGTTTAAACTCTCAAAAGCTGGATGCGAAGTTATTGATGAAACCGGTTGTGTGCTTACAACGCTTGACAGATGCCGAATGTCACTTCAACACAAGTCCTGCAAATACTGTCGTAATTGAAACAAACCATGAAACTCAAACCGATTATGACAGCAGCAATCCAAGCTGTGAGATTTGAAACAAGATTACTGTTTACATGGCCAACTGTACGTTACATGCTCAGAGTAAGCTCAGCGCACAGCTTGGTCATATTGCAACCGGAGGGCCGAACTCACAATGTGGTATACAAAGAGATCCTTAAATAATTATTGGCATATTTTCCCTCAGTTTAAAAAGGTTTAATTTTCTTCTTAATAAAAATTTTAAGGCAGTACTTCGCCGCTGCGAAGCGCGGGTATTTTGCTAGTTGTTAATATTTTGTGCAATTGTGTCAATATTATTATGATAGAGTTAATTTAAATTTTTTGTCTCTGTTAATTTCTACCATTTTTGGCACAGTGAGATTTTTTGGGTTTTTCTGAAGGCGGCAATTGATTTTCCTGGCTATCAATTTTTTTTTGTTTTATTTAAGTTAAAAATATCTTAACAACCTTCTGTGACGCCATCTTGGCTGTCAGAGGCACAACCACTGGTGAGCTTTTGGCTACACATTGTCAGGTTATAATCAACAACAACAACAACAACATTTATTTCTATAGCACATTTTCATACACAGTAGCTCAAAGTGCTTTACATAATAAAGAATAGAAAAATGAAAGACACAATAAGAAAACAAAATAAGTCAACAATAATTAACATAGAATAAGAGTAAGGTCCAATGGCCAGGGGGGACAGAAAAAAAACAAAAAAAACTCCAGACGGCTGGAGAAAAAATAAAATCTGTAGGGATTCCAGACCATGAGACCGCCCAGTCCCTCTGGGCATTCTACCTAACATAAAACAAACAGTCCTCTTTGGATTTAGGGTTCTAATGGAAGGACTTGATGATGATGGTCATGTAGACTTCTGCCTTTTAATCCATCCATCATTGTTTGAGCATCATGAAGCTTTGAGTAGGTGGAGGTGGCGCAGGCCACCACCACAAAGAAACCGGAAAAAGAAACAGAAGAGAGAGTAGGGGTCAGTACGGATTTTAGAGCCACCATGAATAGTTATTATGAGGAAATTGAACATACAGAGTATCAGGATTAAGTTAAATTAAGTTAAATTGAAGTTATAGAAAGGCCATGTTAAAGTAATGTGTTTTCAGCAGTGTTTTAAAGTGCTCTACTGTATCAGCCTGGCGAATTCCTATTGGCAGGCTATTCCAGATTTTAGGTGCATAACAGCAGAAGGCCGCCTCACCACTTCTTTTAAGTTTGTTCTTGGAATTCTAAGGAGACACTCATTTGAGGATCTGAGGTTACGATTTGGAATATAAGGTGTCAGACATTCCGATATATAAGATGGAGCGAGATTATTTAAGGCTTTATAAACCATAAGCAGAATTTTAAAGTCAATCCTGAATGACACAGGTAACCAGTGTAGTGACATTAAAACTGGAGTAATGTGTTCGGATTTTCTTTTCCTAGTTAGGATTCTAGCAGCTGCATTCTGCACTCATTGCAAATGATTGATGTCTTTTTTGGGTAGTCCTGAGAGGAGTGCGTTACAGTAATCTAGTCGACTGAAAACAAACGCGTGAACTAATTTCTCAGCATCTTTCAGTGATATAAGAGGTCTAACTTTACTTATGTTTCTTAAGTGAAAAATGCTGTCCTAGTGATCTGATTAATATGCGATTTAAAATTCAGATTACAGTCAACAATTACCCTAAGCTTTTTACCTCCGTCTTGACTTTTAATCCTAATGTATCCAGTTTATTTCTAATAGCCTCATTGTATCCATTATTGCCAATCACTAAGATTTCAGTTTTCTCTTTATTTAACTTGAGAAAGTTACTATTCATCCATTCTGAGATACAAGTCAGACATTGTGTTAGTGAATCGAGAGAATTGGGGTCATCAGGCGCTATTGATAAATACAGTGTGTGTCATCAGCATATCTGTGGTAGCTCACGTTGTGCCCTGAGATAATCTGACCTAACAGAAGCATGTAGATCGAAAAGAGCAGCGAACCCAGGATAGAGCCTTGTGGAACACCATATAGAATATCATGTGTCTTCGAGTTGTAATTACCACAACTAACAAAGAATTTTCTCCCTGTCAGGTAGGATTCAAACCAATTTAAGACCCTGCCAGAGAGGCCCACCCATTGACTAAGGCGATTTCTAAGAATATTGTGATCAATGGTGTCAAATGCAGCACTCAGATCTAAGAGGATGAGAACAGATAAATGGCCTCTGTCTGCATTTACCCGGAAGTCATTTACTACTTTAACGAGTGCAGTTTCTGTGCTGTGATTTGTTCTAAAACCCGACTGAAATTTATCAAGAATAGCATGTTTATTTAGGTGGTCATTTAACTGCATAATGACTGCCTTCTCCAGAACTTTACTTAAGAAAGGCTGGTTAGAGATGGGTCTAAAATTTTCAAGAGCCTAGGGGTCAAGATTATGTTTCTTAAGAAGGGGTTTAACTACAGCAGTCTTAAGACAGTCTGGGAAGACCCCCGTATCTAATGATAATTTACTATGTCCAGAACATTATCAATTAGCACGCCCGATACTTCTTTGAAAAACCTTGTTGGTATCGGGTCAAGGACGCAGGTGGAGGGTTTTAATTGAGATATTATTTTTGTAAATCAGGTAAATCTATCCTAGTGAAAGAGTTTAATTTGTTTATAACAGAATGCTGGGGTTTAGGAGGATCCTTAGTGTTGGAGGGATATACTATGTTATTTCTAATATCATTAATTTTTTGATTTGAAAAATACAGCGATAGCCTCACAGGTTTTACTGGAAGTACTTTTTCTCCAGCCGTCTGGAGTTTTTTTTGTTTTTTCTGTCCCCCCTGGCCATTGAACCTTACTCTTATTCGATGTTATTGTTGATTTATTTTTTATAATTATGTCTTTCATTTTTCTATTCTTTAATATGTAAAGCACTTTGAGCTACTGTTTGTATGAAAATGTGCTATATAAATAAATGTTGTTGTTGTTGTTGTACTTAGGAGGCATTCCTTTGAGTTACCTGGTTTAGTAGGCGATCAGACAGTGACACTGTGTGACATCACAGATCAAGCTTACATGTTTGGCAAGAACATTTCCTGTTTGTTTAATGGATTCAATGCAAAAGGTGAGCATTTAAAGATGGCTGCTGGGTTTGCTCGATTTCTTTTTGACTACGATTTAGTTTACGTATTGAGTCTCAACGCTTGTTTTCTGACTTCTGGTTTTATTTCTCATTATATCTTTTTTCCGATCCCTTTTAAAAATATTTTGTGATGTGCCTATGCCTCCTGGTGCAGATAATGACAAACGTAATTTGGATTCTGTTGTGGTTGATTGATTTGAACGGTTGGTTGGGAGACGCATTGGGTTAATCTTGGCCGTCAAAACGCATTGTTTTTCATTAGGTGTAGCCATTTATAGTTACACAAATCTGCGGCGGCCACTAACCTCTTATAATTTTGGGGTCGGTTACAGCGTCCTGTTCTCTTGAATCGGTGTCATTCCACCATCACCTGCTCTATTGGAAAGCCATTAGGAGATACTTTAGAAAAGAATCCTAAAATATGTTTGTGAAGGATGGAGCATCCAATTAAAGGCTGAAAACGTCATATGAGGAGGTCAACTAGAATAAAAGGAAATTATACAGAAGTGCTTTTAGGACTGAAGCCAGGGAGCACTTCATATGGAAAGAGCTGTGGGAATCCGGGACAAACTACCAAGCCGTGGAGTTGAGGCAGAAATCTTGACAACGTTTAAGAAGAATCTGAATGAGATATTGGGAACAGCTTAGCTATTAGCTAAACACACGAGAGACATATGGACTGAATGGTCTCCTCTCGTTTGTTAAACGTCTTATGTGATACATCTGTAGATCTTCACCACCCATGTATAGCAAAATGGTTAGGCTTAGGGTTAGGGATATGGCGTCCTGTCATCCCGGAGAGAGGAGAGATTTAAAACTGGGCCAATCTGCCGTCTGTGGTGTCAATAGAGTTAACACTCCAATCTACATCAATGCATTCATGTAGGGACGATAATCTACATTAATAATGTTAAATTCAGTGAAATACATGGAACGGAGGAAAAGTGAAGAAGGGAAAATGAGAATATTTTTAATTTCACAATAAAAAAACTTTTACTCCTTTCTCTGGACAGAATCGCAGTGCTGTCCTACCACCAATCTGAATTCCTTTTCCAGTAACTTGTCATTCCTTCAGCTATCACATCTGAGGGATTTTATAGGGCATTAAACACTTAATGGAAAACTTCACAAGTATTTCTGGCAGGAATTTTAAATGGATGCGTAATTAATTGGTAAATGTACTTTAAACTTTGTAAATAATGGCAAAACAATGGAATGGCACTTGCAGCATTATTGTATGACGTTATTAAGAACACATTTTTCTGATGGTTAACAAATCGCTGCTGCTTCAAGCGTTAAATTACTCATTGTTGTGGCAAATGTGACCAATTTCTTTGTAAAGAAAAAATACCCTCAGATTTTTTTTTTAATTGCTTAAAAAGTTTAATTATTTTCTTTAATGTAAACACATCTGTGTAATATATGGTGTGCAAAACCTGAACAAAGAGAAGATGTTCTTGATCGTAAAGGCCAGCAGTCTGTGCACAGATATAATAATAATAATACTAATAATAATAATAATGAGTTAATTACATTTATATAGTCTTTCCTATCTATCTATCTATCTATCTATCTATCTATCTATCTATCTATCTATCCTTGGTTCCTTGTAGACAGGGGTGCAATCCTTATAATAGCTAGGCAGCCAGGATTTAATTTCTTTCTATTCACTGAAACATTGGATGCTTTGTTGTGATAGATAGATAGATAGATAGATAGATAGATAGATGTGAAAGGCACTATATAATAGTCATGTGGTAAAGTAAGTACACCCCATGAAGTGTTATTTATTTTAAATATGTGGACATATAAAGATTTGCTCTTCATTTAAAGAGGGCCTGTAGATGAAGGTGGTACATAATATAACAAACATTATGCCACATTAGCATTTTGCAGGCCGTTGTATAATTTAAGTAAAGTGGTACCTTGGTATACGTCCTTAATCCGTTTCAGATCCTTGGACTTTTACCAAACAGGACTTATACCAAACGAATTTTTCCCATAAGAAATAATGGGAAAATGATTAATTCGTTCCCATGAAAAAAAATTCCTATTGTTATTGGCATATTATACATTGATGGGGTTGTATAAAATAATTTAAACACTGCTTAATACTAAAATACATAAATACAAAAGCAATTAGATGAAATAAATGAAAATGACTTGTCCGATAACAATGAGTTTAATTTTACTGCACAACAAAGAAGAGCGTTACAGCCCTTAAAGGAGCCACTTCAGGCGATTGTGTAGCACCGCCGTTGTTTTTCATCTGGCCGTCTTCAATCCAAATCCCTAAAGCAGATTCCATCCAGACTACTGCCTTATTACATCCACTTACAACTCATTTTGCACCCTGGTAAAAAGGACACTGCGGCCGTAGATCTTATATTCCTTTCCTACTTTTTAAATAAAAAGAACCGTAGCCTTCAACAAATCCAAAATGTTTACCTTTTTGGCAATCGTTAACATCTTCCGTTTGCGCTTGGACACGGCCCCTGAAGCAGCAGCAGATCGTTTTGGAGCCATAATGAAGGGCTTGACTATGCACAAAGATAAACACAAAAGAGCACAACTCTTTACACAGCGAAACACGTTGATGGTGAATGAGCGAGACGAGACTTCCTGGTTAACACTGCATTCAGCAGGCAGGAACTTAACTGCGTGCTCTGATTGGTTAGCTTCTCAGTCTGGAGAACTTAACTGCGTGCTCTGATTGGTTAGCTTCTCAGTCATCTGCCAATAGCGTCCCTTGTATGAAATCAACTGGGCAAACCAACTGAGGAAGCATGTACAGGAAGTAAAAAGACACATTGTCCACACAACCCGCGAAGCAGCGAAAAATCCGCATTATATATTTAGTTATGCTTTCATATAAAATCCACGAGAGAGTGAGGCTGCGAAAGTCGAAGCGCGATATAGCGAGGGATTACTGTACAGGTTAAAACTTTTTTTTTTTGAAGGCACGCGCCCGGTATACCACACATGTTGTTCTAGCACACGAGTCGTATTCCAAACAAAGGTCTTATACCAAGCAAAATATTTCGCCTCTAAACAGGACGTATACCAAGTTGGACTTATTCCAAAGCAGACGTATACCGAGGTACCACTGTAAATATAAATGCAGATTGCACACGCGGACGCAGTTCTTCTACACCTAAACTTATCACTGCCTCAAACACCTCCGATTAGAATGAGGTGCTCCAGGTCAGGTGTAAGTGGTTAGACCACCACTAGAGACCATCGTCGTCTGATCCTGTCCTCTCATTTAAACCTCGGAAGTTCAGTTTGCTTTGCCCTTTGTTCTCAAAGCGAGTGTCGTCACCCGTCTCTGAGGCCTTTAGAAACAGGGTTGTAGAAGCCTGGGAGTCTAGGAACGGATTTCAAAGGGTCTCCAAACATTTAGTTATCAACAATTCCACTGTGAGGAAGATCATCTATTAGTGGAGAAGATTTCAAATAACTTCCTGCTTATCCAGGCCAGGCCACCCCAGCAATTTCAGGCTGGCAGCAGAACGCAAGATGTTGAAAACATCTCCAGTAACCCCAGGTTTTCATCACAGGCCCTACAGAGATCTCTTGCCAGCGTTGATGTCAAAGTGCCCGAGTCTACCATTAGATAGAAGTTGCACAAATGAGGTCTGCATTGGAAACCTTCATTTTTTTCCTGTCTATTTTCTTCAATATTTTTTTGGGGTCTGATTGATAATCTCATAGTGTGTTAAACTTAGGAAAAATTGAAAACCTAGTGCCGTACGAGAGTATTATATTTAAGCAGGGATCTTTTACTGCGTCTTTAGTCAGCATTACGTACTGTCAAAGGAATATCCAGGCTGCATCTACAAATTAATTTTATGCCAAGCTCTCATTTAAGCACAAGTGACCTTCAGCCGTGTTGCACATCTATTATTTTCTGATCACTTTGTAAAGGAAAATGTCTGCTGTTGTGTTGATGCTGTCTCGGGCTCCTCTTTATTTGCATTTCAGCTGCCCTGCAAGTGCTTTTCATTTTAAACCGGAGAGTAGAGCTCTGACGTCCATGTAGCAATCTCCACTTTGCTACCTGATTTCCATAGACTACACATTACAAGGTCATTTATTTCCGCTGCGGGCATGTGCATGATGCTTAGTCATTCATTAAAATGTACGAGTCATTCCTGATTATGTAGCTGATATGGAGTGACGTGAAGGCGGTAGACGGCGTGTAGGCTGAAATGCCGCATTTGCAGTCTGCTTTTCTTCACTCGACTTTATTGATGCAAAAGACACTAACAACTGTTAAGTCATCTGTCCATCCATTATCCAATCCTAACACAGGGTCACGAGGGTCTGTTGGAGCCAATCCCAGCCAACACACTGCACAAGGCAGGAAACAAATCCCCCAGGCAGGGCGCCAGCCCACCAAAGGGCACACACACACACCAAGCACAATTTAGGATCGCCAATGCACTTAACCCGCATGTCTTTGGACTGTGGGAGGAAACCCACGCAGACACGGGGAGAACATGCAAACTCCACGCAGGGAGGACTTGTGAAGCGAACCCGGGTGTCCTAACTGCGAGGCAGCAGCGCTACCACTACACCACCACGCCACCCACTGTGAAGTCATTTTTTTATTATTATTATTATCATTACATATATATATATACAATGAAGTATGGTACTTAAAACTTTAAATGTATTTATGATATACATTATATATGATTCTTGAAAAGACAAATGGCCTAATATTGATTGATGAATATAACATAAATGTACATAACAAATATTAAATAAAATGCTCTTTAGTTAAACACCCATATAAATTCACTAAACATGTATAGTAATTCGAATTAAACTATGTATATAATATAACTCAAGCAGAATTTAATATTGTACTATTGCATGAAGCATGTATTAATTGTGAAAATGAAACCTGAATGAAACATATATATATATATATACAGTATATATTTTTTCTAATCCCATACATCTTTCTGAGGTGAAGAAACAGGTCAGGCAACATCAAGAGTTTCTTGATTAATCATGCTTAATCTGAAAAACACTAGTTAGCTTTAAGATGTAGGCAGCCTGCTAAATGCTAATTTCTGCCTGAATGGCAGCGCCTTTGTGTCACAGCTATTATCGTCATCAGAAGAGGTTACAAGAAAAAGAGAGTCAATAGTCAATGTGAGTACACAATGAGCACTAATCACAGTGGATTCAGAGACAACTGCAATGAAGCCCTCCTTTACTGTGAGAGCCCTTCAAAGGCACTGGGATGGGGGTGGCGTTTAATGTGAGATCAGTGCGGGGTGATTAATGGGGTGGTACAGTCTGTTCTGGAGTTAAAGCTCGTACAACCTGCGTCACAGCAGAGCGATGAAACAACATTAGCATTCAGAGGCTCGAGAGGAGCTGAGCAGCTGGCACAAGATATGCAATATTTTTAGGCATGTTGTTTTAAATTGGTTGCAAAAAAAACATACTGTGAAAATACCATGTCAAATATATATATATATATATAGAGAGAGAGAGAGAGGAGAGAGAGTGTGTATATATATATATATATATATATTCTAATATATATATATATTTATATATATATCTAACTAATGCATGAATATGAATATATAGAATATGGAGTGTGTGTGTGAGTGTTTATATATATATATATATATATATATATATATATATATATATATATATATATATATGTCCATCCATCCATCCGTTATCCAACCTGCTATATCCTAACCCAGCGTCACGGAGGTCTGCTGGAGCCAAACCCAGCCAAAATAGGGTGTAAGGCAGAAACAAACCCCAGGCAGGACGCCAGCCCACTGCAGAGATATATATATATATATATATATATATATATATATATATATATATATATATATATATATATATATATATATAATAAGAAAACCACAGACAATCATAAAGAGTTGGGGCACCCATAGGCAAATATTTTATCATTGAAAATTGTATAACCACGTTAAACAAGAAAAGAAATGTCATCACAGACTTGAGTCACAAAGTTGATGGATTTAAGATGGCAGAATTTCCACTGATAAGAATTTCCGCCAGGAAGTGGTGGATCCAGGTGGACAGACACCGGAAGTGCTGAAGCTGTCAGTCTTATTGGTCTGCAGAAGGCCGAAGACACAAGGTAAGCAGCGCCATCCTGTGTACGAGCAGGAAATTAGCATCATCTGAGCCTTTAAGCCAATGTGCATGTGCGTGACCTATATATTGTCACAGATGACACAGGTTGGTTGGCATCTGGGCTGGAATGGATTGTTTCTTTTCCAGCCAAGATGATATTATTAGGGAAGGATGTAGATGGTCAGGTTTCCCCGCTGGGTTGGCTGGTAGGATCTTTACCGGTCTGGGACTCCATAATGACAGACAGCCAACAGGAGACAGCTTCATGTATTCCACCTTTACTCAGGATGGCAGCATCCTTCTGGTGGAACTCTTATTTGTACGCCCACAGAGTATATTGCGGGATGTAATCTTCGGGGACAGACCCGTTAGGGAACTTGGAGGCTGCCAGGGAAAGCTGCAAGGGAACACTGTTCCTATTTAGGGAAGCTTCTACCTGACCCGGAAGTGCTTCTGACATGTGAAATGGTGGCACCAGAAGTGCTACTGGGTCCAGCTTAAAAGGAGCTGTAACACCTACTGTACATCTGGGAGTCAGAGTTGGGAGGATGAAGACAAGAGTAGCCTGGAGGAGTTAAATAAGGATTAGAAGAGGAGGGAAGGATTGTGTAGTTGTGATGGTGGAAAAAAGACCCGTTGACAGTCTGTTTGCAGTGGTGTTTGTGGTTTTAGTGATGCCCCTCACTTGCAAGTAAAAAAAAATAAATTCTATAACTATTCACAAGATGGCAGCACAAGAGTAGGTACCTGGCCAGGAAGCTTATAGCGCCTATAGTGGCTCTCGTGTGTCGCATTTTGACAGGCTCAATGAGGTACGACTTAACTTGTACCTCGGGTTTAAAGTGTTAACAATTAAGAAGTTAAAAGTGTTCAATTTGGATTAGAACATCACACAGACAGAACCTGACACAAATCTGGGGAGAAAGTTTTGAAAAGTCAAAGCCACAAAGTTGTATTAGCACTGCCATGTCTTGTGTAGAGGGATGTTAGATTTGTCAGAAGTTCTTAACTGTCTGTCCACTAGATGGCAGCACTAGAGTAGATAACTGAGAGGTGGCAGCAGAGATCACCAGCAAGCTGGCTGCATCTATGGTGGCTTCACACTGAAGTACGAGTTCTCAATAAAATATGACTTAACTCGTACCTTGCGTTCAAAGTGTTAACAATTAAGAAGTTAAACATTTTCAATTTGGATTTTGAAAGTTTTAAAAAGTCAAAACATGCAGCTGAATTAGCACTTACCAGGAGTTGTGTCGTACTAGGGTGTAGTACCATGTTAGCCATTATGAATACTCGTCTAAATTCACAAGGCACCAGGAGGAGGCCATCAGTTTAACTAACTCTGCGACTAAGGTGGCTTTGGTTCCACAAATCTTTTTATGGCTCACAGAAGTCTCTTTATCATAGATCTATATAGATATACATATTTATATATCTAAAAAAGAGGATGTAAATTCACTGATGATCGCATCAATCAAAATAACTGCTGAAAGCAAAGTGAGACCACCAATTGAACCCCCAACACTTACCCTTTAAGAGTGATATGTGTGTAAAGTGGGCGTCCTCATGGTCAATGTGACTGCTCTTCTGGCTCGGTGTGGACACTGGAGTAGTGTTGGAGCAGAACTAAAATTTTGACTTAGGTATCAATAATAGCCTTCAGACCTCAGTACCGGTGCCCACAATGGCTAATTCCACAACTGCCATCTTACCACCATCTTGTGCACCTCACAATTCCTCACCATGATCACCTTAGTTATGTCGTTGGGTATGCTGATGTTTTGAAACAACTAGATTTGTTACAAGATGAATACTTCGATGTAATGACAGTGGTCGAGATTGTGATGGGATGACGTGGAGCCTGTAGGTGCTGGCACTGAGGCAAATCGCTGCCCAGCAGGCGTTTCTTCATCATGAGGAGTCCCGACGATCAGGACTTCACAACATTGAGATTCTGCCAACGGTTACCAACTCCCAAATGTTTGGTGTGTCACAAGCGTGGAACTCTCAAAGAGATGTGTTTTATTTGTGGGACGTGAGCGTCTAAGCCTGCACTCTGTGTGGTGCCATCCTTCAAGGACTGTCATTCTGATGGAGACTTCCAGCCGCGTTGCTAATCAAAATAAACTAATTAACAAGTTCTTTACATTTTTGACAGTTACTATTGATAAAAAAACCTTTGCTTTCTAATACATTTCTTTCCATTTTTTACTAATTAATTATATACTGTATATGCATAGAGCAGTACTGCAGTGTTCTGATAATAAATGAGGCCAGTACTCACTGTGTTAAATGCGTGTGGTGCTCAATATACGACATCCAGTGTAATCGGGACTTGTAGAAAATAACTGCAGATGAAGTGAGGGAATACAAAAGCAGGCCGGGAAATCTTTCCAGTTGTGAAGGATTCATTTTCAGAGCTACAGATTGTCTTTCACACCGGTATCATAGCCTTCCCATTATATTTAAGGCGTTTTTACGATTTAGTGCTGATATTGATTGAGCTGTGCTATAACAAGACAGCCCAGGGCATCAACAAATAACTGCGCAACAACTTTAAGAGAAAAAAGTCAATTTAATTTGACATCGAGTTTAGGTGGCTTTTATCGCTAATGGAGGATATTTCCTTTTTTAGCTTTGGAGGCCCATGTGAAGTCAGCGCCGCCGCTTGTTAGACAGAAAGGACGGCTCAGTAGGCATTGTTTTATCTTTCATTAGGAACATTTTACATTACATACAGTAGACATGTCGATATTATTTCATTCAACCAGTAAATAGATGTAAAACAACGAAAGTGAGCAAAATTAACCCTGATTATTCCTGACAGTAATTTGAAGTTGGATATTAACGTTTGTAAAGAGTTGGCCAAATTACAAAATTTGTTAATAATTGAAATATTAAAAAGATTAATGCAACTTAGGGCAGCACGGTGGTGCGCTGGATCAGTTTCAATAATAAAGTCTGTGGATCATCTGAAAACCTTTACATTGTATTTCTTGAGGAACTTCATCTGCCTCACAGTAAAGAAACCAAGGGTTCGCATCCTGGGTCCTGCTTGCATGGAGTTTGCATGTTCTCCCCATGTCTGAGTGAGTTTCCTCCAACAACACAAAGACATGCAGGCTGGGTGGAATGGCAACCCTAAATTGGAGTGTGTGTGTTCACCCAGTGATGGACTGGCGCCCTCTCTAGGATTTGTTCCTGCCATGTCATTACGTGATCAAAACATGTCAAGCTCCATCCATGGCCTTAGTCTCATTACTTATTCTCAACATATTAAACTCCGCCCAAGGATTTAATGTCATTACATATTCTAAATATGTCAAACTCCGCCCATGGCCTTAGTCTCATTACATATTCTCAACATATTAAACTCGCATATTCTAAACATGTCAAACTCCGCCCATGGCCTTAGTGTCATTACATAATCCAAACATGTCAAAACTCTGCCCATGGGCTTAGTGTCACTACATAATCAAAACATGTCAAACTCCGCCCATGGATTTAATGTCATTACATATTCTAAATATGTCAGACTCCTCCCATGGCCTTAGTCTCATTACATAATCAAAACGTGTCAAACTCCGCCCATGGATTTAATGTCACTACATATTCAAAATATGTCAAACTCCGCCCATGGCCTTAGTCTCGTTACATAATCCAAGCCTGTCAAACTCCACCCATGGCCTTTGTGTCATCACATTATCACAACCTGACTAAGTCTTCCAATTTCAGAAGGACCTCTACTTGCACGTCGTTCATTTACGTGACAAACATTTGCCAAAAAAATGAGCTTTCCTATAAAAGAGTTGTCATAGGTGACCCAAAAGAAATGGCATACTCCTCCAGAAAACCCCATCTGTGTTGTGAAATGGGGTCTTTACTTTTTACTTACTCGCTGCTATGCCCAATCTATATTTTTTATTACCCGTTTTCCAGGCACTGCAGTGAATCAACTTTGATCACGGCTCACTAGTAGCAGGATAACAAAATTTGTTATCCTCTTGAGTCATTCTGCAATAAAGGTTCTTTGGAATAATGTTTTTCCTTACTAGTTGCTCAGCCAAGGTTGCTAAGCTCTTTTTCAATACTACAGTCTATTTATGTTGTTATAGACATACTGTATATATATATATATATATATATGTATATATATATGTATGTATATATAGGGCCGACACAAAAAAAAGTGTAACTCTTGGTTTTTAACAAATTAAGAAAATGAACTACGCTCACCCTTTAGAGTTGACACACAGCTGCATAACGTGCTGCCAACTTTCAAAGCAATTCGGCAGATCATTTTTCTGAAAGGCTGTTGAGGATGTTAGTCATTTTTTCACATCTTCTACCGACAACAAAATCTTTGAGCAACGTCTTGAGCCATTCAAAAATGTGTGCATGAGACATGCACTCCTCACCGTTAGCCTCAGTCAATATTTAAAAAGTTTCCATCGTGGATGTCTTCAGTTTCACAAGAAACTCGATGTTAACTCGCAGTTCACTCCATCATTTACTGAACGAGGGTAAGAAAACGTCTATATTTGAACACACGTCCACTCGCACTGAGTGAGGTGATCAAGTTGCATCTTTTCTCACTGTCACAAGTTAGAATAAGTTCTAAGTGTTAAGGACAGTTGTTTGCCAGGGACAATTAAGATGTGCCCAATGGGGTGTAAAATGATATCTCATTTACAATTAGTTTAGATTAAACTGTAATTTACATCTAGATAATCAAATCTCTGAAGTAGTCTTTTCGCTTTGACATTATCCTACATACCTTTCCATTCACAGCCTCCTCAGCGTTACATTGAGCCCCAGGAAAAGCGAACCAAAAATGTCAAGAAAAAATGTTATTAAACCTGTAAATATCAGAACATCAACATAAATACATTGGGAAAGGTCTGTTGAGTGTCCACTGCTGCAACGATGTGGATTTGGTGTACGTTCTTCATGTGAGACATTTTGAAATGGTTACCAATGCACTGCCCGATGTTGGCACAGTAGACGTGCGTTTCTTGGCGGACTCTTCCTTTTTTATTTTTTCTGTTGCTGGCGCACGAGAGGGTAGAATGCCAGTGCCTGATCCGCACGATCGATAAACCCCTTGTGTTATTGCAGGCTAACTCAGCGCAACACTTAGTGACCTCCACATTTCCCTTGACATGGACATTGACTGTTGCTTCCTTGTGAATCACACTTACTGGGGGGCTACCGTCTTGCTTGTCCTTGCACTTGATCATCATGCAGCCAAGTTGGCTGGGCGTATCTCAAGGTCTGTACAGTGCATCGGTTTCACGTCCATGTCAACGGCAGAATCTGCAGAAACTGCGCGATACAATCAGGTCAACACAGACCACAGTCTCAAGGGAATGTTTTCAACATCTTGTGGAATCCATGCAATGAACAATTGAGGCTGTTCTGAGCGCAAAAGGATGTCCTACCTAGTATAAGTATGGTGGCCCCAAAAACCTCAGTACATATTTTGGTTTTCTGAGTATTTTACAGGTATCTTACTGCCGTTCATATCATGGCTCCAAATTTCGTATATCAAACAGGGAGATTTAACATTAATGCATATTGTTGAAGTAAAATGATTTGTAACATCCATACTTCTTCCGTCCATT